>NW_026099572.1:21588052-21598414 GCF_025091365.1 Daktulosphaira vitifoliae | reverse complement strand
AATTTTTTTTTTTTTTTTTGAACTAATATTTTTATTTTATCAAACAAAATTTAGTGAGCAAATGATATCCTTTTAAACCTTGTTACGAATCATAACTATATGTTGATCTTTCAAATCATTTATGAAAATGCTTTTAGTTCATATCAAAAATTAGCCTTGTCTGATAATACTAAAATTCTTTAAAACCAATGATGCTATGAACAAAATAATTAAACTTTACAAATGAATGGCTGTACAAAAGTATAAACGTGCTCTTAGATTTTTTTATTATTTTAAACACGTTACTGAACGACTTAATTTTACTATCAATTGATTTATTTGTTATAAATATATTACATAATTTTGTATTGTAGTACTCGTATACATTACTTTAAACGTGTGTGTATTTGCTGTAAATCGATAATTTTTGTATATACTTTGTATGTTATTTTAAATTTATGATTTCCGAGCTGGGAGACAGTGAATATAAATCAATTTTTTTTTATCAAATGATAAAACTACAAAACAACAAGTATGTAAAAAATAAAATGAATTTTGAATGTTTTGAATAATCTTAGGGGTATGTTATTGGTGACACACAATTTAATCATAGCATCTTATCTAAATTCAAACCCCAATCTTAGTATTTCTTAAAATTACAATGCAGTCCACGTATTTTATAAAAATATAGGCTAAAATTACTTTTAAGGAACTTATTTAAATAATAGTATACAATAAAGATATAACACGAAAATTTAGTTCTATTCTTTTTACAAAGTTAATTCTGCATGTTTTTTAACAACTTAAAACTATAAAATTTGTGTACTTGGTAATTTTATATGGAATTTATGAATTAATTATATAAAAATAAATAAATATTAAGACACCAAAATTATAGATTTATACATTTTTTCTTTGTGTGTACTTATCATTTCTATCCAAACAACATAACATCATTTTTAATAGTATTATTATGGTATATTAATATTTAAATATTACTTGATAACAATCAACATTCATTTACAGTTGTATTTATCAAAACTTTGTTTGATAAAATACAACTTCAAATTAGAGAGATAAATATGAACGTCTTTCAACGGTTTCAACGTTTGTTCGTATTAGTTTAAAAAAAAAGTGTATTAAGCGTACCATTAATCAACCATACAATAACTAAAATAAACCGAATAAAATAATTTTAGTTAATATAATTATTAAACACTGTCTACATTATTTATACAGTTATTAACATAACGATTGTTCATATTTTCACTATTAGACTGATATTTATAACATCTAAATAGATTCAACTTATTTATTAGTTATATCTTATTGTATTAATACAATAAGTTATAACTTGTAATTATTAAAGAGTTTGATCGGTAGACGCGATAACACCAGTAATCATTTTACATTCTAAAATATCAAGTGTATTTTTTATTAATATTGTATTGAAAATTAGTCGTACTATCTAAAATTAACGGATTTCGTTAACGATACCTTTTCATTTTGAATACACGTCAAATTAAAGGGATCGCGAATAATGAAATCATCACAGATTATAAACTATATAAAATGATTAAGTTTTTTTAATTAAATTTTAACTCACTTCGTGATTCCTTTTTTTAATAACATTACACAATTTTATAATTGAATGTATTTTTATAGTTTGTCAGCTACTAGAAAACGGTGTACACGTGATATTTGGTCCGTCCGACAGTCATTTGGCTGGTCATATGGTGTCCATTTGTGAGTCGGTTAGCATGCCATTGCTGTTGACCATCGCTGACCGGAGCACTGATATTTCCAGACGACATTTTGTTACTGATATGTTCCCAGTACGAGGACAACTGGGCCAAGCGTACAGAGACCTAATTGAATTTCTCAATTGGACGAAAATTGCAATTGTATACGACAACGAAGACGGTAAGTCGTCAGTCAGTAACAGTATTCTAATTTTATTTAATCGTTGACAGTGTCAACATGTTTATTATAATCCCAGTGAAACGAAGAACTAAACGATCGTTTGTTTTCTTAAATAGAAATTGAAATTTAGGTATGATATATAAAACACTTTTTCAGGTTTATTGCTGATACAAAATCTTATGAGAATTTCAAAAGCCGACTTTTATATAAGACAAGTAGACGAGAACACACACAGACAAGTGCTCAAAGAGATAAAAGACAAACACATTTTTAACATTATTGTTGACGTTCATTCGAAAAACATCAACGCATTTTTTAGATCAGTGAGTTTTTTAGTTTAATTCAATTTAATATAGTATATTTATTCAATAAATATTTAACTTTATTTTATTTCGACTAGGATAAACATAGAAATTGTTTAAAATAAGTAAAGTTTAAAGTTCATACTTTCATTGTATAGTGACAAGATCCGACATTAGAGTGAAATCAACTGTTTATTAGTTGACATCAATTACTGTATAATTTATAAATTGATACTGACAGTTGCCTAATACATATAATGAATTATAGCACACGATTCACTCACAAACAAACTATTTATTTAGAAATTATCTATTCGATATTTAACACTAAATCTATCAATTGTATGTGCTTATATTAACTACATTAAAAATCATCTGATTTAATGAAATTATTTTCCAATGTAAATACACATATACGCATACAATCAGATTTTGATAAAAGAATTTTATAGTCACTAGTTATTATTTACTACTAAATAAAAGTAAATAATTTTTTGTAAACATCATAAACATAGTAGCGCTAAAACAAAATACAATATATGTGCGTTTATGTACTTCAAAAGGACAAATATGTTTTAAAAATATGCTCTAAATATTCATAATATGATTTAAAAATACCAAAATTTGCAAAAATTATGATCTTATAATAACAAAAAATGATTTATCAATTTGAGTAACAAACACTAAAAATTTGAATGAAAAATTGGCATTTTAACAAATGGTGCGNCAAACACTAAAAATTTGAATGAAAAATTGGCATTTTAACAAATAAAAATCTTATCGTCGTATATTTTAATTATTAAAAAAAAAACATACATTATTAAATTTAGTAAAATGTTCAAATGATTATAAAAAGATATGCTTTTTATTTAAAATTTACAAAGTAAAATTTTGCTCCTAGATTTGTTGAGGTGTACAGAAAGATTCTTTTAATACTAACCAGTAAACTTCTCTTGAAATAAATTTTTTTTTTGGTTTTTATTGGTTACTTATGTATCTCCATTTATCTGTTATAAAATAGATAATGATCTAATTAAGAATAGGACTGGTCTATAAGTTGTTATCGACCAGTCTTCAGGAGTTATTAACAAAGTAATGTAATAAGGTTATGAGTGGGTGCTGCTGTTCTTATCACTAAATTTTTCTTGGTCTCATTTCTCTTTCCGCCTAAATGTAAAAATATTAATAACTTCCAAAGTATTAGACCAAAATTTGTTACTGACCAGTGATTTTCTTAATTATATCATTTTCTATTTTTATAAGCTAGTTAAATATGTATGTTTCTATTAAAAAAATAAAGTTGACATCCTTATAAGAGATGAGCATAAAACATATTTTTATAATAGATAAACACAAAAAAATTATTGTTTTAAGAAAAATGAAGTGACTAGCCTTAAAGGAATCACCTTCTATAATACAATTTTATCAAACGAATTTTTGATTGAGAAATCGCAAAAAATTGTGCAAATTCATGAAAATTACAGTACTTATCATAACTTTTGCGTTGAGATTATTACATTTGCTTACTGGATTAAGTTAAATAATAAACATGTTAAGTAATACTTTCTATAAAAGAAAAAACTAAAAATTCTACAAAAAGATTAGTGAATATACAATACAAAAAAAGCTCTGGATTAAGAATAAACCGGCTACTATAATTATGACAGTTAATTTAAGACAAATTACGGTTATCTGATTTAGACAGCAACATCGGGACAAGGAAAGTTTTATTATTTGAAAATCAAGTATCTTAATAAAAAAGCCACAAGAAAGTGTCACTCTAAAACTAATTAGTGTTTTACGGTTTATTGCTTCTTTAAAAGTCCTAATAAACTTAAAAATTCTTATTTAAAAAATGTCATCCAAAGTATAATTAAATTAAAGTAAAAATACAATAATAATAAATAAGTTATGAATATAAAAAAAGGATATGAAATTTCTCACTCGCAAACATGTTTCGCAGATTTCCTTATTATATTTACCGAGAACACCTTAAATATTTTTTTTACACATAACAAAACTTGTAAGAAATAAAATTGTCTCATCATTAAGTTACCTGTAATTTATAAAATATATTTATTTTATTTCTTATGGTTTTAATCTAAACAGTGTGATTTATTAAAAATACCAACATAGATTTTAGTGAAATAATTTTTTTGAAAAAAAAAATAACTAATTTAAGTTTTATTTATTTTATTTTTTAAATACCAAGTTTGTTGTGAAAAAACACTGTTAATAATGGTAGTTTTTATCAGTAATTTTTGAAAGTTAAACATGAAACTATAAAAATATTTATACTATTAAAATAAGAATGAACTTAACAAAATGATGACTGGTCGATTTTTGATATTAATTTTGGAAATATTAACATTAAAAATTTAGACAAGGTGAGAAATGTTTAGTCACACCTAATTTTTACAATAACGCACAGATTATAATGTTACGCACTCATCTCGCTTATAACTAAAAATAATAACTCAAAAAACAATAATACAATACTGGTTATTATTAAATCACCTGTATACTCTAATTCGCTGTTTTTCGCCATAAATAAAAAAAACCAATTATAAATATAATGCAAAATAATTATTTTATATTATCTTAAAAAAAAAAAAAATTGAAATGTTTTTATGTTATTAAAACTTTTCATTTAACAATTTCTTATTAACTGCTAGTAGGTCATAAAATTTATGGTGTACGCTTCATTTAACTTGTGTAAGTGTGTCACTGATATTCTTTTGTTCAGTAAAATACAAATATTCTCTATAGTTTTAATTTATTATTTCTTCCGTTTACAAAATGATCAATTTACTCAACCAAAACAAGTATGCGACACAAATATTTAATTGTGTGTATAAAAATGTTGAAAAACTATTTCATTATCTATAACTGTGTATGTTACATGTACAAACATACTAAAAACTTGTTTTAAGATTAGAGCATCCAACAATTACCGATATATGCGTTTATTAATTTACAGTTATACTTTGAAGTCTTCATGCGCGTAAAAAAAAATTCTAAATATTACTGGCTTATTAAATTTCATAATTCTCACTATCCTTTTCATATTTTATCTACATTATTTTTCGATGGTTCATTATTTTTAGCTATTCATTTTTCTCGATAATTTCTGCAAAACTATGTTGTTCAATTATTAATGTTCATTTTATGCAAATTAAAAATCTTTAAAATATAATATTTATATTATCAATACTATAAATATCAATGAATATCAATGAATGAGTACCTTAAAAAAAAATAATAATATCTAAAAGTATTTACTAAGAAAATTTAAGAAATTATAAATTATACAATTTTGTGTAAATAAAAACGAGCAACTACAAATAAAAAATCAGGAAAACGTTAAACTTTCTGTTTTGTACGAATTTGAACAGTATTTATTTTTAACTTTCCACATTTATAATGTTAACTAAACAACGAACTCGTACATTTTATTTGAATATAAAAATAATCATTTTATGTTACAACAATACTTCGCGTTGTTTAATTTAAAATATTAAGTTATAACGGTTTTTTATATACTATTCATATATGTTTATGATTTGCCTAAACATTTCGCCGTCGAAAATGATTTTATATCAAAGTTGAACATGTCAAAGAAGTTATTGTGAACATTATATAAAAAATACGATCGGATAAAAAAATATTGAAACTTAATAACGAGTTTTCCGAAATTCGACAAATAGGAATTAAAAATGGTTTTTTGTTTTACAAGACATTATGTACAATTTGTATCTACATGCTGTAAAACTTTATTGGTAAATTCTAACTGTTTTGTTTGTTAAGAAATTTAAGGTTTTGTATGTTATTGATTTTGAAATGATTTTTTTTTATTGTTCTTCCATTACAAATACGTTTGAATCACGATGTTTTTTTAAATAAAACTAAATGATATTGTTTTTATCGAGTGTTTCGTCAGTTTACTAAAAAAAAAAAAAAAATTAGTACTGAAAAAATTAAACACGAATAATAATTTTGATGTAACAACAAACTCTTCACCGTTCAGCAGGTTTTGAGGTTTTCGTAATTAGTCGATTTAGCGCGGCCTTTCAAGTTTCCGGAACTATCAACAGGACCCTTTGGTCGAACCGTATTATACTGTGTAGGTTAGTTATGAAATTCCGGAAAGGTCTGTAACTTGTAACTAAGTTGTAAGTCAGTTAATAAACTAACGGCAGTAATCTCGTACGAAATGTTGACGAGTTATAAATTATTTTAAGGCCAAGCTCAATCATTACTCGTTAACAATATCTAATACATAGAACCGAGAACGGACGAAAAATGTCGGTGTACAATAAATAACATAATAAATCGTATGTGTCGAGTATAAAATAGTGTGCGGTTATCCGTAGAAATTGGCGAGGTTAAGTATTTTTCTTGGGAATTTTTTTTTTTGTTTTCTCGCAAAACACGCGAATCTATGAATGCCGTTTATGTTGAGCGTTTCATGCACATGATGCTCTGGTCTTGTCTTCATAAATCGCCAAGGTCAGCCTTAAGTTATCAGTGCGAAAAGCCAACGACTTGCCGAGATTTATTCGACTTATTTTTTCGCGGTTTTGTTTATATTTCGGCGGTGAATTTATTAAGTTTACAAAGCAAACGCCGTCCAAACAGTACACCAGTACAGAGATAACGAGTGCCGGCGAGTAGCTCGTGTAACACGGTTGCGGGAGGGGAAGTGAATACGACCCGTCCGCAGCTGGGCAACAACGGCGATAATAACCATTAGACAGGGCAACAAAGTCAGCTGCTACACATGGACGCCGGTACCGATTTCTAGGGCGCACGCGAAGGGTTGCCACGCCGCTACCGTCTCGCCGTAGTAGATGTTAGAGCATAAACCTCACAGTATATCACGTTTTATTGTTATTGTTGCGTTCCACCATCTTCACATCTGACCTTATATGTTTATCGGAGATTACATGGCGCCGCGACTCCATAATTCCTACTTCTCGACGTGTTCCCGGCGTTAACGTTGCTGTGCATACGCGATTCGGGCACCTTACAGTTCGCGTTGAGAATTTTGATTTCCAACAACAAACGACCATGTCGGCCGCCCCCCTCTGGTCTATCGAAACGACGCGATCACATGGTTTTCCCAAATAACTTCCAGTCCGTTTACTAAAAAGATACTTTCGAGCGAATTAGACTTTGCAATTCCAATAGTCTTGTGCACACCATGTCGTGTTACGATGTATTTATCCGAGTAATTTTTTTAACGTGCGTGTCATACGGCCGTCCAACAGCTTCCCTGACAAAATCGTATTCAACATTTCACCTTGAAAAAGTATCTGTCGATGATTTATGCTCAACTCGTCCAATTTTTTTATTCCGAATACGTGCGTAGTGTTGAGTAAAAACAATGTGAAACAATTTTACTCGACAAAATAATTTACTTAATAGAAAATTTTCCGAGCGGAGAAAAATGAAATGTAACGTTGTTGTTCTAAAAATAAAACCAGTGAAAAAATAAACCGACTAAAAGATTGTCTAGTTAAAATTTCTCTCTTATTACATGAAATCGCCTAAAACAATACGCTTATGTAATGGTCTATTAGTTCAAGACAAAATAAATCTATAACTTATTTTGTGACAAGTTAATTAGGTTTCACGAGTAAGCACTCTATTGAAAAATTGTAAGAATGTGTTTTTACCTGATTGTTTAAGTACAACCATATAACTGGTATTTGGTTGTACTGATTAACCAATAGGTTTTTTTTCAACCATAATGCTTTTTACCGTATTTCGAAAGGAACTTTTTCTTATTTTACTTAGAATCTAAATAAATTAGAAACGTAAGCGACAAATATAATGCCAACAACTCAATGGAAAACAAAAAGTAATTTACAAGTTTTACAATTAATTGTCCAACATTTTTATTTATTACTTATGATGCTCTATTCTCAGTAAATAAGATTTCATATAAACCATAACTTATTTGTCTAAGTTTATTATTGTCGTATAATATTATAAATTAACGAGACAAAAAATAAATACGTATAATATTAAAAATAATATAGTCAGATAGATTAATATTTGATTGTTATAAAAAATAATTTTTTTTTTACATATTTCTTTTAATAGTGAATTTGTACTAATTTATAGTAAAACGTTAAAAAAAATTAACTCTACAGTCAGAGCAAACAATAGAACAAATTCGTAAAATAATATTTTAAAGATTATAGTTTACTTTTTGTCTATTATAAAAAATGTACTAGATTTTTGTAAAGAAACCCAAAATATACACGATTTTTTCTTGTAGACTCTTTTCAAGTGAAAAAAACATTACCATTTAACATCAAACTTTGGTTTTACATAAATAAAATTTAGATGGCCTTTAATTCAAAGGCTATTTTTCTTAAAATTATAATTACTTTGAGTAACCTAATAATATTGAGTAATATAATAATATTGTAACGTTATGACTATAGTCATAACAAGACACGAGCTTTTGTTTGTAAAATTTCAAGTTCTTTTGCGGTACAATAAAGTCGAGTATTTATTGTATTATACTCTTAAAGTTAAATTACTCAAACAGTATGGTTTTACATTAACAATGGTAAAGTACAATTAAATTTAATTGGAATATTATCCCTTTTATTCATAATTCAAAGGTAGCAAAAAGATTAATCGCAAACCGCATTTATTATAATAACGGTTAAAGAATTCACTTGTAATAAAAAGGTCCACTACAATACGTGTCTAATTAACTTGATTAACATGTGTAACTTCTTTTCGACATTTCAGAAAAACAATTTCGCTTACAGTTCGCGCGGGCCGCTATAAATTAATACTACGCATGTTATGGTTACTATGTTTGGTTTCCACTGGTGTTTCTGCAGATTACTATTATTATAAGGGTACTATAAAGTTTATTAATCCGAGGCTCTATAACTCATGATTTGGTTAGGCATAGGTCTTTAAGTGTGAGTACAACAATTATTTACTACTACTACTACTTTCATGGTAAAAACGAGCCACGCTCCACCAATTCCATGGCGCCTCTTTGTATCGTAATGGTCGCCCCGGCCGGCTAACGTGACGTGAACTTCGGATTAAAGTGATTAAATAACTTTCATTTAAAATGTTTCCTCACTAGTCCGTCGTCTGTTTCGGACAAGTTTTGGTTAGAAACTATTTTACAATATTAAAAAAAAATATTTGCTTTGAAGAAACACTTTTCATTTTTTTCCAACTTTCTTAATGCAGACTACACTAAGGTTTTCATCGTCGTTTTTGTAAACAGCTTTTTTACTTAAAATTACCTCGACAATTAAACAGAATTCATTTTTAATATTTAAATAATAAGTACGAGATGATTTAAGACGTTTGATAATTTCAAACGAACGTTTGGCTACTTTGATCAATTGAGATGCTGAAAGTAAAAACATTCAGTATTAACGAAATGTCATTATCACTGTTATTTGTAAATAATTTATTTTCAGCTGTTTATCTAAACTAAATAACATGAATCCAATATTTGTTGCTATATGCTCTAGCTTTGGGCCAAAAAATACTTTATTTGTCAGTGTTTACAATAAATTAAGATAACAATACCCAAACGACTACAAAACACACTAAACTAAATTATTACTGTACATGATTTTTCTGAAAAACAAATAAACTGTAACATACACTCGTTATGAAATGAAAATATGCCAAACAAAACTAGATTTGACGAAAGAAAATCATTCTAAATTATTTTTATCCTTTTTTAAATTGTGGTATTATACTACTTCAAATAGCCAATGCTTACAAGTATGTAAAGTTATTAAATTTATCCCTTTATGATTTACACATAAAACTTCAATGGGTCGTTAAGAGTTTTACAAATTTATTTCTATTTGATTAAATAGAAGCTATTAATCATTCTTGTGATTACTTGAGCTTTTAGACAATTTAATTGTTTATGTTAACCATATAAAATACATTAGTATTTATTTGTGCGTATGAATTCACCAGCACAAATGTCAACAGTTTCAGTTATTCGAGTCATAAACTCGATCTATAGAATGTTGTGTCAATAATCGTTAAATTTATACTTGCATTATGTTTATAAAGCATGTTCAGACAAACGGACTGAAAATTATAAAAACTCTCAATAACAAAAAAATTGAGAGTTTAAGAATACTGA
>NW_026099572.1:21586420-21587952 GCF_025091365.1 Daktulosphaira vitifoliae | reverse complement strand
AATTTATTTCTATTTGATTAAATAGAAGCTATTAATCATTCTTGTGATTACTTGAGCTTTTAGACAATTTAATTGTTTATGCTAACCATATAAAATACATTAGTATTTATTTGTGCGTATGAATTCACCAGCACAAATGTCAACAGTTTCAGTTATTCGAATCATAAACTCGATCTATAGAATGTTGTGTCAATAATCGTTAAATTTATATTTGCATTATGATTATAAAGCATGTTCAGACAAACGGACTGAAAATTATAAAAACTCTCAATAACAAAAAAATTGAGAGTTTAAGAATACTGAAGCTAAGTTGCTAAATATTTGTCAACGATGAAATAGTCATGATATATTTTTTTATCTTAAATTATATTATCTGTGCTTTACTCACAAGTTTTTATCGTTTTTGACGCAATCGACCTGACAAATGGCATCAAAATAAATTTTTTTTTTTTTTTTATTTATGATCAATAAATTTTCAGATAAATTTTCGCTGTGTAAATTCTATAGATAACAAGTGTTAAACATTAATATGCTAGTAAAAATCATTTGAGCTTATTATTTAATTACAGTTCTAAGCTTGATGAATTTTACTGCACATGATGGGGCGTATTTGAGACTGCANTTCTAAGCTTGATGAATTTTACTGCACATGATGGGGCGTATTTGAGACTGCATCTCGGGGAGGGAGCAATATTAAGACAGATCAACCCATTTTCATTAAAGAAAATGTAAAAATTAAAATAAATATTAGGTTTGAACTTATTTATAGAAAGATTTCTCAGTTTTTCATAATGTATCAAATATTAGTATTGGTAACATGATAATTAGAAATAAAAGTTTAAGACCAAAAATATGTTAAATATTATAATAATATTAAACTTGTATAATTTTAGAATAATATATATTAACGCAAAATGAGTTTTGATTATTGATCAAATTTATTTTTAAATTTGTTAACAACACTTTGAATGATGAATTAAAGGTTCTCGTTTTAACACCTTTTATTAAATTATATAATAAAGCTATTACAGTACATAAACCAAATCTCGAATATTACCAAAATTTTAGTTTATAACATCAATCTCACGTTAAAATTAGAAATAAAATTAAAATACACAAAGTTCCAAAAAATTATTGATTTGGTGAAAAATAATGATTATAAACGATTTTACTTTTAATCGTTTTAGATAACTTAATAAATAATCGCTCCTTATAAAAATATCTAATAGTATGCTATTTTCAAATTATTTTTTTTAATTTTAGGTTTTATTCATTTTTATATTTGAAAATGTTAATTCACAGAACAAATTTACTATATAAAAATTCTTCTCGATAAAATCAATACATTTTTTATTAATATAAGTTTAACAATATTGTTGTTAATTAAATAGTATTTTTTTAATAGTTGAATCGTTTTAGCCTCCATACTAAGCTGAGAAGGTAGTAATTTTACCATGATGGGTTTTTTTTTTAATCCCTTAACTTATCTTTTGAATGTATTCCGGAAATACTGACAATTTTATATATATATA
>NW_026099572.1:21573688-21586320 GCF_025091365.1 Daktulosphaira vitifoliae | reverse complement strand
ATATTAATTAAAGCTAATTTAATATACTTTAAAATGAAAAAAAAAAATTTCGGACTTTCTTTTGTTTTTTCGGTGAAAATAGCAACCGTATTCTATTTTTGTGTTAAAATTCTAGATTTTATATTTTACATTTTTAACTTTATATTTCTATAACTTTTTGAAAAATGTATGGATCAATACAATTTTTTAATGATAAATACTATTTATATACTTCTTTCACTCGACATACTTTTTTTTTTAAATCGGACCATTTCCCTTTATACAAAGATGGTTCAAAACTTAAAAATGCGTATAGAAAGTAGAACTTTTTCAACTAATTCTTAAATAAATATATTTATTGATTATTCATACGTAACGTAATAATCAAACATAAATATTTTTTATGTTAATTAGAAGGACTTTGTCATTATTTAGGCCATATGTGAAACTCTAATTGCAGATTTGAAATCGTTCCAAAAATGGGTTTAGAAAAGTATATTTTGGTCTCGGATAACAATCATATCGGCGTGTTATAGTTTTTCGCATATGGCGAACCAAAACTGCTATTGAGTCATAATGCGATTGGCGTCTCAATCTTACAGAGTCGTGTAATCTGAAAACAAACGCTGTTTAAGTATCGTCACAGTCTCGTATTTGCACGTGCAAATAACAATTGCGGACCTGTACTATTGTCGAGCAAAGGTGCGAGGTGCGCGTTGTCGGCCGATAAAAAAGGATGGTGACGTGAGAGATTATGCCGAGACTTTTTAGAGAGTCTTATGGCGACCAGAAGCCATCGTACAGTTACATATCCCTAACGGCAATGGCTATTTGGAGCGCACCGGAAAAAATGCTGCCGCTGTCAGATATATACAAAATTATCAGCGATCGTTTCCCGTATTATCGAAATAATACTCAAAGGCCAATATACGAACAACGTGTCGTTAGATTTCATTTTGTAACTTTACAATGATTTTTACCCAAAACTACTAATCCTGTAGTTGTACGTCCACTACACAATTATAAGTTTAAAATAATACTATATGAGTGTTAAATTTAATAGAATACTTTTAAATTCCTATTCACTTGGACCATAAATATTTGTATTTTTTTTCTGTATTTTATGTCATTAGAATTATATATATTCATTAATTATTTATAAGCTTTGATATTATTTTAATAAGTTGACGTTTTAAAACACTAATATGAAGCGGCTTATAAAATAACTCGTCTAGTTGTCGAAAAGTTAAGGATTTATTCAATTTCAAATTATATAACACATTAATTCTTGCGAATTAACTTTCTGAATTTAAAATTAATAATTTTATCTATTTTCAAACTTAAATACTTTTAGCGAAATAAAATTCAAAAAAATCTACTATATTAGGACTTTAGTTTCTTTTGGGTGTGTGTCCTCCGACATATATTCAGATAAATTATTCTTTTTCAATCCTGGAATAAAAAGAAGACTGATGGTAAAAAAACAAATAATAATGACTTAATAAATATTTTAAAAAATACGGAATTCAAACTTAACGTGACACTAACTACAGCTATATTCTGAAATAAAGTTGGAGACTGATCATGTTATTCTTCTTAGATTCATAGATCAAGAAGATCTAATAGATCTGCTATTTCGGCGCTAGATTTTTTATTGTTTTTCATCGCTAAACAAAAAATAACATTACATTTTAATACTAAAATTAAAATTATATACCAGTCTTTTATATAATTAGAAAATTTTACCTTCATTCCTAAGTGATAATTTACTTGATTTCTTTTTAGAATCTAAACAGAAATGAACAATCATATACAAAAACATATAGTTAAATTTGTATTGTATATTATTTTTAATAATTTATATAAAAAAAATATTTTTTTTTATATTTTAATAGTGTCAAAAAAAAAATGTGTTGCATTATTATGTAAAAAATGGGATTCAAAATTTGATTTGACTTAATTAACTCTTAACTTATCTAACTATATTGTAGTATCATTTGGTTTAATAATAGTTTGCTAAGAAGAGGCGAACCCTTTTAAACTTAAATGAAATAAGAGAAAATATATTAATCGATGTATCAAAATAGTTATACAGCTTAATTAATTTCTTTCCAGTTATTAATAGAATTTACATTTATAATGTATTATAAATCTTATGTATTATATTATATTTTAATATAATAAAAGATATGTATGATGGTACTTGTACCAGGATAAAAAGCGTAGGAGCAATGACAGAAGGTTTTCGGGTAAGAGTAGGGGTGCACCATGGTTCTGCTTTAAGCCCTTACTTATTCTCTATAGTGATAGATGAAATTACTAGAGAAATACAAGGAGAGGTGCCGTGGTGCATGTTGTTTGCTGACGATATAGTGTTAATAGGAGAAAATAGAGAGGAAATTAATCAAGGGCTAAAGGTGTGGAGATCAGTTCTTGAAGAAAAGGGTTTAAAAATAAGTAAAAGTAAGACAGAGTATATAGAGTACGAGTTTGACAAAGGAGAACACTAGGTAAGTGATATGAGGAGATCAGTGACAATAGGCGAGGTGTGATTGGAGTGGTGGGAAGTTTTAAGTATTTAGGGTCAGATGTACAAAAGAGCGATGGTATTGACGAGGATGTGAGACACAGAATTAAGTGAGGGTGGTTGAAGTGGAGAGAAGCGTCTGGCGTCTTATGCAATAAAAGAATTCCAATAAGGCTGAAAGGTAAATTCTACAAGACTGTAATAAGACCAGCTATGATGTATGGTTCAGAGTGTTGAGCGGTTGATAAGACAGTAGAGCAAAGAATGAGTGTAGCAGAGATGAGAATGCTTAGATGGATGACTGGAGTGACTAGAGAAGATAGAATAAGGAACGAGCATATAAGAGGGAGTATAGGTGTAGCGTCAATCGTGGATAAGATGAGAGAAAATAGACTTAGATGGTTTGGTCATGTTATAAAGAGAGAAAAATCGAAAGCTGTAAGAACAGTTATAGAAATGAATTTTGAAGGAAGAAGAGGTATAGGAAGACCAAAAAAAAGATGGAGGGATGCTATTGAATACGATATGAGGACAGCTGATGTGAGCGTAGATGATGTGGGAGATCGTGTTCAGTAGAAGTTTAGGATAAGGGTGGCCAACCCTGAGTAGTTGGCATTAAGGCGAGGATGAAAAAAAAAAGTCTTTATAATGAGTAAAAAAAACGTGCAGTATTATAACTTTACATAAATTAAGAAAATAAGACTGAAAATAAAGTCTTGAAAAAAAAAAGTTATAATAATATATTTTACATATAAACACAGCACCATGTGTTGGAGTAATTATCATTCGGGATAAAAAGAACAAATCAATTAGGAAAGATGTAAATTTTAACGTATAGTTTTAAAAATGATTAAAATAACTCATACTTGTCTTTAATTCATCAGGTACTAGTAAATCAATCATATTAATTTGTGGGTTATAAAAGAACCCTAAATTGTGGTGCTTTTTTAAAACAATATTATTTATTTCATTGTCGAATTTTTCTTTCACGTAATTTAATAATTTTGACGAATCTGCATAATTAAGATTTGTTTTAACATAATCGTTAAACTCTTCTTTTATTGAATTTAAATTATCACATACATAATGGCAATGTTTAATGTCATTATTAATATCTTTTTCCATTGATTCAAAATCATCTATAATAAAGTTTAATATATTCAAACAGGTCAATGAATCATTTATCAACGGAGGTTCACTTACAAATTTCTTTGGAACCCTTTGTAAAAGTGATAAATGATAATAAAAGGTATAGGTAGAATAATCAGACCATGCTTTAGGATGTAGAGCATCCAATGCCATCAATGATTCCTTCATTATTGTTGCCAATAAAGATATTTTTTTTATTATTTTCAATAACTCAACAGTACAATTATAGATATTTGTGTTACCATATGATTGAAAACAATAGAATTGATAATAATTTATCATTAAAAACAATTTCTTTAAGTCCCTTGCGAATGTACAACCGAGTATTAAAGCAGCACCACGTATTCTCCCACCGGTAAAATTGATGTTATTATTAGGTTCAATGGACTCCGATAACGTGTATATTCTTCCCTTCCATGAAACTTTATGTAAATCATTCAATTCTTTCCATCCACTATTCGAAAACAATATTTCAAGGATAATGATAGATTTAGGAATGGCAGTAGATAATGTAAAAAATCCTGCTAAAAATATTAAACTAATTTCAGTCAGCTTTAAAAAGAACATTTTTAATTCTAATACGAATTTCTAACTGTATCCGTTGAAAACGTGTAAAAAAATAATAAATATATTTTTAATTAAATGAACAGAGCTTCTATAAATGTGTTTTTAAAATTAAAATTAGATCAAAATACTGACGCATAAATATACCAATATTAGTACTAATATTTTATAAAGTAAATCTACACTATTTTTGTGATTTTTTTTTTTATTATTTTTATATAATAAAATTAGTTAATTTAGTTATTTTTTCATATATAGATTGATTCACTCATTATAAATTACTTAATTAATCAAAAAATAATATTAATAATTTATTTTTTTATTTATTTTAGTTCTAAATTCTATTAATTTTTCAATCGTTAAGTTTTTTTTTTATGGTCATCTTTAACAACATGAATAATTAACTAATTTATTTAATAAATAATGATCTAAATAAGAAAATGTCTAGTTGATAACATCTTTAGGACCAGTATTTCGGATGTTATTGACATATTTATATTTAGGTGAGAGAAAGAGTACGACAGGGAAATGTCTAGTTATAAAAACTACTCTTAAACCCCAATTATTACTTTAAATTATTAATAACTTTCGAAATACTAGAATTTTAAAATTTTTCAAGTTTGATTTAAAATGATTTAGTGAAAACATTCAACTGTTGTAATTTGGAATTGGATATATTTTTGATAAAATATGGCTAAAACTTATTTTAATACTATTAAAAATTCACAAAAGTATTAGAAAATTGTGTATAAAGTTTGAGTAAAATTGTAACACCACACACAGAAAAATAATCATTAAGAGTTATTGTTCGACGGTATGATGGCAGCGTTCATTATAATTCTAGATAACCATTGATATGCTTAAACAATAATTACTTAATTAAATTTATTTACCTAATTATCTTTATTAATTTGTATGGATTTTTCGTTGTATTAAAAGTAAGCTTTATTCATATTTTATTAAAAATATATATAATTCCAAAATACAGCAGTTAAATGTTATAAGTAAATCAATATGATCAGCGGTGGGTCGTGGTTTGGAAGACAAGACGATGGCACCCCTACTAAAATTAATTAAAAGAAGAAAATTAATAGTATAGTCTTAGTTCAACATTTTTATTAAAAATGCAAATATTCAATGGTAAAATAGTTATAATACATTTGCCATGTGCGAACAATAAAGTAGTTTCCCTCAGAAATGCAGGTACGTATGTACACACGAGCAGTGTGTCGAGCGACCGGCAATGTCGTTCATGCGGTAAAATATAAGTATATTTCTATTTAGAGTAATTTATTTTTAGAATTAACTACGTGTAGTCTGGTCGTTACCGGTTGCTATAATAGTATAATCGCTATTATTAATATTTTCATTTCTATTTTATACTGCACCTTTAAATTAATAATATGTGTATTGTATTTTATTTTCTTTATATTTAATTTGAATTTTTTTTATATAGTTTCAAGACCTTCAACTTTTTTATACGTTTGCCATAAAAGTAATAACTACTATATAATTTCTCCGTGAAAATTACAATACTAAATTATTAAATATCAATTTCATACTATATTTAATTAATTTCTATAATAAATATTTATTCATATATTGTACTTATAAATCATAAAACTTGTAATCAGGACATAAATAAGGAAATCGTAGATCATATTGCTTTTGAAATAATCCACCAATTTTTTAAAATTAAACATTATCTACAGATTTTCTATGCAAATCTGTAGATTTAAATTATATTTAGATTTAAGAATCTGTAGCGCTTTTAACTATAGTGATTTTAATCACTGTCAGATTATATCTACACTGGACCCAACTATGCCACGTCCCCACTGTGCCGCAACACTACCGTGCTGGGTTTTTTTTCTTAATTTAAAAAAAAATCTCAATTTATCAATTTTAAAATTTTTTTTAACAAAATTATAGTTAAATTAACAAAAAACTATGATTTATTTAACAATATCTTTATTGAACGTACAATAATATTCACAATAGATTGCGCTTATAATTCTATTGTTATGGTCCACATTTATTAAAAATTGGTAATAAATTTTAATTGAAAAATAAAAAACCACAATGTATCTAAATAGATACATAAAATGACTATATGATAATTTTATTTTTAATTACGCTTAAATACTGATAAACTCTATATTGGAGATAAGTTTATAAAAAAAATTTGACAAGCTTAATTATTCTTTTTTATATATAAAAACTACATACAATATTTTTTTTATATGTCCATGGATAGGTATAGTAACTACAATATAATAGAATGAATAATAACGTAAAGTACTAATCTTAATGATTCCTTTATTTTTTATACATCATTATTTTAGTAATAGTGACAATTAATTAAATATAAAAAGTATAAGTTTATTGAAAGGTAATAAATTTAATCAGAAGTTTGTAACTATATTTGATGACAACACCCAGACCAGAGAATGCCTTCTCTGTAGCTAAATTTAATGTAACGTTACTTTGGGAATCACGTAAGCAATGTGATCAATGTAAGCATGTTTAAATGCTCGTTCCATGTACAATTATTTTAATGAACACTTGTAACGGTTACAAATTTGGTTACGTGTGTAACCAAATTAATTTAGTGACCGAATTTAATAGACTTCATTTACATCTTATTATAATTCTTAGAAAGGAACTTTTTGAGGATAGTAGGAAATGAAAGATTATTGAGAATCTCTGGATTTTTCGCGATTAGGATTTTTAACTATAAATCTCAGTATGCCTTTTCACCCCATCCGGATGCTATCTATACAGCACAAATTATCACTTGATAGAACTTAATTTACTTACAATGAAAAATCATAAAAAAAGCCCATTTAGTTAAGATGATAAAAAGAAAATTTTCTTACTTGTCACAATAAACTTCTCTTCGTTAATCTACGTATTATAGAATGAATTAAATAAATAAGTAGTACTTCAAGAATGGTTTAGTCGTAAAAATTTACATTCACATAAAAAAATATATCATTATAAAAAAGTTTTATATGATAGGACTTAATTTTGTACAAACTACTCTATATTTTATAACATTCCAAGAAATTCGACTAATTAATATTAATTACATGTTTTTATAATAATAGTTGTTTTAACTCGTAATGAAATTTAGTAATTTATTACAAGGTTAAGTATTCATGATAGACGCGATACTTATCTTATAAAATAACGAATTAGCATTACAAAATAGGGGTAAAAGTTGTTTCTCACAGATGATATGCTATACTTAAAAAAATTGCAACTATATAAGTATAAAATTAAATAAAATAATTTAAAATCAATAAATATTAAATATATTTAACTTAAAACATTGTTCCCGAAATACGTATACGCGTTTTTATTGTACTTTCTTTTTGATACTATAATAATATACATCAAGCAAATTCATATCAAATTTAAATAGAAATATTATTATAAAATTAAATCTTATTTTACTTTTCAATAAGACATTATTAAAGTTATTATTATAACACGTAATTTTTATGGCATCCAGTTACTTTAATACGTCAATGTATATTGAAGTAATATGAAATATTTGTACGAAAATTAGTACTAAAGTTAATATTTTTTTTATATAAAATATTTATTATTTATGAAATAAATTTGTATTTTAAATTATTATTTTCAGATTCTTCAACTTCAAATGAATGATTATCGATACCATTTTCTTTTTACTACATTTGTAAGTATGCAAAAAAATTAAATTATCTAATATTATTTTATTAAAAATATTTTGTCATAGGACCTTGAAACATTTGATTTAGAGGATTTTAAATATAACTTGGTGAACATAACTTCATATCGCATAGTAGACGATGAAAACCAAAAAGTCGCCATTATACTACGTGAGATGGAAAAGTTTCAGAAAATTGGCCAAAACATATTACATAAAAATGGTGTTATACAAGTAAATAAATAAATACATTTTTTTTTTTTTTTGATAAATTTAAAATATGTTTATAAAATGTACAGGTTGGTTAATTTACCATTGACCACTAAATTTCTAAAAAACAATATAATAATAAAAAAAAAAAATTGTTAATTTTATTTTATAATATTTATTACTCAATTTAAAAGTAGTTCAATATTTTTTAGTCTATCCTTTATATTTTATAAAGGTATACACTTTATTTTTTTAAATGGTAACATACATATTTAATTAGTTCATATAGTAGAAAATGATGTAATTAAGTAAAAAACTAGTCGATAACAACTTTTTGAACTAGTATTTCTGATGTTATTAATATTTTCTGGGGGTAAAGTATGGGTTATCATTATGTACTTCTCTGTCGCGTTACTCACGCAGGTACAAAATATTACTCGACAATTTTTATCGACCAGTCATTTTTTCATTTAGATCATTTTATATTTTATAAACTAATTAAATATGTATGTTACCATTTGACATGAATACTATTTAAAATTCGAGAGGTAAATACTACTTAAATAAATAATAAAAAAAAATTCACAAAATTATTATTAAAAGAAGAAATCTAGAGGTCAACGATATATTATCTATACTATATACTTAAAATATATTTAAAATTAAGAATAGAACAAAATTTTGTCACTTTCATTTTTTTTTATTAGCAATTTAATTATGATACCTGATTATTTTAGGCTGAACCCGCTTTAATGTACGATGCAGTTAATGTATTTGCCCATAGTATAGGATCAATAGATTCAATAGGTCATTTTCAATTGGAAAATATCTCATGTAAATCAGCGAATCGTTGGACTAATGGAACTTTTCTCTACGACAAGCTAAATGCGGTAAATGCTAAAATTAATAGCTATATGCACATGTATTTGATTTTAATTTATTTTTAAGAAGTCAAAATCAAATACACGTAAATATATTGTTATTCTTTTAACAGGTAGCGATTGAAGGATTAACGGGCAGAATACATTTTGAAGAAGGTAAACGATCTAACATAAAACTAGATCTACTGAAACTTCACCAAGAAAAGATTAAGAAAGTAGGCTTTTGGACTCCTTCGACTGGTATTAACATCACAAAACATTCCGTATTTTACGGTCAACAAAGTTCAAATGTGACACTCATCGTTGTTACTCGTATAGTAAGTTATGCTAGTTGCTATTCTGTTAGTATCATACGAAAATCATTGTTTTATTAATAACGCACAGGAAAAACCATATGTAATGATCAAAGAAGATAAAAACTTGACAGGAAATTCAAAATACGAGGGTTTTTGTATAGATTTGCTTCAGAGAATTGCTTCTCAAGTTGGATTTCAATACGCTATTACATTAGTTCCTGATAATAAATATGGTGCATACGATCCCACGACTAAACAGTGGAATGGCATAGTGCGGGAGCTTATAGACAAGGTATTATAAATATTTTATAATGAATTTAATTTAATCAGATTAATTTGCTTACATTAATTATAGAAAGCTGATTTAGCGTTGGCATCGATGACAATCAACTATGCTCGAGAAAGTGTTGTAGATTTCACTAAACCATTTATGAATACAGGAATTGGTATTTTATTTAAGGTATATACCATATTCCTACAAAACTTTGATAAAGATATTTCTTCCTAAACTATATTTTTCATAGAATTTAATTAAATTTTATTAAATGATCATATTCATTTATTACTAAGGTTATAAACCTTAATTTAAATCTTTTGCTAGTCTTAAAAATTATTATTTTTACTTACCTTTTAGTTAAAGACCCAAAAATACATCCGAGTACAATTTTATTATTTTCTCAGATCCCAACCAATGAACCGTCTAAACTGTTTGCTTTTTTAAATCCTCTGGCAAATAGTGTTTGGGGTTTTATGGTCCTAGCATACTTGGTAGTCAGTTTATCAATGTTCTTTTTGGCAAGATTTTCACCATATGAATGGCGACCTCATTCCGAGGAAATACATCAGGAGAAACGCTTTACCCTTTCAAATTGTTTTTGGTTCGTTGCAGGCGTTTCGTTGAGAAAAGATACTGGAATCATGCCTAAGGTAAGACTAAAAAATAGATAAATTAATATCACCAAACTAATTTCAATTTGTTAGGATTAATAATTATTAGGACTATACATAAAATTAGAGTAGTATGATACTACTAATATGTTAAATTTATGTAATAAATATTATTTATGTTAGCACGTTAATAACGCGTAAATATACGAATTGATATTAGACTCAGAAAATGAATTCCAGAAAGTCTAATAGAATGAATTATTTAACATACAACTTAGTATAAAAGAATTAAAAATCTATATCCACACACGCCAAAGTCCGACTATAAAGTGTACAGATCAATGGTACTTGTGAAAAACGTACTAAATCTAATATATAAAATTTATTTTAATAATGCCACAATGATAACAATGCAAAGAAATGTTATACTGCACCAACTAAGTATCATATAACATTATACTACAAAAAATTTAAACATAAATTTCTTTATTTCCGATATTATTGATTTTTATTCCATTGAGATGTTATTTTATAAGGCTAAACTTATCTATTTAAGGACAGCTTAATCTGTATTATATCAAATTTTGAAATATCGATTTTCAAAATTATTCTTACCGGCTTATCTAAATTATCTGAAAGAAATTTAAACAAAGAACTGCCGTTTGACTCTTTTTGACGAATTTTCCAAGTAAAAAGAATTGAAATATTTCACAATGGATAATCCTTCTTTGATCTCATCTAGAGAACTTGACAATAATCAGAGTAAATCATTTTTTTCCGTACAAACATTTTGTTTAAACAATGATTACAAACATGACTGACATTATAAACATCAAACAGAGGAATTTTAATTTTAAGTTAGGAAAATAAATCAACACGTGATTAATTTTTAAAAATTATTATAAAATATAATTATATATATATATATATGTATTTCCAAAATATGATATTTATTCTAAATAGATACAACATCAATTTTTATTAGAATTGTGTACGGAAAAAGTTAGTTATGAAATAATTAGTTTTCATTTTAATAAATATAATTTTTTTTAATGACAAAAATTTAATCATAAATTCGAACGATTGATAAATAATTTTTAAAATAAGTAAAATTTTTCACTTGAATAATATTTCTTTTAGAAAACAACCAAATTTTTATTTTACAACAAAAATGGCAGTCCTTTTTAAACAGACTATATGTTTAAAAAATAGTAATATAATAAAAAAAGTATAAAATTTTAAATATATAAATTTTCCATAAAATTATAATGAATGAATAAAACTACCTCAAAGAAAATAACAAAAAGGGAGTTTTAGCTCATTATAGTTTAAAGGAATCTTACATTTGTTACAACAATTAACAATTTCAATTTTAATTACTTTTTAAATTAAATTTATAAATAAAAAAAATTAACTCAATACTGCAAGACACTTAAAAAAATTAGATATGTGTATTTCGATAATGATGTTTTCATCATCATCATTACAAAACTAATAAGGTTCGTAAAGAATATCGATAACACCGACTTTTTTCATTTTTCCCACAATATCGATTATTTTTTAACATCACAATAATAAAAAAAAACAGTTAATAAAAAATCTATTCGAATTTGGGTCATTTTGTTATAAAATATATGTAATTTGTATATTAGGCAAAAAACAGTACGTGATAATCTTATTGATATTTTTTGTATTAAAATATATTATGAAATATAGAATTAAGATAAGACGAAAAATTATATTTAATGGTACAAAATTTTATTTTTATATTAAACTTTTTATTATGACATTATTGTTATTCCTATATTTAACAAAACACGAACAAAGTAATGTATGGGGAGAATTAGAGAAAGAAATTTTAGAATTAGAAGATATAAAGCAACACCTTGTAGAAATTAAATCTGGAAAGTAAAATAAAATAAATTAGGCCCCATCAAAAAAAATCTTTATTAGATGAATGATGAAAGTGATGATGCTTTATTCTGTAAAAGTTTAAATTTTATTAGATTATTTTACTATAAAATTTTATTTTAATACAGAAGAAAAATAATTTTCAGTTATGATAAACCAATAAAAAAATATAAACAATAATTATAATTTCATTTTTATTATTTAAAACCAAAACATTGTAATTATAATACTATTATTTAATAAATAATTTCATCCATTTAATATAACCAATACATAATGATAGTCTCGTAACAAAAAAAAACTTATTTGTTTTTAATAAAAAAGTAATTTGAAAATATTTGATTATCATTAAGAGATGTAGCTATTATCAATATATTTTTTATTTTAATACTATTATCTGATATGGATGGTATACCATAGTTTATTTATAGAACGATGGTAACTAAACAGTATTCTTGAAATTAAAAAATTTAATTTTTGAATATATTTATATAATATGAATATAAATATATCCAAATGTAGATCAATTT
>NW_026099572.1:21569225-21573588 GCF_025091365.1 Daktulosphaira vitifoliae | reverse complement strand
TATCATTTATACTTGTCCCATCTATGCCTCGTCCACACTGTGCCTCGACCCCACTGTGCTACCGTTTTTTTTTTTTGTAATGTTAATTGTTATCGTGAATAATGTTTATAAAAAGAACAATTTTTCCGTTCATGTTATATAAATAAATAAATAATGGACTACATTCAATATAAAATTTAAGAGATTCACATTGAACCGTTTTATTATGATTGTCATGTTAATCACTGTCAGATATATTCTATACTTGTTCTATCTATGCCGGTTCCTCATTATGACTCTAGTCCACTTTATTGACTTATTTTTATTATGTATTTTTGTTAAAAGCATAAAACCATAAACTGTTTATGCGTCTAGTTTTATTTGAAATATTTATACCAAAAACAGATGAATAGATTTTTAATTTTTTTAACTACATTTTATTACGATTTAAAAATTTTAAATATGTTAATAATATTGAACTTATGCAAAATTATAATTACAGTGAAAATATTATTATAATACTAAATAGAAATTTTTAATTAAAAAAAAAAACGGTAGCATAGTGGAGTCGAGGCACAGTGTAGACAAGGCATAGATGGGACAAGTATAGATGATATTTGACAGTGATTAAAATCACTATCATAAGAAACGCTTCGAAGCAAATCTGTAGATAGTGTTTCATTTATGAAATTGGTGGATTATTCCAAAAGCAACATCAACTCTTATTTCTTTGATTATATCCAAATTAGTAGTTCTTTGATTTTAAAATATAATATATGAATAAATACTAATTATAGTTTTTAAATTTAGTATGAAATTGTGAGGCCAGCTATGATGTATGGTTAATAGTGTTGGGCGGTTGATAAGAAAGNTCGACTTTAAAAAAGTAAAAAATGTTAATAAGTATAATATCATATGTCTTATGGACTTTATTCTATGTCAATTAAATTATATAATATTCATGAAAGTCAATATATTCTCCTAATAAGATATTTTAAAATAAAATAAAATACAAAACCCAGAATTTTAATAAAAAAATAGCATATTTTTGATAAACAGTAGCCATTTGCGCATAGAAGATAGGTCGTCGGGACAAATTTTTTTTTTAAATTCTATACTACATAAAATAAGCTTTAATTTGATATATGTTTAAAGGACGCAGTATTTCTGGAACATTTTCAAAAATTAAGTTGAAAAAGTTAGTTTTTGTAAAAAAGTTGCTATTTTAAATCCCCCCCATTGAGCAGGTTAAGTGATAGATTTTCAATAAAATGATATCAAATGACAGGTAAATGTCTAAGGTTTTAGTATAAAAAAAAAATTATGTAGATTTATTGATTTTTCTAAAAGTTATGGAAGTTTTAAGAACAAAAAGTGAAAAAATTTCGAAAATTAGCGATTTTTAAATTTGTAATTATTTTGGAGATTTCCCTCATTTGCGGGGAACGAGGGAAAATTTTTTAATTTTTAAGGGTAATGTCTTCAACTAGATACGATTTGTGATCTTTTGACGTATTTTTGAAAGAAATCGGTCCAGTGAGAGCTGAGAAAAAATGGTAACAGACAAAAAAAAAAAAAACACACATCATAGTAAAATTAATACCTTCTCCGCTTCGCATCGAAGCTAAAAAGTATATTATTAACATTTTTTGTATAATTACGTTTAATGTTTGTTATAGCATTGTCTAAAGAGGTACAAATATATTATTTTTGCTCAAGATACAGATAATTATTTTTTAGGGAAGTTATGTAGAAATACTTTTTTTCGCTATAGTTGTGTAGTTATTATGAATTTTTATCAAGGAATCAATGTGTCTCTAGATTGCGTAAGAAATTCAAATATCTAATATTATATATAATATATCAGTATTAAATTTAGATTAATACATAGCTATAAATTCAATTATATTTACATAAGGGCCACATTTAAAGTGAACATTAAAATCAATTCCTGGGCTTAGTATTTTTTTAATTAAAAAAAAAATGCGAAATGCTCTGTTTAATTAATTAATTAGTGTATCGCACTTGTAATAAAAATGTCATAGATTATATCACAAATATTATTGCACTGGTCCCCATAAATCTAAAGAACTAACCAGATTTTTATAATTATATAATTATCATAGGCAATACTAGTCGGTTTGAGAAGGATTAACTCCTCATCCCTGTTGACGAAATAGCACCTAGAATTTTTTTTTAAATTTATAAAAATATTGATACATTCAAGTACTTTCTAAAATAGGGGAAAATATAATTAGTACCTCAAAAATGTTATTCTAGTTGCACCTAAGATGCCTAAGATTACAAGAGGTTAAACACTAGGTTTTTAGAAATAATAGTAATAGTTATTATTATTATCAAATACACAGTTTCCTTATATACTACATAAAATAAAGGTAGTTTATTTTAGCATAACTCATGTGAAATTTTACAAATGCGGCATGTGTAAAATCGCATCCTTAGACATGTATCATGGCTATGGATAAATCAATTAAAAATTGAGTAAATTTATTTGATACTTCTATACTCATATTTCTTATTACAATAACAATAATTTTTATAATTTTCATATTATGAATCAATATTATTACTAGTTACAATGAGCTAAAATCATACGTTACACTAGAATGTTATTGCTGATTTTGTGAGAACTTATCCCCAACCAGTTTCTTCAAAATATATTGTTCACGTGTTTCAATCAGTGATATAAGGTACATAAAAATATTTTATAATATAATCAAACTCTGATTAAAATATTGACAGAGGCAGTTTTCAAAATTAAATGTAGTTCCTGTAACGTAGGTATAATTTAAACTTTATATTTCAGTGGCGTATTTAGGGTTTCGTCTGGGGGGAATATACATAAGAAAATTTTTTATTTTCCTTTCCAAACGAAAAAAATGTATTTTCACCCAGCACAGGGTGGTCGCGGCATAGTAGTGACATGGCATAGTTGGATCAAGTATAATGATATCTGACAGTAATTTCAATCACTATCAATAAAAACGCTTCGATGCAAATCTTTAGATAGTGATATATCTAAATAATCTATAGATAGATAATTTTTAAAAAATTGTTGGATTATTCCAAAAGTTACACGAACTGCTGTTTCCTTATTAATATCCTGATTAAGATAAAGTATGTTGAATGAAAAAGGGATTATAAAAAATATTATTTCTCATAAAAAAATTGTGTTAATCCATACACTTTTCAATAAGTTATTCCAATTTAAAGAAAAAAACTTTAAAAAAGTAAAAAAAATGTAATAAGTTTAATTTCTTATGTCTTATGAACTTTATTCTATGTCAATTAAGTTATATAATATTCATGAAATTCAATATATTCTCCTAATAAGATATTTTAAAATAAAATAAAATACAAAACCTAGAATTTTAATAGAAAATAGCATATTTTTGAATACGGTAACCATTTGCGCATAGAAAATAGGTCGTCGGGACAATTTTTTTTTTCATTTTATAGTACATAAAATTTGATTTAATTTGATGTATGTTTTAAGGACGTAGTATTTCCGGAACACTTTCAAAAGTTAAGTTGAAAAAGTTCTATTTTTTATACAATGTTTCAAGTTTTGAACGCCCCCTATATATGCGGAAATTGTCCAATTTTAATAAAAAGTATGTCAAATGAAAGATGTACTTATAATGTATTTAGAAAAAAAAATTTGTGCTGATAATTACATTTTTCGAAAAGTTATAGTATTAGCTTCGATGCGAAGCTGAGAAGGTATTAATTTTACTATGATGTGTTTTTTTTTTTTTTTAATTTTTTTTTTTGTGTCTGTGAACGCTCAATCTCAGCTCTCGCTGGACCGATTTTGATGAACAATATGTCAAAAGATCACAAATCGTACCTAGTCGAAGACATTACTCTCCAAAATTGAAAAAAATTCCCTCGTTCCCCGTAAACGGGGGAAATCCCCCAAAAAATTACAAATATAAAAATCGCTAATTTTCGATATTTTTTCAATTTTTTTTACTTAAAATTGCCATAACTTTTTTAAAAATGATCGAATCTATATAATTTTTTTTTATAGATACCTTAAACATTTCCTATCATTTTATATATTTTTGTGAACATTTGACCCTTTAACAGCCCACAGGAAGGGTTTCAAAATGGTAGCTTTTTTACAAAAAATTAACTTTTTCAACTTGACTTTTGAAATTGTTCCGGAAAGACTGACACTTTTATATATATATCTTAAATTAAAGGTTATGTAATATACTTTAATTTAAAAAAAAAAATTTGACCTCTGGACTTGTCTTCGTGGTGCAAACGGACATCAAAGTTAAAGAAAAACGTACGATTTCGGTGAGAGCTGAGAAAAAGTGGTAACAGACACAAAAAAAAAAAAAAAAAAAAAAAA
>NW_026099572.1:21558321-21569193 GCF_025091365.1 Daktulosphaira vitifoliae | reverse complement strand
AAAAAAAAAAAAAAAAAAAAAAAAAAAAAAAAAAAAAAAAACACATCATAGTAAAACCAATACCTTCTCAGCTTCGCATCGAAGCTAAAATATAAATTTAAAAATAATAACTATGTCATAGTATCTAGTTCCGTCTAAATATTAAAGCTATAAGCTTCACTGAACCACAATTGAAGGAATTCGAAACATTTTTTCTAAAATAATTTTACGAATATTTGTATTGTTTTCAGTATGTGTTTAGCGTTGATAATGGTAACATTGTTTCCGAAATACGTATCCGCGACTTTTCATTAATTTTTTTGTGGCTTTTGAGTTTAATATTTTTAATATTTTTTAGTTTTTTTAAATTAATAATATTTTTAATATAGTTTTAATTTTACTTACGAATATTTGTCTAATATTATGTTCAGGTTTTTTTTATATAAGGATAAACAACAATGTGAGCTCTTTTACCAACTACAAGACCTTGATGACTGAATGGTTCCATTTGAATAAAATAAGAATCCTTCATGTTGGGTAAGTTATTAAGCAACCATTTTATATCATGAAATGTTGTTTTTAAAATATCAACTAAGACAATAAATGAATGAATAATAATGATGTTACCACTTTTTCTCAGCTCTCACCGAACGGATTTCTTTCAACGATACGTCAAAAGATCACAAATCGTATCTAGTCGAAGACATTACCCTTCAAAATTGAAAAAATTTCCCTCGTTCCCCGTAAATGGGGGAAACCTCCAAAAAAATTACAAATTTAAAAATCGCTAATTTTCGAAATTTTTTCAATTTTTTTTACTAAAAACTGCCGTAACTTTTTCAAAAATGAACATATCAATATAATTTTTTTTTATATAGATGCTTGATGTCTTTACCTATCATTTGGTATATTTTTTTTGTAAATCTGACACTTAACCTGCCCACAGGGGGGGATTTAAAATGACAACTTTTTCACAAAANCCCATAGGGAGGGATTTAAAATGACAACTTTTTCACAAAAAATTAACTTTTTCAACTTAACTTTTGAAAATGTTCCGGAAGGTCTGACACTTTTATATATATCTTAAATTAAAGCTAATGTAATGTACTTTAATTTGAAAAAAAAAAATTTGACCTCTGGACTTGTCTTCATGGTGAAAACGGCTACCGAATGCTATTTTTGTGTGAAAATTTTCGATTTTATAATTTACATTTTTTACTTTAAAGTGCTATAACTTTTTAAAAAATGTATGGATCAATACAATTTTTTCATGAGAAGTAGTATTTATATACATCTTTCATTGGATATACTTTTTTTTTAAATCAGAATATTTCCCTATATATGGGGGGCTTCAAATATAAAAAATGCATATAGAAAGTAGAACTTTTTCAACGTAACTTTTGAAAGTGTTCCGGAAGGTCTGACACTTTTATATATATCTTAAATTAAAGCTAATGTAATATACTTTATAATGGTAAAAAAAAATTTCGGACTTTATTTTATCTTCATGGTGAAAACAGACATTAAACTTAATAAAAAAAATACGATTTTTGTAAAAAAATTCTTTTTTATATTTTTAACTTTATAATGCTATAACTTCTCGAAAGATGTATGGATCAATATAATTCTTTTTTTTGTAGATGCATGATGTCTTTACCTATCATTTGGTATATTTTTTTTATAAATCTGACTTTTTACCTGCCTACAGGGGGGGATTCAAAATGACAACTTTTTCACAAAAAATTGACTTTTTCAACTTAAATTTTGAAAGTGTTCCGGAAAGTCTGACACTTTTATATATATCTTAAATTAAAGCTAATGTAATATACTTTATCATGGAAAAAAAAAATTTCGGACTTTATTTTATCTTCAAGGTGAAAATGGCTACCAAATGCTATTATTGTGTGAAAATTCTCAATTTTATTTTTTACATTTTTAACATTATAATGCTATAACTTATTGAAAAGTGTATTGATCAATATAATTTTTTTATGGGAAATACTATTTTCTAATAATCTCTTTTTTATTCGACATACTTTGTCTTAATCAGGATATTAATAAGGAACTAGCAGTTTATGAAGCTTTTGGAATAATCCACCAATTTTTTAAAATTAAACACTATCTAAAGATTTGCATCGAAGCGTTTATTTTTGATAGTGATTTTAATCACTGTCAGATATCATTATACTTGATCCAACTATGCCATGTCACTACTATGCCCCGACCACCCTGTGCTGGGTGAAAATACATTTTTTTCGTTTGGAAAGGAAAATAAAAAATTTTCTTATGTATATTCCCCCCAGACGAAATAATAAAATTATGGGAAATACTATTTTCTAATAATCTCTTTTTTATTCTACATACTTTGTCTTAATCAGGATATTAATAAGGAACTAGCAGTTTATGAAGCTTTTGGAATAATCCACCAATTTTTTAAAATTAAACACTATCTAAAGATTTGCATCGAAGCGTTTTTTTTTTATAGTGATTTTAATCACTGTCAGATATCATTATACTTGATCCAACTATGCCACGTCACCACTGTGCCGCGACCCCCCTGTGCTGGGTTTTTTTTTAGATATTTATTTGTTTTTTTTTATGAAAATCGATTTTACTCAATTTTATATCAAACAATTCATTTTTTTTAATACTAAGTCTAAAATTATGTTTAAATTAATACTGTGACAATAAATCACTTTTTAACTGTTTAAACACGCATTTTTTTTAAATGGTGTTCAGTATAATAAATTTTTATATAAATAAAATCATACATTAAAATATCTAAAATGTATTATAGTGTAGTTTTGAATAAGTACTCCTTTTAAGAAGTTTATTATTGATTAATGAAGATACTAATAATGATTTTTTATCAATGTTGTGTGTTAACAATCATATTTGGGATATTTTGTAATATACAATTTATCATTTGTAGTTACTATATGGAGGCAGAAGGATTTGTTGATGAACTTAAAAAAGCAGAAGAAGTAAGAGTAGCTTTCAATCTTGATACTGGATTTTCTTATAATACTAATCCTGAAATGTTTGAAATGGATTTCGATGATTGGAAAGATACTATAATCGAGAGAGAAGATCCAGAATTTGAAACGTATACCAAACCACATTTTATCTACAACGATCTTTATTGCGGTGATTTATATAATTTTTTACAATTCATAAGCTCTATTGAATCCTTAATAGAATATTATTCTACTTATGAATACGATCATTTATTGTTGAATGAATCAATTATTCAACAAATGCTAGCTGTACAACTAAAGGTAGATGTACTAGCACAATATTTACAGCCTTTTTGGAAAATGTACATGATTGCAATTTATATAAAAAACCACACGAAGAACTTTATATTATCGATGAAATCACATGTTACGACAATTCTAAAAAATATAAAGGATTGTTTATCGTTGTATACAACTAATTACTGTCGAGAAAATAATAAATACAATATAACAGATGAATTTTACGCACTAGAAAAAAAAGAGATGATTTCAATGATAAAAAAAGTAGAGACAGTAATGGAAAATAGAAATAATATTAATAATATTTTACTGCACGGTGAAGAAGTAGAAGATTGGGTTTCTCTTAATATAATATATCTTCACGAAATTATTCAAAATACAGATATGTTGAAAACTATAATAATGGATTTCGGTGAACAAAATGAGAAAACTTACGAAGACATTATCAAAGATATTAATATTGCATGTCAAGCTGCAAAGAATTATTATTGGTTTGATATATGGATTTCGAAAATTAGAGTTTATCATGATAAAATCTTTAACATCTTTAGAGTCGTAACTTTACATTTAATTAGAAAGCATCTAATGTATTTAATAAATAAGGATGAAAAAATTGTGTTTCAGTATAATTCCCAAATGCATAATTTCTTGCAACGTAATATGTATATATTTGATTTATTATTTCCTAAATTTTTAAATTTCCTAACAAGATTTGAATGGAAACCAGATGATATGTTTGAAAACTATGATCATTTAAACAATTGTATAATCGGTAGGGTTGAAGACATGATAAAAGAACCATTTGGGGTTGAGTCGTTTGAAATATTACAAATAGAAGTAAATAATGAAATATATAACATGAATTCAATTGAGAAAACTAATACACTAATGAAATTAGTTCAAATAAGCAAAGGAAAAAAAGAAAAAATTGAAGATTTTCAAAATATCTCTGATAACATAGGCTTGAATGATAACTTTGAAAGATTTAATATATTTTTAGAATATTTTATAAATATATTTAAGCATAAACTTAAGGTTTTTTGGTCGTTCAAACAATTTAGTTCGGACTACAATATAACTAAATATCGAGAGCGGCAAGAAGAAAGATTTCTTGATCTATAATATATTTATATATATATATGTATAAATTATCAAAATTACTTATAATTGTTTTCGTTAAAATTAATAAAAATCTAAATTTAATTTTTCAATAATAATAAAATAAATAATATTTGAACGGTTATTGGTTTTTATTTTACCAGTTAAATTATGAAATATTATCCATTGTGCTTCAAATATTTAAATTATTTAACAAACTATAAATTCATAAATTTTAGATTAGACATAGATATTAGATTTTGTTCGTATTATGGTTCACTTAGTAATCGAATTTATGTAATTTACAAGAATTGTTTATAATATTTTATGCTTATAACATAAAATATTTTTATTACATTAACTAATTATTTATCTAAAATAATATTACTTTATAAAAATAAGGTGTTTAGCGCCAATAACTAATTAGTTTTTTTGGCGATCCTCTGAATCGAATTATTTTACGCCGGATCACAATGGGCAGAATTAAAAAATAACGTAAAAATCATTTTTACAACGTTACAAGATTATTGTTCAAAATACTCTTTCCACTTTTTTTTCACATCATCATCACTTGACAGTACATTATTATCAACACTTTTTATACACCTTATATAATAATAATCTTTAGACCTTTTCTCTCTTATCTTTGCAAGTCTATAGATTTCTTTCTCGCCTTCCTTTGTTCCTAGTCTATCATACAACTAATCATACTTCTTAAACTTCGCTTTACTTACTGCACACAAATGGCTTCTATCCACAAGCTTTTATACTCTATCCAGTTTTCTCTTCTCCTTTTGCTCATCTGCCATACTTTGAATTGCTATTTTTTACTTTCTATGATTTTTTTAACATCCTCATTCCACCACCAGGTTTCCTTGTTTCCTAGCATTCTACTCCTACTCTCTCACCAACAATTTTCTTTGCAGTATTCTTTACACAACTAGCAAATCTATTCCATACATCATTTATGTCTCCCTCGACATTCCACACCGTCCTCTCTTTTACCGTTTTTACAAACTCTTTTTCATTTTCCCCTTTCAATTTCCACCGCCGGATCTTCGATTTTTCCCCGTGTTTCTTCTATTTTTGTTTATTCTTTTTCCGGTACACCAAAACTCCATTATCATCAGTCTATGTTGTGTAGTTACACTCTCGCCTGGTATAACTTTACAATCTTTTACTCGCTTTACGCTCTCTCTCTTCTACATAAAATAATTGATCTGTGATCTATTCCTCCCACTCTTATATGTTATATATTGTTCTTCCCTCTTTCTAAAATAAGTATTAACCACAGCAAGATCATACGATACTGCGAAATATAGAATTCTTTCTCCAGCCTCATTCTTCCCACTAAAACCATACCCTCCATGTAATCTCTCATATCCTCTCCTCTCATTACCTACATGTCCATTCATATCTCCACCTATCACCTCATCCATCTCTCTCCAAAACACTTCCTTGTCTATTTCATCACATCTCACTTGTGGCGCATAGGCACTTATTACAGTCAACAATTTTTCATCGCATATCAATTTTACGACCATAATTTTGTCAATTTTCCTAGCTACTTCTACTATTTTACTTTTCATCTCCTCGTCCATAATTATCCCTACACCATTCTTTGTACTAGACTTACTTGAATATATTATTTCATAACCTTTATCTAGTTCCCTCGATTTCTCTCCTTTCCACTTACTATCCTGCACACAACAAATGTTAACTTTTCTCCTCTTTAATACTTTACTAATTCTTTACTTCTACCAGTTAATGTTCCAACATTCCAAGTACCTATTCTTATTTTGTATCTATATTTCTCCCTTATACACGAGTCCAGCCTAGAGTTAAGAGGTGATGTCCCTAGACCGTTGACACTACAAGCGTTGGATAGACCTGTACACATGACTAGTGAAACAGCTACCGCAAAACTCGTGCCGGCTGGTATCAAACACTTTATTCTTTAGGCCTTATCCGTTTTTAACTACTTTCTGATGTCCCCGCGTACATACAAGATGGGATAATCCACTTAAGTTTTGTTCAGGATTCTTCATACTTTTTTGACAAAGATTTTTACGCCGGCTGTCGACCTGACATAACTTCATTAGTCGCCTCTTACGACTGGCAGAGGGACCGTGGAAGTATTCTTATCCCCTATCCACAAGGAAAATTATTTACTACAATAATATTTTTTTTAATATTTACAATCTCACAACTAAATACATTAATATTATCATATTTTATGTATACATAATGTAAACATTTTAGCTTCGATGCGAGGCTAAGAAGTTATTAATTATACTATGATGTGTTTTTTTTTTTTTATGTCTGTTGCCACTTTTTCTCAGCTCTCGCTGGACCGATTTTGATGAACAATACGTCAAAAGATCCCAAATCGTATCTAGTCAAAGACATTACCCTCAAAATAGAAAAAAATTCCCTCGTTCCCCGTAAACAGGGGAAATCTCCCCAAAAATTACAAATTTAAAAATCGCTAATTTTCGATATTTTTTCAATTTTTTTTACTTAAAATTTTAAAATTGATGCAATATTTCGTTTAATGTAGATTTTCTATTTTTGCTCCTCAATTTCTTCTTGCACCAATGCTTAGACTACCCCTTAGAAAATAATTCTGAATTCAACGCAGCATTTATTTATAGGTGGAGTACATTAATTGAAAAATAAATAATTCGAACGCAAAATAAATGACTATATTTCTTTGATTTCATAAAATATACAATTAAAATGTAGTGTTTGGTTTCTTGTTTAAATTTGGAACTAATACAGTAAGAATGTCACTTAAAACTTAAATTGTTATTTATTAATATTTTTTTTACAAGATATAATTACTTTCTTTTGTTTCCTCGTTATATTCGAATCCAAGATTGGTGTAATAGATTTTAATAATTTCATCGACACTATTGAGAATAGTTTCTTGTAAAAAATCAAAAAATGTGTATTCTTCTTTAGATTCTTCTTTAGATCCTTTTTTAGATTCTTCTTTAGATTTTTCTTTTTTTTTTAATTTTTCAGAATATTGTATTTGTAAATCACTCTTTATTGAATAATCATAAACGTGATTACTTTTATAAAAATCCAATAAAATAGCTTCTGAATCATTACTTAAACAATTATTTAACAGTATGTCAAATTTGTAAAATGTAGACCCAAATCGAATTATTTGTAACGTTTTATTGACTTTTGGTTCATTAGATTTTAAGTTAAATTCAGTCAATAATTTAATAAGGTCAAACATAAATAATTTGTCATAATTTTCTACTAATTTGTCCATAAATTTTAATGCGCTTATAAAGAGGGTTAATACCCTCTTTACTAATTCGAAAGTACATATGAATGTTTCCATACGTAGTTTCATAGTATAGTAAGAATTAGTACTATTGTAATACCATTCTATGTTCATTTTAGTTAACATGATACCAATCCAGTGTACAATTTTTGCGTACTCATAAGTTAACAATTTCGAACCTATTGATATTTTGTCATATACATTTTTTTCGGTAACAATATTTGTATTGTCAGAATCAGTTATGAGTAAATCATTTGTTATAAAGGATGTACCAATTTTGGTATCATACTACTTGTATTCATGATTGAATGTCCATTTTTCTGACTTAAGAAATTTATTCAATATATTAATAGCCTTCTCCTCATTACACGATGTTGATAAAAATACTTCGAACAAGATGAACGATAATGCTACAATAGTGAACGCTTTCATATTATTTGTAAAAACAATTAACAAAGTTCAATAGGTAAACTTTTTATTTTTCTTAGGAAACTATTAAAAATGATACTATTTAACTGTTTAGAACTGTAAATAAGAGTTTCAAAATCTTTAATCATATATCATTTGACGTCACTTAAATGTATTTGCTATAGTTAATAAATTTATATGATTTATTTTTTTGTTTATGAACATTTTAAGACTGAGTATTTTTTTATCAAACTAAATAAAAAAATTAATTGCAATGCTTATTATTACATTTGAATAATGTAATATTATTTAATTACGATATAATTTTTAACCTTTTAGCATTTTATATTTTTGATCTATAAATAATTTATAAATATTCAAATATATTATTTGGATAAAAGAACAGCTGTATTGAATATATAAATAAACTACAGTATAGTATATTGAGGATACATTTCATGTTAACTGTCATTATAGGTAATATATATAATTATTTGAATTATACATTTTCAGCAACATTTCAGTATATTTTTAACTATATTGCTAGATATTTTTTTGTATGATTTATGTTCTGAGGATAAATTAAATACTTTAATAAATATATATGATTTATTATTTTATTTATGAATAATTTGACACTGAACATTTTTTTTTAACGATTAAAATAAAGTATTAACTACAATGCTTATTTGCTACATTTCAAAATGTAATATAATTTATATTTTTACACTGTTATAAGAATAATATGGTATTATTGGTATCTACTTATGTATTTTTCTTAAAAGAACACACTTTTGTGAACATTTGACCCTTTACCAGCCCACGGTGGATTCAAAATGGCAACTTTTTCAACTTAACTTTTGAAAATGTTCCGGAAAGACTGACATTTTTATATATACTTTAAATTAAAACTAATGTAATGTACTTTATTATGNCTTTTGTGAACATTTGACCCTTTACCAGCCCACGGTGGATTCAAAATGGCAACTTTTTCAACTTAACTTTTGAAAATGTTCCGAAAAGACTGACATTTTTATATATACTTTAAATTAAAGCTAATGTAATGTACTTTATTAAGAAAAAAAAAAAAAATTTCAGACTTCATTTTGTCTTCACGGTGAAAATGGCTACCGAATGCTATTATTGTGTGAAAATTCTCGATTTCATTTTTTACATTTTAGCTTCGATGCGAAACTGAGAAGGTATTGGTTTTACTAAGATGCGATTTTTTTTTTTTAGCTTCGATGCGAAGCTGAGAAGGTATTAATTTTACTATGATGTGTTTTTTTTTTTACNTTTTTTTTTTTTTTGTGTCTGTTATCACTTTTTCTCAGCTCTCACTGAGCCGATTTCTTTCAATTATGCTTGAAAGATCACAAATCGTATCTAGTCGAAGACATTACCTTCAAAAATTGAAAAAAATTCCCTCGTTCCCCGTAAATGGGGGAAACCTCCAAAAAAATTACAAACTAAAAATCGCTAATTTTCGACATTTTTTCAATTTTTTTTACTTAAAAGTGCCATAACTTTTTCAAAAATATTTTTTTAATAAAAATATTTATTTCAATACTTTTTAAAAGTAGGCTATGATTTACTTTATCAAAAGCTTTCTGGAAATCGGTGTATATTGAGTCTAATTGGACATAATCATTAAGAGAATCAAGTATCTTTGACTGAAAAAGTAATAAATTTGTTGAGATTGACATTTTAGATCTAAATCCATGTTGATTTTTACAGATATATGGCAACATTAGTTTAGTTAATTTATTTGTTATAATCGCTTCAAATATTTTAGGTATATGTGATAATTTAGAAATTGGTCTATAATTTGAAACATTATGCTTATCTTCTGATTTGTGTACTGGTGTGATAAAAGATTTTTTCCATATATTGGGAAAATAACCTAAATTTAAATATCTATTAAAAATTAAATGAAGTGGCTTAATTAATACAAAACTACACAATTTTAGAAATATTGATGATACACCATCAGGTCCCGTACTCGCATTCATATCTAAATTATTTAATAACTCTTGAATTTCATTTTGATCAATAGACATGGAGCTTAAATTAACATTTATATTATTCATTAAAGACGTATTTAAATTTTCTTGAGACTCTTCATTAAAGATTCTTGAGTCAGTATCATAAACACTGGAAAAGTAGTTGGCAAATAATTGAGCTGTTTCATAGATGTTTGAAGATGAGTGGTTTTGATATCTAACGCAATCTGGTACTACATTATTAGTTTTTTTCAGTGAGTTAATATATTTCCAAAAAGGTTTAATATTTTTTTGGATTCCGTTTTCTAAATTTGTGATAAATTGTGTATGGGAGAGAGATATTAATTTTTTGCATTTCTTGGGGAGATTAGAGAAAATAATCTTGATGAGAATGACTAAGTTTAAATTTTTTATGAGCACATTTCTTATCAATAATGAGTTTTCTAAGCTCAGCATTTGCCCAAACAGGTGAAAAATTACAAATTTAAAAATCGCNCGTAAATGGGGGAAACCTCCAAAAAAATTACAAATTTAAAAATCGCTAATTTTCGAAATTTTTTCAATTTTTTTTACTAAAAACTGCCGTAACTTTTTCAAAAATGAACATATCAATATAATTTTTTTTTATATAGATGCTTGATGTCTTTACCTATCATTTGGTATATTTTTTTTGTAAATCTGACACTTAACCTGCCCACAAGGGGGGAATTCAAAATGACAACTTTTTCACAAAAAATTAACTTTTTCAACTTAACTTTTGAAAATGTTCCGGAAGGTCTGACACTTTTATATATATCTTAAATTAAAGCTAATGTAATGTACTTTA
>NW_026099572.1:21529616-21558167 GCF_025091365.1 Daktulosphaira vitifoliae | reverse complement strand
ATTTAACTTTATAATGCTATAACTTATTGAAAAGTTTATGGATCCACACAATTTTTTTATGACAAATAATATTTTTTAATAAACCCTTTTTCATTCGACATACTTTACCTTAATAAGAATATTAATAAGGAACCAGCAGATCAAGTAGCTTTTGGAATAAAACACCAATTTTTTTAAAATTAAACACTATCTAAAGATTTGCATCGAAGCGTTTATTTTTGATAGTGATTTTAATCACTGTCAGATATCATTTACTTGATCCAACTATGCCACGTCACCACTGTGCCGCGACCCCCCTGTGCTGGGTTTTTTTTTCAAAATTGCAGTGTAATTCCCAGAAATTCAGCGAGATATCGATTTTTATACATCGTTTATGAACCCTGAAAACTGATACTTTTTGTATCTTGCTATGTTTGATTAACACAAATGATAAAACAATCATCGTAATTAAATAATTTAATGCTATAACTTTTTGAAAAATTTATATAGAAATATATTTATTTATTTATTCATATATTACATTTATAAATCATAAAACTTGTAATCATAATATAAATAAGGAAATAAATCATGTAGCTTTTGGAATAATCCATTTTTTTTTTTTTTAATTAAACACTATCTACAGATTTGCAACGAATCGTTTTTTATGATAGTGATTTTAATTACTGTTAGATATCATTATACTTGACTCAACTATGACACGTCCCCACTGTGCTGGGGTTTTTCTTTTTTCAATTAATTAGCCCAAGTAAAATTAGTTTTTTTTGGTTTAACTTTATTAAATTTTATAACTGTTTATAGGCTACTTCTGCGAGAATTCTAGGAGGTATGTGGTGGTTTTTTACTATTATCATCATACCATCGTACACAGCTAATTTAACTGCCTTACGAACGGTTGAACGTCTTCAAAAGCCTATACAAAATGTAGCAGAGTTGTCATCCCAAGAAAAAATCGCATATGGTACTCTTCATAGTGGATCAACAATGTCATTCTTCAGAGTAACTGTCCATGCTTTATTTTATAATAAAAACTTAAATTACATAAATAATTAAATATTTTAGGATTCTAAAATACCAGTATATCAAAAAATGTGGAAGTTTATGGAAAAACATCAATCAGTATTCGTATCTTCATATGATGAAGGAACTAAAAAAGTACTTGAAGGGAATTATGCCTTTTTGATGGAGTCAACAATGATAGACTATGCAGTACAGAGAGACTGCAACTTAACACAAATAAGTGGTTTACTAGATTCTAAAGGATATGGTATAGCAACTCCAAAGGGTTCTGTATGGCGTGATAAACTGTCACTAGCCATACTAGAGCTTCAAGAAAGAGGTGTTATCCAAATGCTGTATGACAAATGGTGGAAAAATGCCGCTGATATTTGTATTAAAGATGAAAAAGTCAAAGAGTTTAAACCTAAACCATTAGATCTTAATGATTTAGGTAAATATCAATCATATAAACATTTTATGACATAGAAATTTTAACTAAATGAAAGTTTTATAATGTTAGGAGGTATTTTCGTGTTAGTTTTGTGTGGATTAACTGTTGCTGTTATTGTGGCTATAATAGAATTTTGTTGGCATTCAAAGAATAAATCAAAAGACCAAGTAAGCTCTTAACGTAAAAATTATCAAATAGAATTAATTAACGAAATTAATGTAAAAAATGTATTTTAAACCTTAGCAACAGTCAGTATGTACTGAAATGGCTCAAGAACTTAGGTATGCAATACGATGTGATGGAACTAAACACAAAGCAACATTAAAACGATCATGCAATGGTTGCTCACCAATTACAACATATGTACCTGCACCAATGCAGCTAAACCATGTTACCAGTCATTTAGTAAGTAATTTTAAAACTTCACTATACGACACTTATTAATTAATGAAATATTTAATTACATACACTTTAAATTAAATTTTAATTTTGGAATTTTTCACTAATTTACAACTGATAACAAAATATTTTAACGAGTTAACTACCGTAGAATAGTTTATAATTATTTTTAAATAGTTAGAAATACTAATAAAATTCACTGTATCACTAGTATAAAGTTTTTAGATTTAATTGTAATTATTTCTTATGTTATATTTTAGGACAACGTCCCTATGATCGAGCTTCAAAGGCCGGCAATAAATATTGACCACGAAGACAAATAACATTTGTCTCCCGATTCGCCACCATTACACCCGGCGAGTCGGAGTCCTTTTAAAAATGTTCAATTTCGATTTCATTGAATATTTGTTGAAAAATTAAACGGATCAACTGTCCAATATTTAAGACTATTTTATGTTACGTTAAAACCGTTCTTTTATTTTACTTGAAAATTTTGTTATTAATTAAAGATATATAATATATTATGTAAATAAAATATTGTTACAATAAAATTGTATTTTTATTAAATGTTTATGTGGTGAGTACCATCGATATGGTTTAATTATTTTATTATTAAAAATTGAAATTTACAAAATAACAAAATTAAATGATCACCTTACGTAATCTATCGTTGTTTTCCTACTGTTCTGGAATTACTTTGGAAATGTCTGGATTTTTATTTATTATTGATTGTATTTCTTCTAAACACTGATTAGCTCTAATACTTAATAAAAACACGTTGTTTTTTAAAGCTTCTACAGAAATAAATTTTAAAATATTTATACATTCTTCTATTATGCTGTTAAATTTTTCATTGTCATAGTCGTGTTTGACATCGTGATTAATTTTCCAGAGATCTGTTACTGAATTTTTATTTAAACATTTTTGTGAATTAAAAGCAAAATCAGAACTCAGAACTAGTTTTTCTATCATATGAAACGTATAGAAAATAGTACGAAAAGAACTAGGACTAGAAATAACGGGAGTTTCAAATTTAAGGCGATTAATAAGTAAACTTATAATATTCCATCTTATATACTTGTCAAAACAAAATTTTGCCAAAAGATTGCATTGGTATTCCACCAGTACAGACTGAAAAAAAAATTACGAATTATATGTATAGTACATTTTTTGTAAAATTTATATCAATCAAGTTAATAATGTTATTTCAATAAATATAAATACACAGTAAATGCAATAGTCTACCTGACTTAATCAAGCCCAAATTAAGACATTATTAGTAAAAAATTAAAATAAGTTATCTAAATCATAGACGTCAATTGAAATTTATATATTTTTTTTTGTGTGTTGGTAAAAAAACTCCTAAATACTGAAGTTCTCTAACTCCCCTTAATCTAGACTTGTACCTAATGTCCTTGCTTTATTTTAAATAAATTGATTTTCGTAATTAATTATAGTAAAAATCAATATTTATATTAATATAACTTCGTATTACTTTAACAAAGATGATAATATTTACACTGTATTTATGATGTTCTTCTAAAATTGTTATTGCCGTTTTCTGAGTGAATTCTGTGACAAAATCACGACAAATTAAAGTAAATCCATCACTTTTGGCGATTTGAGCTATTATATCAATGAAGTATTTAATAAGATTGTTTTCAGTGTGCCAGTTGACTACAGTTATCATTAGTTTCGATTCATCGAACAATGTACACTCAATATAATTTAAAGCACTCCAAATGGAAGAAGACATAGATTCTGACAACTTTTTATTTTCGTTCTGCAAACCCTTTTGAATGTCTATTGTACTGTAACCGGAATCGATACGCGCTTCAACGGTTTCATACAAATACTTCATAGTGATGACAGATTGAATAAGATGGTTATCTACTTCTCGACATATAACTGGAGACCAATCTCGAATAATCGGTACACAACGTTTATATTTGTCAGGAGCAACTGTTGTATTTGAAATAAATTTTAGCATCACTTTAAGCATATATGTAGTCAAGAGAGGCCACTGGAGTCATACTCTTCTATTAGCCGTAATATACAAAGTGTGCCACCAGGATTTTCATCTTTAATAACTATTAATCAAGCAATTTTCGGTAATACTGTTTGTTTTCTAATATTTTTTAGTTTGAACTACGAATTGAAAACTTATATTATAATTTGTTTTCAATAAGAAAAATATAAAATGATTATTTTCTCTAATTTTAAAATAACCATTTTTAACCTCATTTCTTACAAAAAAATTTATATATCGATGACAACTTTAGAAAAAACAAAAAAATCAATTTTTATTTTGTTCTTATTAATGATAAATAATAAAAAAATTATTTTCTATATAGTCCAGAACTATAAAAATTATTTTGAAAAAAAATAATGCAAAATATTTGCTATATTAAAAGTTGTTAAAGATGTCAAAACCTGGTGAGACATCCATCCACAAGGTGATAATTCAAATACATACATACTTGTTTCATTCATTTTGTTATATTCAGGAAACAATTCAGTTGTTTGATTACTATAATCATTTTTTTGAGACTCGCATAAAAATTCCTTCAATAATTCATAGAAATTGTATTTAATTGATTTGTATCATATATACACATAATATTCATATGAGACATGAAAAAAATTACCAAGAAACTATTTTTATATTAATTCACCAACTCCCGTGGCAATCAATTTGATTTTGCCAAGGAAGAAGATAAAATACCTTTATGATAAAAAATTTCGTAGATGCTGTAATCTCATAACTTAAAGTTTTTTGTTTGTTTTAACTATATCAGAATATTATTTTAAACTAATATACCAAAATACCAAAATATAAAATTTGGAAATTATACAAAAATATAAAATAGGATTTGTGAATGCGATCTACCCCCTAATCACCTACTATTTGACTACCGTTGCTACCTATGGAATATTAAAAACTACTAAACATCACTTTCTATTTTTTATACAAAAAAAAAATCATTTCCTCAGTACCTCAGTAACCTGAATATCATTTTCTTAACAATATATATATTAAACTAGAAATTCCATAATCAATCACTTCAATAAATACTTCCCTAACGATTTTATCTAAAACAACAGTTTTAATCCAACAAATTGTACTTTTTCATTATGCCTCTAACCGATTTTTTTTTTGTTCAATTAAACATCTATCAATAAAATAACAGTTAATCGTTTACACATAAATCGTTGAACTATATGCCAACCATAAGCGCAATCTGGAGATCTAGACAGAGCTTCTCTTCTTCTTCGGGTTTCTCAGTCTTTCGACTGGTGTTAACTGCCTACAATTCTCCTCCATTCCTCCCTGTCTTCTATTTTTCTTTTAATATCAGCATATTTTAGGCCCAGTTCTCCAGATATCTGTGATATAAAATTTGCTCTAGGTCTTTTTTTCCTGGTATAATTCCTTCAAGTACTACTTGTATAGGACTACCATGTCTCAGGGCATGTCCTAGCCATTGTAATTTTCTTGTTTTTATGTTATCTATGTCCTTTGCTCATTTACTTGTTGTAGTACTTGATCATTTAATATTCTATCTACCCAGCTAATCTTTTGCATACGGGGAGACAAACCTTAGCTCTCCAAAATCTATCTTAGCCCCTCCCCAAACTATGAAAACTATATATGTTCATGCATTTATTTCAAAATATGCCTATATAATTAATATTTCATACTCAAAATATAAGTCTATAAATTATTTTAGAAAAAATAAGTATTTTAGATGATGGTACATTATTACTACACTCAACCGCTAACTAAATAAAACCCGACAGTTATTTCACAGCACTTTCAGTTTACGAATATAAAATTCATTCATCACATTTATATTTTGATATATTAACATTATTCACTTTGCCTAGACTTACCCTATGTTATTTCTTTTCTTTTACTTATTTCAAAAAGAGTTTTTTATTCTTAACCTTCATCAATACCCCCTAAATAATGCTATAATACACTATATGTACAAGGAATTTTAACGGACAAATTCCAATCACTAAAATGTTCATACTTATGTTTCTACTAAAATTTTATACTCAATATTTTATTGCATATTCATTTTTCAAAAATTATAGCACTTTTATATAGACTTTTAGTAATCTCGACATGTCCAGATTAAAAGAATATTAATCGTTCAAAATTAGTACTTTTTAAATAAACTTTTATTATTTCAGATACTTAATTTTAACATATTGCTCCTTTCAACAACGTCGTGTTTCAAAAAACTTGACATCAGAGAGCGATTTAATGTATATTATATTTATCACTTTTTAGTTTTTTGAAAACTTTTAAATCTACTAAATATTAAAATATATTTTTGAAAAAAAGAAATCTTTCTTTCAAAAAAAGTTTGTTAGGTAAGCATGAAAAAATTTAAAGAAAGATTTTTTTCAAATTATTCATTAGTAAGTCCTTACCGCAAAAAACTTTTCATTTTCTTCTATATTTTTAGATTGCTCTGCAATATCCATTTTAATACCCTAAAATTAAATTTTGAATTAATATGTACTGTTTACCAATAAATAAATTATATAAAAACAATATTTATAATTATATTGTTTAATTTTTAGTAAGTTTTATTCTCGAGATCAACAAATTTTTATACCCAGGACCAGATTATATTTTTTTATCATGAGAAACCCGTTTTTACGTCACATGTGGAATTAAAATTTACCCAAAGGTGTTAATATTTAGTTTAGAGTATCAATTATCCAACGCTTTTGCTATACAACTCCCACATAAATATTCAAAATATTTAATTATAACCTATTTGATAGGGTAATTTTTTATAAATTATTTATTGATCGTTTTGTGAAGCTGTACAAAAATTGACTAAAAAAATATATAAATTGAGCTTTTCTGAAAAGTAAAATTTTAGAAATAATTCATATTATCAAGTTAAAATTTTGTTATTAATAAATCATCACCACCAAAAACGCATTTAAAAGCAATTTTCCCTAAAAACATGTCTAATATCATGCTCAGAGTTTTGTTTCTAGTATACATATAAAAAAAACGATAGCACAGTGGTATCCTGGCACAGTATGGACGTGGGATAGTTGGGAATATATATAGATGATATTTGACAGTGATTTTAATCACTATCATAAGAAACACTTCGATGCAAATCTGTAGATAGTGTTTAATTCTAAGAAATTGGTGCATAATTACAAAAACAACATCATATCCTATTTTCTTATTTATATTCTGATTACAAGTTTTATGATTTTTAAGTGTAATATATGAATACACATTTATTATAGCAATTAATTAAATATAGTATGTAATTTATATTTAATAATTTAGTATTGTAATTTTTACGAAGAAATAATAAAAAATGATAAAGTAGTATATTTTGTTACATCTATCACAAACATTTATAAAAATTAAAAAGCTTGATGCAATACTTTATACAAAAAATTTTTTTGCGTATGAATAAATAAATACATTGGTCTACAAGGAACTTTTATTGGAATCAAAAATAAACTTTTCTAAATCAACTTTGCGCATTGTTTTCAAGTCTGAAACTATTTCTATCACTCCTAAGTTTTGATATTATAACTAATTATTAAAAAATGAATATTTACATATACATTAGATTTAAAAAATTATCTAATACTTTAAAAATATTAAAAATTAATGATTTTAATTGTTTGTATACAGAAAACTTGTTAAGCAACTTTTTATTTGATAAAGGGTTTTTTTTTCAATTTTTAAGGATAATATCTTTAACTATATAGTAGTTGTGATTATTTGATGTGTCGTTAAAAAAAGTTAGTCAAGTGAGAGCTGAGAAAATAATTGAGAACGACAAAAAAAATATCATATAATAAAATAATTTTGATATGAATAAGAAATTTCTTCTAAATAAGGGAGACTGCAGAGATGGAGTCCTTGATATTCATTGAAATTATTGAATCTAAATGAGTTAAACATTTTTTTTTTACTCAAAAACCGTAAGGTATTTTAAAATAAATTAAAATACTGTACCGAGAATTATAACACAAAAATAGCATTTTTTTAATACGGTAGCCATTTTCACAGTGAAGACAAAACAAAGTTCGAAAATTTTTTTTTATAATAATGTATATCACATACGCTTTAATTTAAGATATATAAATATATATATATAAGTATCAGTATTTCTGGATACATTTTCAAAAATTAAGTTGAAAAAGTTTTACTTTCTACATGCATTTTTAAGTTTTGAACGCCTCCTGAATAAAGAGAAATGGTCCGATTTAAAACAAAAGTATGTCGAATGAAATTTCATTCGACATACTTCTTAAGATGTATATAAATAGTATTTTTCATTAAAAAAATGTATTTATCCATGCATTTTTCAAATAGTTATAAAAATGTCAAAAATTAGCAATTTTTAAATTTGTAATTTTTTTGGAGATGTCCCCCATTTTAGAGGAATGAGGAAAATTTTTTTAATTTTTGAGGTTAATATCTTTGACTAGATACGATTTGTGATCTTTTGGCATATCGTTGAAAGGAATCGGTTAGGTAAGAGCTGAGAAAAAGTGGTAACAGTCACAAAAAAAAACATATCAACAAAATTAATACCTTCTCAACTAGGCATTGAAGGTAAAATAATAATTATTTTATTATTTTATAACTTCCTAATAGTTCTATTATCATAACCTAAGTATTACATCAAACTGAATATACCCATCCAACCAATTGTAAAACACACAACACCAAGTTACTTTCAAAAAATCCCGTTAAATCTACAAATTATTATATTGGGTTCGTTTGTTACTACTATAATCGTAAACAAAAATAATAAGTTGTAAAAATACTACTTATGACTTATTAACCAAATCCGATTATTTTTAGTGGAATTAATTACACAAACTCTACGTTGATATAAAAAATATATGAAAAAAACATTAATTTACTTCTTAATAATTATATACACTCTTCTCTCATAACTTCGATGACATTTCTTCTCTCTAGTTTAGTTTATCTGATTTCAGGATAATAAATAAAACGAATAAGCTTAAAAATACTTCAATATATTACAGTTACCCAAATACAAGTGTTTGAACAGTTTCAAAATTCATTTAACAAATTTAAATTACATACGAATAATAAATTTCAAAAATTAAATTGTTGTAACGACAAAATAGACTTAGTCATGTAACTAATACGCACTTAATATACCCATTTTATAGACCCTGTTAACTACTTATATTTTTTAGAACGTCTTTGTATGCATAACAAAATAGATCTATTTTGTCATGTTTTTACGTATATATGATTTGAGGTTAAATGATGATAAAGAGTGCCGACTAATATGAGCGTGATATGTTTTAATAACACTTCTTCAATATTTAATTTCAAAGTTTTGAAAAGTGTAATAATCTAATAAGATTTCCATGTTATTGGTTAAAAATTATTTTGCCATAATTTGTTATTAAAAATTTTATGTAACTTTTCTTCGAAATGGATACATCTAAATTATCTCAAGATGAAATTGTCGATAAATTAAAACAACAAATAGCTCTCGAAAACATAGAGTTGTTACTCACGGTATTAAATATTTTTTTTAATTGTAAATTTTTCCTTTAATTTACTTGGTATGTAATGCGTCCATGTCACTACATCATTTTATTTTTCTAACTAATAAGTTATTTCCTTTTTGAGTCAATAATTAAACTTAATATAATTATAAAATATATAACTTTTTAAAAGCGTAATATCTTATAAAAAGTTTTTTACAATAACACACTGTTATTTTGTTTTGATATAAATTTATTTAAATTTATGGACAATTATGGGGTCTTAAACTAATACAAATTGCTACAACTGTAAAGTATCTATTGATAAATTGAGTTGCAAAAGAATAATATAAATTAAATTACAGTAAACTTAGTCATTTATCAATCAATGTAAATAAGATATGAACAATATACACTATTTTGAAATAAAAATAAGTTCTACTATATGAAAATTTATTAATTTTTAATACAATCTTGTTTAGTATAAATTCTTATACTTTTTCTTTATTATAATCTGTTTAGAAAATGAGTAGATTGTGTTTCAACAAATGTGTCTCAAAACCAGCTTCCTCATTAGATAGCTCAGAACAAGTAAGTCAAAAGGTTATATATTAAATGATAATTTTTATGTTATACACTATTATGTATATTACACTACTTATTATTAGAAAACTATACTCTAATTACAATAAACATGTTATTAACATGTTCTTCTTGTATGAAACTACTTATACTTAACAGTTAAATAGTTAAAACTCTTCTTCTTCCTCACTCTTTAGCCCAACTACTTGGGTTCGATCACCCTTATCCTAAACTTCCACTTGATACGACCTCCCACATCATCTGTCCTCAAATCGCATTCAATAGCATTCTTCCATCTCATTTTTGGTCTTCCTCTACCTCTTCTCCCGTCAACATTCATTTTTATAACTGTACTTACAGCTTCCGATTCTTCTCTCCTTTTAGCATGGCCAAATCATCTAAGTCTATTTAACTATTAGTTAAATAGTTAATGCTATTAGAAAATATTAAATAATTAATTATTCATATTATTCTATTTAAAAAATATATAATTCAATAAGTTTCTATATTTTATTGAACAGTTTTTAATTTTTTAGAAATGTGTAACCATGTGTATGGATCGGTATATGGAAACAGTAAGTCTTGTCTCAAAATCATTTGGTGAACGATTGTTAGCAGAATCACAAAATATGCAATGATAAATTTAATATTATTGTGTTCACTTCTAGTTTTTCCATTTTGTTCATTATTTTAAATAGTTTGTACTCTTATTATTAAATTACCAAATTAATAAATATTGTTTTATTGATCATTGATAGATTATCAATTTACCTGATAATCATGTTATTTATAATGAAGGCTCGTAACTTTATATCCTAAAAACAACAAAATATATTCATAGGAATGCAAAAAAAAACAGTAAATTTTGCACTAAAAATTAATATACACCTAAAATTCATACACCACATGGTGTACAATTTTAAGATGGAATGTAATTTACTAACTACTCCCCTAAAAAATTTTGTTTTATACTACAAAAAATGTAGTTGAAAAAATATTGAAAGTGAACTAGATGATTGGTTTGATTGGTTGATAATAAGTTTTGATGTATTGCTTTTTGAGTTCAAATAATTTTAGGTATATGTGCGAAAAATGGACACCATAATAATAATTTTATCATTGGTAAAAATATTATTACTAAATTACACCTCACTACTCACATTTTCTAAATCTTTAAATGTTAATATCTCAAATATACAAATATATGTTTGAAAACCAAATAATATTGAATTGATAAAAAATGATGAAATATGCAAAGTGAAATTATACATAAATTAGTATTAAATAAAAATTATCGATATGCACTTTCTTAACAAATATGTATTTACTTAAAGCTCCAAGCCTTGTCTAAAATAGTAAATTGGCATTCCCAAGATTAATGAAAATTAAACTTAAATAAGACTGAATAATAATGTAATAAAAAATTTAAATTGAGTAAGATGACTAGTTCCTTTTTTCGTGGGTTCATCTTTTAGTTAAACTAGTTACCTTTTTAACATAAATAATTATAATGCAAAAATTAATTTAACATTTTTTCTAGTTTTTTTTATCTAAACAAAGTTAAAAACTAAACTAAACACTAAACTAGTTTACATAAGGCTATAGGGTCCTTCATTAATATTTTTTTTAACCATCATAAATAAACTAGATTTTTAAGAGAAAATAAAAGAACGTAAAACAATAAAAGGAAAATATCTTTATTATTACCTATTATCTAAACTTTTGAAATTCAATTTTCTCACAAACAATATTTTCAAGTTGTGCCTATGATTACTAAGAATATGGTATTGAATATATCATTCTGAAACAGTCTCATTATAAAAATATAATAAATAGAGAAATTATCTTAAATTTTTAAAAATAAGTTACAGAAATATAATTTTAATGTTTGAATGGAATACTAAAAATAGTACAGAAAAAATTAATATTCAAAATAAATCACATTAAAAAAAGTACAATGCATGTTAAACTAATGTAGTTTATATAAATATAAATGTGATATTTTAATTTTAAAATCTATTTTTTTTTCTTAGACAAACATTTAAATCTAAGTGATTTTAGAAACAAAATTAATATTAAAAATCATTACACTCAAACATTTAAGCTTTTTTAAATGTATAGTTCTAGTTCTAAAATTTTAATTTTATTAATATTAGTACAATATCTAAGAAAATCAAAAATACAAATATAGATTGCAGTCAGCTGGCAATTTTACCTAATGATAAATCTGTTGATGAACTTTGAATACTATCATTTCCAACTGTCATATTTTCATCGGTTTCTATTTCGTCCAAGCTAGATTCATTTTGATTATTTTCTGATTCTGAATTACTTTCTTCATTAATAATTTTTAGAGATGAAGCTGTCATACTTTCATTATCAGTGGGGTGATTATCTGAAATTAATAAATTTTTAATACACAAAATGTAGTCATATGATACTCATACAATACCAGAAATATTAACTTCTGAATGATTTTTATGATTAGTTTTATTATCCTGTGATAGTTTTTCATTCATGTATACATTTTTTTGGAGTACTGTTGATTTGATAGAAGTTAAACTTGCCGATTTAGAAGGAGAAGAGTGAAAATCAATTGTTTTTTGCGGTATGTCCAATTGAGCTTTAAAAGTTGATGTATTATCTAAAGATAAATCATTACTCCCAGTCAATTTACTTTCCTGATTTATCTTCAAATCTTTTACATAATGAATTTTATGAAGTTCTAATATTTGCAAAATTATAGGTTTTTTATCATCTAAAAAGGAAAAATAAATTTGATATATGTATAATAATAATTATATTATACAAAAAATGTATACCAGTCTAAATACAGTTTATTAAGATGATATTTAAGGTTTTTAAATACTATGATAACATTACAATTAATATGTGGACAATATTTTTAAATTCTATGGGTTTCTTAAAATGTCTAGATTTTTTCTATATACTGTTTATATATATAATATTCATAGAATATCCCATCAAAATGCTAATTATTCTATACTTCATAAATATTAAATAAAAAAAATAATTTGAAATGCTACACTATTCTTATTAAATTTTTAAAAAGTTTTCTTACAGAAAAATTGTTTGTAATTAGTATGAAAAATAAAACTAGATATTATAGTTAACATATAGCAATTCTATTTTAAGAATAACTGCATAAAAAATAAATACATATGCATGTGCTATATCAAAATTATACCTTCTGGTAGTAAAACTTCTTTATATATGTCATCTTTGCTTTTATAGGAAAAATTCTGTCCTGCCCCCGTTTCTGAATCAAAAACTGAAGCAGTAAAACTTAAACCAAGGTATTCAAATAAATTTTTGACTAGAGACATCAATAACACACCATTGTCATTAGAAGTAAATTTCTTAATAGTATCCGTATATGATTTATCCTACAAGTAATAAAATATTTATTTATTTATTATTCAATATTAAATATAAATTATAATTATTTTAAGAACATAAAAGGACATAAAAATAGCATTTTACATAAAAACAGTTTATGACACTTAATGGGAGCAACTGGTGTAAAAAACTATAAGGATAACTTTAAATACCTTTTTATAATTCAAAAATTTTAAACAAATATTTATTTGACTCTAAATAAATATAAATATTCATTATTTTTCTAGAAAATTAAAAAATTTTAATTTGACTTGTTTCAAAAATATATATTTCTAAGTATATGTGCAATATAACAAACACTATTCTCAACAAAATTAATTTTAATCTTGATTAAAAGCATTAACATTCAAAAAAATTATTAATATTATCATTTATAAGAAATAAAAAAATCCTATAACATTTTTATTTTAATATGTTTTAAGTTCATTGAAAAGCTAATAAAATATCTTATTTATAATAATAAGGACTGTATTTATATTATTTATGCTCTATTACTTATTTGTATTAATTATAGTTACTTACTGTCTAGTGTTTTATGTTACTGCACTAACTGTTACTTAATCAAATACTTTATATAAAATTGTATAATGAATATACTACTTAGATCAAATTGAAAGGTGAATTTTCTTATATTTTCAAAATCTTTATTTATTCTTCCAAATCTATTACATCCCTTTCAAAGTAATCCCCTTTCACTGCAATACACTTATGCTAACAAATTTTCCAGTGATCATAGCACTCGGTAAAGTACTCCTCCGAAAAAAACCTTTAGAGTCTTCCACGATTTGGCTTTTATGTGCTAAATCTAGTCAAAAGGTGTCCCCTAAGTGGTCTCTAGAGATTGCTGAATAGTCATAAGTCACTCGGAGCTAAATTAGGCAAATAATTAGGTTTTGGAACAATATTTGTTGAATTTTCAGCACAGATGTACTAACAGTACTACCAACTAACAGAAAATAAAATTTACCGATTAGAAAAATCTGGGAAGTTTAGATTGAAAATTCATCTATCAATTTAATCACAGTAATAAAATAAAAAAAGTGATAAAATTATATATCAGCAATATAATATATCTTTAGTTTATGAAAAAAAATGCTGTCTTTTTTAACTGTAATTTATAATAATATAAATAAATATATTATTTATAATAATAATAGTACACACCTTTAATCCACTATTATTATTTTTTTATTACCTATACATACCTATTAGAAAAAAAATGATTTATAAAAATAGTATCATTTTTTCCATATGGCAACAGTGATACTATTAGATTAATTATAATCGTTTTAGATAAAAATACTATATGGAAGTTTAAATTTGCTAAAGAAATTAATTTTTTTGATAGCTTCTAACTAATATTACACAATTGTTACAAGATAAATGTTATACAAATTTTTTCCAGGAATTTTGATACTAACAAAACACTTTTACATTTATATATTAAAATTATAGAATTTATGATATGTAGAACTTATAATCAACTAAATATTTGATAACTAACTTGGAATGATGAACCTTTTTCAAGAATGTGAAAAACATTAGCTCTCAGTTCTGCCTATAAAAAAATATATATACAACTTACTATTTAATAATAATTATTTTAAAAAATCAATTCTTAAACATGATTTGATTTTTAACTAGCCATATCAATGGATGAGGCTAATTAAAACCAAATTTAATAATATGAATACAAAAAAACATTTGACTAAACATACCCTCATTTTTGAAAGTACTCCAGCAGATTCCAATGTCTTTTCAACCATATCTTCTAAACTGTTATTGTCGATAGACATTATTTTTTTAATCTTTTAAATAATTAAATAATGTAAAAAATTAAACTAATTGTTAATTTTTATTGAAACAAATTTATCAAATGTTAAGAAATATTTAGTAATAATTAACAACTATAATATTACAATACTTATACCTTCAATTAATTAATTAAATAATTAATAAAAATGTAATTAATTTACACTTCATCAAACAAAATATTTAAACAATTCCTCAGTCGTTTAATTGTTTAGAGTTAAATGTGATAATATTTCAAATATTAGTGAATATTATCAGTATGATAACACAAAGCAAGTATTTAACGGACTAAACTATGTTTGTATATCTACAATCATGCCTACTACATAGATAAATAATTGTCGAGTTATAATACTACACATTAAATACAGTACGTGAATTCAATCCATAATAATACTTTGTATTGAAAGGTATCAAAAAAAATTTTACATCGTTATTATCTATTAAGTTAACCACAGTTTTGATTATCATAAATTTTAAATCGTTTTTAAAAATATAATTAATCGAAAGATATACAAATGAAAAATTTTAATGTATGCTGTGAAGCAAACGACAAAATGGTGGTAAACTTCTTATTTATCGGAGCTTGTCACTAAAGCTGTGGTCTCTCTGTTCCAGAATTTTGACTGAACCGTTTGAAGGTCCCCACAGTCCTGTTGGTAGTGTCTCAATAGTGAGACAATAGGCGCAGATAGATGTTTATGTTGACCGTGACCAGTTTAAAGTTGTTTAGGCTTATACTGATAAACCAGAGAATCTGGAACCCTATGCAGTAGGCTTTACATGTCAGTTTCATGGTATCAGACTCGTCTGGGCTTGTGGACATATCGATGTGCACATTAGTTTAAACGGTGCACACTATAACCTTTTAATCAATCTCTCGATTAAATGAAAGAACCCAAAGGTTTCCATCCCCCTGGATGGGAAGGAGTAACTATGACTCTTAAGGTTACCATAAAACAAACGACAAAATACATTTCCTAAATCTCATTTATATCAATGTGCACATTAGTTTCAACGGTGCACACTATAACCTTTTAATCAATCTCTCGATTTAACGAAAGAACCCAAAGGTTTCCATCCCCCTGGATGGGAAGGAGTAACTATGACTCTTAAGGTTACCATAAAACAAACGACAAAATACATTTCCTAAATCTCATTTATATCAATGTGCACATTAGTTTCAACGGTGCACACTATAACCTTTTAATCAATCTCTCGATTTAACGAAAGAACCCAAAGGTTTCCATCCCCCTGGATGGGAAGGAGTAACTATGACTCTTAAGGTTACCATAAAACAAACGACAAAATACATTTCCTAAATCTCATTTATATCAATGTGCACATTAGTTTCAACGGTGCACACTATAACCTTTTAATCAATCTCTCGATTTAACGAAAGAACCCAAAGGTTTCCATCCCCCTGGATGGGAAGGAGTAACTATGACTCTTAAGGTTACCATAAAACAAACGACAAAATACATTTCCTAAATCTCATTTATATCAATGTGCACATTAGTTTCAACGGTGCACACTATAACCTTTTAATCAATCTCTCGATTTAACGAAAGAACCCAAAGGTTTCCATCCCCCTGGATGGGAAGGAGTAACTATGACTCTTAAGGTTACCATAAAACAAACGACAAAATACATTTCCTAAATCTCATTTATATCAATGTGCACATTAGTTTCAACGGTGCACACTATAACCTTTTAATCAATCTCTCGATTTAACAAAAGAACCCAAAGGTTTCCATCCCCCTGGATGGGAAGGAGTAACTATGACTCTTAAGGTTACCATAAAACAAACGACAAAATACATTTCCTAAATCTCATTTATATCAATGTGCACATTAGTTTCAACGGTGCACACTATAACCTTTTAATCAATCTCTCGATTTAACAAAAGAACCCAAAGGTTTCCATCCCCCTGGATGGGAAGGAGTAACTATGACTCTTAAGGTTACCATAAAACAAACGACAAAATACATTTCCTAAATCTCATTTATATAAAAATAGATATAATTTTTTTTATTAATTTATAAACTAAAAATGAATTAGAAACTAAAATACCTTATAATATACAGTAAACAAATCTTACTATGATTTAATTTAAGGCCAAAGATTTCGCTAATTTTACACTTCACTCGATTTTATATCAAACTTTCAAGACATCAGTGTAATTAGGATAATACAAATTTATAGATTCTGCAAATTATAACACTAATGGAAAATCATATTTCTCTAAATCATAAATAAGCTAGACTAGACTTGAAACTTATTGATTTTATTTTATTGTTATATCAAGTCAGAGGCAAGTGATAAAACGTTTAAAATTAACTAGATAAAAGTTTATAGGAAAAGTCTACAGTTATACTGTTATACATAAATACATATAATTTTCTTAAAAACAAGGAGATACACTTTATAATCCCCTAGTTAATCTTCATAATTAGAACACAATTTTAGAGGCTATTTCAGTTTTATACTCTATAAAAAATGTAAGACATATATATTTTCAGATTTTTTAGGAAAACTACCTCCCCCTACAAGCCACTAACTAATTATACCAGTGTCAAATAATAAAAAAAAAATATTAATTACTTTCTTCAATAACTTTAATAAGAATTTACTTTATACTTATCCTTAAATAATAGTACAATTTGAGACAAAAAATTAACATAATTATTAGCATTTAAAATTTATTTTAATCATCATTTTCACTACTTTCTTCATCCTCCAAATCTAAATCTTCTATTTCTTCAAATAATGATTCATCAACTTTGATTGAATCACCTAAAAAAATATTTTATACGCAAAAGTTAAGACTAAAATTAGTATGACATAATTAAAATTTTTGTAAGATATTAAAATTAACTATACCTTCTTCTAAGAATTTTAAGTCAGATTCATTTAATGACTTATCTGTCATAAATAATTCACGTCCAGTCATTTTTTTACTTTTATCTTCATCATTTCGTTTTTTTAAAACTCCCATATCTTCTTCAAATTGAAATTTCCATCGCAAAAAGGATTCTACTGTGACTTTGGTTCCTTCAAACCTTTTCTAATAATCATATATTTTTTTATCTACATAATGAAATGTCTAATACAACTATAAAGTAACATTAGGCAGTTTACCATTTCAGCTTCAATTTCTTTTTCTCTTCTTTTTTCTTCATTATGTTCTTTTTGTTTTTTCTCTCTGTCAGAGTACTCGTTCATCCATTCTTGTGCTGCAGATACCAAGGTAAATATCATTACCATTCCAACATTATCTTGGGCCTAAAAATTATATATGTACACATCGTAAAACTTATGAAATTACATTGACAAAATTGGATGGTAATTAATTATTGATACTGTATCAAACGTAGTAAATAGGTTAATAAATTTCATCCAAATGAAATATATTTTTCATATTATTACATTGGATATTATTGATTAAAAATGAACTTATTTCTCTATAAGGTCACCTAAGTAACAGAAAATTTCGGCTTCCTATAATATTTAGGAATAAACATCACAGAATGATGGCATGGGTGAGTTAAAAATACAGCAGTTCTTAAAGCTCAATCTCTTGCTCAAATTTTGACCATAAATGGTTCTGTTTGTTGGATTCAGTAATCTATATGAGCACTCTCTAATCAGTGTACACATTATAAAACTAATTTAGATGATACCACTATGACACTTAAAAGAAAATTATAATTATGAAAGAATTAACACAGTATAATTACTACTAAACTCAAGGTGTCCACTTCTTAATTCTGTTTACCTATTATAAATAAAAACTATTATATTATTATCAACCTGCTGAATTAAATGTTCTAAAAGTTCATTTTCTTGATCTTCAAAACCAACCACATCATCAATTTCAACAATTGGAGGTTCGTCTGGATATTTATCAATATATTGAAATTTCAAACAACATGACAAGCCAATATCATGTTGATCACTATCAAATTCATCTGATTTTATTGGAATTTCAAACTGATAGAATGGTTCTATAGCTAATACTAAAAATATCATTTATATCACGCTATAATATATAACGGACTAAATAATTAACATTTACTTTTCATTTCACCACAGTAAATTGAATCTAACGCATCAATTTCATTTTGTTGCTCTTCTTTATAATCCATTTGTTACAGTTTATATTAAATAACTACGATTATTAATATTAAAAATAAAACTCAAATTTCTCATTCAAATCAGGCTTGTAATAATACACACAGCAATACTATGATTACATTTAAACATATATATTATTGAATAATAATATAATAAAACAACATGACAAGATTGAAAATGTTATCAAATTATTATTAAATCTATTTTTTTATCACTAAATTCAGATAAATGAGTAATCATATAATACTAAACCCAACACCCATAAGTTGTTTTTTGATAATATCAGCCTGATAACATTAAATTTTGTATAAAATTTCTAGTTGACTAGTTTTTAATATTTGAAATTGAAAAAACTTACAAATATTACTAAAAACTGATATATTATAAACTTATTTGTTTATAATTTTTACATTTGATAAATTGTATTGTGGAAATTCAATAATGTATAGGTTTAATTCTTGTTTACTTTTCTAATGTGTGGAATAAGTAATAAATTTAAGAATATGTATAAAACCTCATACTTCATTACAACTCCTATATTTTATGTAAATGCCAGTAAGTGAATAATAAAATATTTATTCATTACAAATTTAATAAATTGAATAATTTTTGCTGTTAAGTATTTTTTCTCAGAACTTTATTTAAATTGTTTACTTTTAATTACTTAATATTTTTTACAGATCCTCACATTGGACATCTTTACAGTGCTTTAATTGCTGATGCTTCTGCAAGATTTCAAAAACTTTGTAATCCAAGTATTAATGTTATTTTTAGTACAGGTACTGATGAGCATGGACTTAAAGTTCAAAGGGCAGCTGAAGCCAACAAAGTGTCAGTTGAAAATTATTGCCAAAACATTTCAAATTATTATGAGACAACATTTAGAAAATTCAATATTAGTCATTCTTCATTTATTAGAACTACATCAAAAAAACACAATGTTTCAGTACAGCATTTTTGGAAAAGATTGCAACCCCATATAAAAAAAGGTAAATATAACGGATGGTATTGTACAGCTGATGAAACTTTTTTATCGGAAGACCAAATAGAAATTATTAATGGAATGCGTGTAAGTAAAGAATCAGGAAGGCCTGTTGAATGGACTGAAGAAGATAATTATAAATTTGATTTGCGCCCTTTTAAAGAAAAACTGGTTGATTGGTTAAATCACCAAGAAAGAATAAAACCGAAAATATTTCATGACATTCTATTAAGAGAAATTAATTATTTGTATGAAATTTCATTATCGCGACCAAAACATCGTGTAAATTGGGGTTTAACAGTACCTGGCGATGATACTCAAACTATTTATGTATGGTTAGATGCTCTTGTTAATTATTTAACAATTTCTGGCTATCCTGAAATTAAAATGTGGCCTCCTGATGTACATATCTGTGGAAAAGATATTTTAAAGTTTCATGGAATATATTGGCCTATTTTTTTGTTAGCTGCTGGTTTAAAATTACCAAAACAAATTTTTGTCCATTCACATTGGAAAGTTAATGATGAAAAAATGTCTAAAACCAAAGGAAATGTTGTTGACCCCATTGAAGCTAGTCATCTATACACAGAGTCTGGATTGAGATATTTTCTTTTAAGAGAAGGAACAGCTCATAGTGATGGTAATTATAGTGATTTAAAAATAAGAAGAATTCTTAATGCAGAATTAGCTGATACAATGGGAAATTTATTAAACCGCTGTTGTGGGAAAGCGATAAATCCTAATATGATATACCCAGATTTAGATTCAATTGCAATTGAAAAATTACTATTGGACTCTAAATTTAAGGAATTAAATACCAGACTCAATATATTATCAAATACTGTAGGGAATCATTATGAGGAATTGAACTTTTATAAAGGAATTGATGAAATCATAGCTACTTTACAGTGCTGCAACAGATTTTTTGAATATAATAAACCTTGGCAACTAGCTAAAAATGATGCCATTAAATTATCATGTGTGCTACACATTACATTAGAAACTTTAAGAATTTCAGCATTAGCACTACAACCCATTATACCAGCATTAACCAATAAAATTCTAAATAAATTGAATGTAAAATCTAGAAATTGGAATCATGTGACACCTAGTTGGATAAATAAGGATCAATATGATTGCCCCAAGTATATAAATAAAGAAAATAATATATTGTTTAAAAAACTAGTAATAAACTAAATAAATGCTATAAATTTTATAGCTTTATAATATTTTTAAGAGCTATTCTTTTATGTAATGTAGAAAAAATTCTGGTATAAAGTCATGTTTTTATGTACTATTAACTCAGAGCTCTGCATGAGCCTAAATTTTGAGATCTGGCCTAACTATCCATAGAAGAAAGACCAGTGTGCCTTGCTCATTGACCAGTTAACATATTTTATTTCATCACTTAACATTTTACATCATTAGATTTCATATCAAAATAATAATTTTAAACATAAGTGTAATTATCATAGACATAATAGTTTAGTTATTATGTCTATGGAAATTAAAAAGGCTGAACATATAACCATTAGATGATCCATTAATAGTTGCAAACAATGTGCATCATAACTGCTAAATAAAGTTCATAGTCAGGGACATAAATGAAGGGATAGATTCCTCACATCAAAATCCTTATTACATCACTGCATAAAATTCTACTTGTTATGACAAAAAATTAATACATTTATAGTTAGATTACAAACATTTTCATGCAGTCTATAGTTAAATCAACAATAAAAATATAATTTTTATATTATAATAGACCTCGTATCGAATTTCCTCATGAAAATTTTCTATATTAGCCATTAATTGTTAGCTCTCCTAAGCAATCCAAATTTTGTAAAAAACATCTTTGAGATATTTTATGTCTTTTCTATCCAAAAATTCTAAAAATAGCAGATGGAAATTATCCTAAAAGAAATTTACCGAAGTAATTTATAAATATAAAAAATTAAGGTAAATTTATCATAGTAATATTAAATAGATACCTTTGATATACAGGAAAATAATTATACTTTGAATTTGGAGTTAGCCTTGGCTAATAGAATATTTAAGAGAAACTCATCAAACCTAAGCTCTTTTTCGATTATGTGGCTAATTAACAATCTTTATTAAACTATAAAATATTTTAATGTGATAATTTTACTATATAAGACTACAACACCTTTTTGCTCTCAAAACTAAAGTCTAAAAAAAAATTATTAAAATATAAAAGGTGAACTCCCTCGCACATGTCTGTGTTATTTTGACTGTTTTTACAATGCCTTTTATTTTATGTTTTGTAAAATTACAATTTTAGTTACCTATTTTACTATATTATAAATTAATAATACAGTCAAATTTTACCTTCGATGTGAAGCTGAAAAGGTATTAATTTCACCATGTTTTTTTTTGTCTGTTGCCACTTTTTTCTTAGCTCTCACTTGACCGATTTCATTCAACGATACGTCATAAGATCACAAATCATATCTAGTTGAAGACATTACTCTTAAAAATTGAAAAAATTTCTCTCGTTCCCCGCAAATGGGGGAAATCTCCAAAAAAATTACAAATTTAAAAATCAGTAAATTTTGTCTTTTTTTTCTTAAAACTTCCATAACTTTTTTAAAAATCAACATAATTTTTTTTTATACTTAAACCTTAGATATTTCCCTTTCATTTAATAACATTTTTTTGAAAATTTAACACTTAACCTGCTCATTGGAGGGGATTTAAAATAGCAACTTTTTTACAAAAACTAACTTTTGAAAATGTTCCGGAAATACTGCGTTCTTTAAACATATATCAAATTAAAGCTTATACCATGTACTACAAAATGAAAAAAAAAATTTGTCCCGACGACCTATCTTCTATGCGAAAATAGCTACCGTATTCAAAAATATGCTATTTTTGTATTAAAATTTTGGGTTTTGTATTTTATTTTAATAGAAGTTGATGTTGNCTACCATATTGAAAAATATACTATTTTTGTATGATAATTATGGGTTTTGTATTTTATTTTAATAGAAGTTGATGTTGCTTTTGTAATTATCCATCAATTTTTTAAAATTAAACACTATCTACAGATTTGCATCGAAGCGTTTCTTATGATAGTGATTTTAATCACTGTCAGATTAAATCTATACTGAACCCAACTATGTAATGTCTCTACTATGCCGCGACCCCACCGTGCTACCGTTTTTTTTTTAATTTCGATTTCCAATATGCAACTAGATTTTAGCTTCGATACGAAGCTGTAAAGAGTATAAATTTAATTATTATGATGTTTCTTTTTTATGTTTGTTGATACTTTATCTTCTGCATGTAAACGGCTGCCATAGTTAAAAAAACGCTATTTTTGTGTTAAAATTTTCGATTTTAAATTTTCAACTTAAAAATACTATAACTTTTCGAAAAATGTAATTATCAGCACAAATTTTTTTTTCTAAATACATTATAAGTACATCTTTCATTTGACATACTTTTTATTAAAATTGGACAATTTCCCCATATATAGGGGGCGTTCAAAACTTGAAACATTGTATAAAAAATAGAACTTTTTCAACTTAACTTTTGAAAGTGTTCCGGAAATACTGCGTCCTTAAAATATATATCAAATTAAAGCTTATTTTATGTACTATAAAATGAAAAAAAAAATTTATTCCGACACCTTCGTGCAAACGGCTGCGTAGAAAATGCTATTTTTGTGTTGAAATTTACGATTTTAAATTGTCAACTTTAAATTGCTATAACTTTTCGAAGAATGTATGTATCAATATAATTTTTTTTCTGAATACATTATATATACTTCTTTCATTTAATATACTTTTTATTAAAATTAAACAATTTTCCCTTATACAGGCGGCGTTCAAAACTTGAAACATACGTATAAAAAGTAAAAGTTTTTCAACTAAACTTTTGAAAATTTTCCACAAATACTGCATCCTTTAAACATATGTCAACTTAAAACTTATAACAAATACTATAAGTTCAAAAAAAAAAAAAATTGACCCAACAACTTTTCTTTTATATGCAAATAGCCGCTGAAATTCAACAAAAAATGTAATATTTGCGAAAAGAATCATCTTCTATAGCGATGATTTTTAACACACACTTATATTAGTTTAACATGTATGTTGTTTGTAACTCTCCACGCGCCACATGTTATTATCTCGCGTATCCCGTCGTCTATGGCCTTGGACTAGACTGTCGTAGCGCAATCAACCCCACGACGTTATTAGGAAATGATTACTATTATTTCTATTTCAATTATCTAATACGATAAAAATGCAAAAAAATCTAATTTTTCTGATAAATGTACTATAAATAAAAATTATAAAATTTCCTGATTGCATATTAATATTAAAAATTTCATTTTTTTCTATTTAATAATGTCAATTTCTAACTTGCAAGTTGAACTCTAAGTTATGGTAACAAATTCATTTTTTTTTCATTAAAACTTTCACTTTAAAGGACAAAAAAGAGTAGGTTCAAAATGATTACCTTTAACATATTAAAAATCAAAATCAATATTAATTTAATACAATTTTTTTTTTCTTAATTATTTTTTTTTTATATGTAAATACTTATTTTTTAATAATAAGTAATAATATTAAAACTTAGAAGTAATAGAAAAAGTTTAATTGCACATTAAAAGCATTGCGAATAGTTGATTTAGAAAGGTATATTATTGTTTCTGATGAAAGTTCCTTGTAGTCCAGTGTATAAAACTTACAACTTTGTTATAAGTAACAAATATTTTTTATTGAAAAGTATTGCATCAAGCTTTTTAAATTTTTCTACGCGTTAAAAGTAAAGAAGTATACAACTACTTTATTATTTTTATAATATCTCCGTAAAAATTACAATATTAAATTATTGAATATCAATTTAATACCAAATTTAATTATTATAATTATTATTTATTCATATATTATAATTATAAATCAAATAACTAATCGGGATAAAATTAAGGAAATAAGAGATATTGTTGTTTTTAAAATAGTCTGTCAATTTCTTAAAACACTATTTACAGATTTGCATCGAAGCGTTTCTTATGATAGTGATTTTAATCTCTATCAGATATCATCTATACTTGTCCCAACTATGCCACGTCAATACTGTGCCGCGTTCCCACTGTGCTACCGTTTTTTTTTTACTCATAGTCGCATTCTTCAACAAAATATTAAGTATTATTTAAAAACAATGGACTTGTAACACCTAATGTCAAGAGTATACAATTGAATGTATAAAGATTCAAATAACAGATAAGTAATTAGATTTTTATTTTTTAAGTAAAATGTTATTTTATATTTGGACGGATAAAATAATTTCCTATGGATATCCTATAGAAGTTTATCAACTCCAAACAGAAGACGGAGCTTTACTCGGTATGGAAAGAATATCCCACGGAAAATGATTTAATGGAACTATTGGAAAGTCAGTAATTCTCATGTGCCATTTACTTAGTAGTTCAATTCCCTATGTAATAACTAACATCTCAATGGGTAATTTAAAAATATATTTTACAATATAAAAGATATAAATTTATGGTACGTTGAAAGCAGGCGCTCACGGCAGTGCGCCGGGCCAAGTTCCACCAATGCAATTGTATTTTACATTAAACATTTCAGTTTTATGTAAATTAGCCCCACCCCTTGCGCTTTTACTGATGACAAGGGTTATTAATTTGCAAGACACAGGGCTAACAATGATTTATGTTATGGATCATATTTTCTTACTAGTTTCAATTTAAAGCGGCTCACTTAGATTTTCTAGATGGCTCCGTCTGTAAAATCTTCGAACCTAATTTCTTATATTGTAAATATGATTATATATTACGTTTCATTTTTTGTAAAAAATATATATAACATTTTAGTACCTCATAAGAAAATCATTATTTTTAAATTTTCATTTTAATTGTAATTGACAGATAAGTAAAATACATTTTTCTTATAAAATAATGGTTCAAATTTCTTAAATGTTTGAAATGTAATGATTAAATAATATATAAACATATATTATATTATGATAGCAGAATTTTTTTTATCTAGCATTCAGTTTAGCTAATGCCGGATTTGATATATGGCTCTCTAATTATAGAGCTATGAGCTTATCTAATAAAATTCGTCATCTCAGATGAACTGGAATTACAGGTAAATGAGATTTAAATAAAAATAATTTAATTAACTTACATTTTTACTCAAGTGATGATTAAATAAATCAATAAATTTTTTTTCAGTATTCACGAACTTGGCATTTACGACTTTCCAGCTACTGTTGATTTTGTCTTAAAACTACAAATTATTCGAAGGTAGACGTAGTGGGAGTTTTTATGGAAGCAAGAATAACACTTATAGGTTTACCAGAAAGACCCGAATACAATGCTAAAATTCGAAAAAATTTAATGATAGCACCAGCTGCAAGAAATGGACACATGCTAAGTATAAAGCCGTATCGCAGATTGATAATTAATCATGCTGTAATTGTAAGTGAAATTTTACTACTTGTAATTTTAATACTTTGCAATTGAGCCAGACATGAATTTGCAAAAATACATCTTTTTAAATTAAAAGACAACTATTAGTAGTAATAACTCAATTAATTCATGAAATTCAAAAATATTTAGAGTAATTTTTCCAAGTAAGTATTATCTAGATATAAAAAAAATATTATAGAATATAAAATAAATTAATTCTAAAAAGAAAATGGGCTATATAAATTTAATACTTTTTTTGAAGAGGATTTGAGGGTAGAGTATTTGTTGACATTTTATTAATTAATGGGTTTCTATGTGTTAATAAATTTTGATGAAATCGCTTGTAGTACATTACTGCAAGTTCGTTTACATTTTGAATTTGCAGATCTTTATGTAAATTTATGTTTGTTATGTACCATGAAGATTTAGTTAGAAGTCTGAGTGCTATTAATTGAAACGATTGTATTGGCCTTATGTTCGATGCTTTGGCTGAACCCCAGATTTGGATACAATAAGACCAAACTGGGCATATAATAGTTTTGTTTTAAGTTGAAGTTTTGAAATAAGGAGAGGACGTAGAAGATGTAGTCTGTTTCTTGCACTTTTTCTTTTTTCTTTTAGATGAAGGCCCCACATCAGTCGTTTGTCAAGCGTAATTCCTAAGTACTTGATCTCTTCTTTTATTGGTATAGGAATATTATTCATAATAATTTGAGGACATTTTTGTGGTTTGAAATTTAGAGTGAAGGTGATTTGAGCAGATTTATCTTCATTGATTTTTACTCGCCATTTTTTTGTCCACAAGTCAATAAACCCAAGCTGACTATTTGGTACAATGTTATGTAATGATAGAATAGGATGTAGTCTTCTGAGTAATATTTTATCGAAAAGTTTTCCTAATACTGATAATAAACTTATTGGTCTATAAGACGTAAAGATTTGTTTTGGTTTTTTTGGCTTGGGTATTAAAATAATAGTTGCGAACTTCCAGACTATAGGATAATATATTAACCTTAGCATTGCATTGTAAATGTTAAAAGGTTAACAAAAGCATGGTTATTGTGATATATTTTTTAAAGTTTTATTGGTAACTAGATCATAACCGCGTGCTTTCCCTAGAGGAGTTTCTTTATTAAATACTCTACTTCAACTGGATTTGTATACTTGGCTGGGAAATCCATTGGTAGTGGAGTTGTTAAGAAGGTTTTTATTTTTTCATTGAAATAACTGTCAGCGTATAAATTAGTATTTGGAGTGAATGTTCTTGCTAATTGTGCCGCAAAAATGTTGGCTTTATCTTGGTCCGTTATAGCTAAGGTGTCATTTTTTTGGCGTATTAGAGGTATATATATATTTTTTTTTTATGAGTCATTTCGTTACTTTCCAAAGAGAACCATTATTTTGATTTAAAGAGTTAAGATATAGTTTGTACTGATCTGCTTTGAAGACAGATAGAATTTATTGTTTTTTCAGGTGTACCTCAAGACTCTCATTTGGGTTCGTTATTTTTTTTATAAATGATTTGCCTTCTTTTCTTTGATAATGACACTAAGATTTTATTATTTGCTGATGATACACAAATTTATACTACAGGCCGCTCTTTTGATGATTTTTAAAATAATATTTTACCAACCTTTTGTTCTACATTAAATTCTTAATTTTTGTACTTATTTAATTTTAGCTTCGATGCGAAGCTGAGAAGGTATTTTAGCTTCGATGCGAAGCTGAGAAGGTATTAATTTTACTATGATGTGTTTTTTTATTTTTTTTTTT
>NW_026099572.1:21209571-21529516 GCF_025091365.1 Daktulosphaira vitifoliae | reverse complement strand
TTGCTTTATTTTTACGTGTATAAAAATTTAAAGGGCTTGATACAATAAATTTCAATAAAAACTGTTTGTTATTATAAATAATAGCACTGAATTACAAGGAAATTTCATCAGTAACAAAAATATACCATTCTATATCAACTTTTCGAGATGTTTTATAATCTGCAATTAGACCTTTTCTATCACTTCTAAGTTTTAATATTATTAAAAATTAGTATTTTTGTATAAAAAATTCGCATCGAAGCTAAAAAATTGGCTATTTAAGCTAACTCAAATTTATAAATTACTTTTTCGACTTTAAAAAAGTAAAAAAAATTTAATAAGTTTAATTTCTTATGTTTTATGAACTTTATTCTATGTCAATTAAATTATATAATATTCATGAAAATCAATATATTCTCCTAATAAGATATTTTAAAATAAAATAAAATACAAAACCTAGAATTTTAATAGAAAATAGCATATTTTTGAATACGGTAGCCATTTACACATAGAAGATAGGTCGTCGGGACAAATTTTTTTTTTTCATTTTATAGTACATAAAATAAACTTTAATTTGATATATGTTTAAAGGACGCAGTATTTCCGGAACATTTTAAAAATTAAGTTGAAAAAGTTAGTTTTTGTAAAAAAGTTGATATTTTAAATCTCTCCAATGAGAAGGTTAAGTGTTAGATTTTCAAAAAAATGAAATCAAATGAAAGGGAAATATCTAAGGTTTTATTATAAAAAAAAATTATGTTGATTTGTTTATTTTTGAAAAAGTTATGGAAGTTTTAAGAAAAAAAGTGAAAAAAATGACAAAATTTACCAATTTTTAAATTTGTAATTTTTTTTAGATATTTCCCTCATTTGCGAGGAACAAGGGGAAATTTTTCAATTTTTAAGGGTAATGTCTTCAACTAGATACGATTTGTGATCTTTTGACATATTGTTGAAAGAAATCGGTCCAGTGAGAGCTGAGAAAAAGTGGCAACAGACATAAAAAAAAAAAAAAACACATTATGGTAAAATTAATACCTTCTCAGCTTCGCATCGAAGCTAAAAGTATATTAAGATATTTTTATCATATTGATATTTAATTAATAACTTCTAAATTTATTTGGGAGTATTACTAAAATAGAATAAAATTTTTGACTAAAGAAATATAGTACAAATAATAGTACAAAGACACCACATTTTCCAAGTCATTCATAAAGGCTATACTTAAAATGTACTTTATTAATTGTATATAATATACATGTCAATAATCTTCAAGTAACAATGTTATTGTTAAATCTTCAAGCAATTTCCATTGTTAAAATTTTTATTTCATGATGTAAACATTTTACGAATCAATATATTTTTTAGTTAAATTGTTTTATATTAAGATAAAGGCTACAGCAACAAAGGCCATTGAATGTTTTTTAGTTAAAGCCAGATTTATACATATATATCTTTTTTGCAACAAAATATGAAATAGGAAACAATTTTACATAAAAATGAATTGTTATTATAATTGTAATATTACCAAGTTTTTAAAAAAGAAAAAAATTTTTATAAAAAAACTTACCAGTTACTGGTATAATTGTATCACCAAAACGAAAAGCATCAATTAAATTAAATTTGTTCACTTCTATTTTTATACCATTTTTAACATAATAGTAAGATGTTTCAGTTTTTATTGGAGTAATAGCCTCAGGCTTATCTAGTTTACTACATAATAGCCATTTATTTGTTTTAGGGGTCTCATCAACCTACATAAATAAAATTAATATTTCAATAAATTAAAATTAATATCTAGAAATTTCTAAAACAATTTATAGTACGTAGTTTCTCTAGAAACTATGTACTTTTTTTAGATTTCTAGAAAGATTCTACAATTGAAACATGCAGAACTGAATTAATTTTAATAATTTACTTTAACTAAAAAAACCAATCAAAAAAAAGTTGTTAAAATTATCTGTGTATTATAAAATTTCATTATAATTGTAAAAATCCATTTTTAATTCAGGAGAAACTATTAATTATTATTTTTAGAAATGATTTATATAGCAACATGTTACCAATAAATGTGAAATATTAATGACTGGTTGTAACACACACAAATAAAGTTAAAAAATTAATAAACTACAAAGTAAAATTATTTAATTTTGAAGTTGAAACCTATTATCACATCAAACCTAATTCAAATGTAAATACTTTTAAAATATAAGTGAGACCTGAGAAAATAAATGACAGCCCCTACCAAAAAAAAAAAACCTAGCACAGGGGAGTCGCGGCACAGTGATGACGTGGCATAGTTGGATCAATTATACTATTATTATATATTGTGGGTTATATCTTACAACACACAATTATTTAAATGGCGGTAGACTTTTATTAAACAAAATTATAACACTAAAATAGACGTATAAACACTAAAAGAAAATATATGTATATACAGTAAGGAAAAATAAAATAATCGAAGTAAACATAATACACGATGACAACAGCGGCGGGGTGTAGCGGTCGTGTAGCGTATCGCGGACTAGACAGTCTGAACTGAACTAACTGAACTGACTGATTCTTCCGATATATATATAGCTCCGATAAGGCTCTCGCTAATTCTAGAATATTCTATACCCGCGTAGGTTATCTTATGGCGTTATCGAAGTTTCTCGAAGGTTTTTGATAACGAGAACATTCGAGAATATTCGTTGCGTATGTTTTGGTCGCTACAATATTATTTTTATGATAGTGATTTTAATCACTGTCAGATATCATCTATACTGGACCCAACTATGCCATGACCCCACTGTTTTTTTTTTGTTTTAAGCAAAATTATTAAAGTTAAATACCTTTTTAAAACCAGAAACTTTTATACTGAATATACTTCCAAAACTCAAAGCTACTGTCCAAGCTCTTGGAACAACATCTTTATGCTTATAATAACTTAACTGATTAACTGCTACTTCTAAATTGGCAGCTTGAGCCTAAAATATATCAAAATTATTAATGTTTTTGAAACATATTAATTACAATTTCAGACTTTGATAAGTGATTATGGTCAAGTTAAAAAATGTTGAGGCTTTTGGAACAGATGTTTTAAGGGGTCCCCTACAATTAGTTTTTGCTCATTTACATCTAAATTATTATTACAAATAAAAAATATCCATTACTTAATTTTTGAAGGACCTTAGAGAATTGTCTTCTTTTTTAATATCAGACTATGAGTGTCCATTTATATAAGAATTTGAATTGTGGTCATATGTGTATCAAAAGTTAAGATATATGCCTCTAATCTGTAAACATTTTATTAGATTTATACAGAATAGTATAGATCTAACTAGCATTCTATTCTAGGTTAGATAATATTTTGATTATATTGTTTCTTTTATTGCACTCAAAAAAAAAAAATTTTTTTAAATATTAAAATAATGGTGTTTTAGGCCTATTGATATATGGATTAATAATAATTTTAGGAAAATTACTTATTGAGTTACAAACATACAATACATTGAGTATGAAGTGCAGGAATATGTAGTTAAATTTACACCAGTATAAGATGTACTAACCCTATACAGGGTGTTCAGTAAGTCAGGAAACGGGTTTCTATTGTTCTCATTGTTTGTAACAATGAGAACAATAGATACCCGTTTCCTGACTTACTGAACACCCTGTATACGTTCCTCTAAAAAACAAAAATTTATCCATTAACTAAAATATTGAATTAAATAACTATAATTTCAATCCCATTAATATAATTTTTTTTTTTCTGGAAGATTTTATTTGTTCATCAGGAAGGATAAGTGTATCTTGGAATTGAACCAAATAAATTTTACTAATACAAATCCAAATTTAATTATATAGTTAACACACATATTTTTAATAAATATAAAAAATTTATCCTAATTTCTTCACCGTAAATATTTAATTTAAAATTGATTAGTTTGGAGTTTAATAATGGATTTTATTACAAATTTACTTACATCAGTTTCTTCAATAAATTTTTCTAATAATTGATTCTTATTAACAATGTCAGTGTAATCTTTGCCTCTAAAATAAAAAAAACATTTAATACAGGAGAGTCACAAATATATGACAAATCCAATAACTTTTGATCCAATAATCATTTCTCCATAATTTTTTTAACACAATTCTTACATTTTTAAACTATGTTAAAAGCATGTTTTAATATTGTCTAATAAAAAAACTAGCTTATAATACATAAAATAATCTATTTAAAAAAATGACTGGTCAATAATAATGTTTTGACCCATATTTTAAAAGTCATTAGCAATTTTAAGTATTAACTGGAGGTGAGGGTAGATGATGCAATTTTCATTATTAGACATTTCTCAGCCTTACTCTTCCTTCCACTTAGAAATAAAAATATTAATAACTTCTAAATTACTTTTCCAAGAGTGGTTATCAACTATTCATTTCCAGAATTAGATCATTATTATATAATAAAAGTAATTAATAATGTATGTTCCCATTTAAGAAAATAAAGTTTGCACTTGTACAAAAAATAAGGGATAGGCTTAAAAAGTACTTAATGATTGACAAATTAAAAAGAATATAAAACTAAAATTTCAAAAAAAAAAATATTAAAATTTTTTTTTTTAATTACATAAGTGGTTTACAATAAAAAAAATCACTATCTGCATATATTTTCATGTGATTTATATTAGCTATATTTATGATATTTAATTTTGACTTTTACAATTTCTTTAGAAATATAAAAAATAGTATATTTTTTACAGAAGTTAATAATTTCTTATGTTCTAAAAATATCTATCCACTCAATGTATTAAAATACTTGTAACTTAATATTGTGTACTACTTAAAATTTTAAATAAAATAGCAGATGCACATTCAAGCGTATACAATTTTCAAGGAAAAAGTTGTATATTATAATTACATAACTATAACTATTATTTAGTGTAATAAGATTTTGTTTTCTTCTGGTTTATTTCAATACATATTTCAATGTTTGGTATAAAAAATATATGAAAAATTCGAATTCAAAGTTTAAAATTTTACAAATAATTTACTATTGAACATTATAAGATATTTTTTTGCCAAGCTTTTTCTTAAAATCTATTTAACAAAATGGCCATTTTGAAAATTTTTATTCAATATAAAAGAAATATATTTTTTTTTAATAAATAAAAAACTGTAATTTATTTTAAAACTTTTAATACCAATGTATAAAAATTATTTAAAAAAATCCAAAATATTGACTTGATCAAAAGTTAATAAAATTGTCAAAATATGAAGAACCACTCTGTAAATATATTTGCCTAAATTGAAAAGGTTATAAATTTACATTTTTTGATTATTTTTTTTTTAATTTTAATTAAAATAAATAATTTGAAACACATTATAGAATCATATCACACATTTTTGTAAATAAAAATGCTAGAATTTTAATACTTAAAAAAATTTTAAAGGCTTTTTGATCCTCTTAATATTAGTAATTTTAAACATTTTGAGATTTAGGCTGATATATTCACTAATATTTATTCAGAACTTACAACAAAGATAATTTGATTTCCAAGTAGTTAATGCACTTAACTATAACATCTATTTTGTCTGGTAAGATATCAGCCATAAAATTAGAAAAAATAACTATTTGAAGATCAGAATAGATTTTATTTCTGAAAAAAATTACAGTAAAATGGAAAATTAAGTCTCTACTATGAATTAGCATTTTAATAAAAACTATTGACAACTAATCTTTTATAATTTTACATAAATTAATAGTAAAATAATTATTTATATAACTGTAGAAATAAATATTTAAAATAGAATAAAACTTACTCAGATTCATTTTTTAGTAAATGAGTAGCTAAAATAAGAGCACTGAGCCAATCAGAAGGTGTGATATTTGTAGGAGTTATATTAGTAACAAATTTTGCTAAGTCCCAAGTTGCTAAACCTAAGTTTGTAACAACTTCAATATTTTGGTAACCAGGTCCTTCTAATGCCAATGGGTTATTTGTATTAGAAGATCCAAATAATATCAATGCTAATTCATCTTTGCTCTCAAGAAGCAACTAGAAAAATACAGTAAAAAATTAAAAACAACAAAATTTATATATTTAATTTAAAAAGACGGTGGCACAGTATGGATGTGGCATAGTTGAGATAAATGTAGATGACATCTGACAATGATTAAGATCACTATCATAAGAAATGCTTCAATGCAAAAATATAGATAGTGTTTAATTTTAAGAAATTGGTGAATTATTCAAAAATCAAATCAAATCCTATTTCCTTATTTATAACCTGGATAACAAGTTTTATGATTTATAAGTTTAATATAACAATAAATATTTATTAATGCAATAAAATATAGTATAAAATTTATATCTAATAATTAAATGTTGTAATTTTTATGGAGAAACTACAAAAAATAATAAAGTAGTTATAAATTTGATTACTTTTATGGCAAACTGTATAAACATTTAACTGCTCGTGCAAAAATTTTCAGAAAATAATTTGTTGTTAATTATGAATAAATGGTAAGCAAGGAATTTTCATCATAGTCAAAAATAAACTTTTTTTGACTAATTTTTTGTACTGATTTCAAATCTGCAACTAGATTTTTTTTATCATACTAACTTTTGATATTGTTACTAGTTAGTTGAAAACAAATATTAATATATAAAAAATAAAACAAAAAATTTAGGTTAAATGAAGTTTAACAACCAGTGGAGGAACTAGACGCGGAATATTTCTACATATCGGTATATTATATTAAAATAATACAGGATATAGCTATAGGGAATATAGTTCTGAATTTTTCAATTATAACATCTATTTAAACACTAAGAGTTACATAGAAATAATTTCTAGGAAATCATTTATTACAAAATAAATAAAAAACCCAGCACAGTGGGGATGTGACATAGATGGATCAAGTATAATGATATCTGACAGTTAATCAATAAGTTAAAAATATAATAAATATATATAAAATTTTCACCATAAAGACAAAATAAAGTCTGAAATTTTATTTTTCCATAATAAAATACATTACATTAGCTTTAATTTAAGGTATATATAAAAAAGTGTCAAATTTTCCGGAACACTTTCAAAAGTTAGGTTGAAAAAGTTGTCATTTAAATCCTCCCTGTGAGCAGGTAAAGGGTCAGATATAAAAAAAAATATACCAAATGAAAGATAATGATATTATGCATCTATATAAAAAAATTATATTGATTTGATTATTTTTAAAAAAGTTATGGCAATTTTAAGTAAAAAAAATTGAAAAAGTTAGTTTTTGTAAAAAAGTTGCTATTTTAAATCCCCCCCAATGAGCAGGTTAAGTGTTAGATTTTCAAAAAAATGATATCAAATGAAAGGGAAATATCTAAAATTTTTGTATAAAAAAAAATTATATTGATTTGTTTATTTTTAAAAAAGTTATGGAAGTTTTAAGAAAAAAAAGTGAAAAAAATGACAAAATTTACCAATTTTTAAATTTGTAATTTTTTTGGATATTTCCCCCATTTACGGGGAACGAGGGAAATTTTAAAATTGTTGTGGGTAATGTCTTCGACTAGATACGATTTGTGATCTTTTGACATATCATTGAAAGAAATCAGTTTGGTATGAGCTGAGAAAAAAAAAACATATTATAGTAAAACTAATACCTTCTCAGCTTCGCATCAAAGCTAAAATATAAGGAGTGATATCAATGAAATTTTGGGCTTTTTTCAAAAATATACTGTTAAAAGAAATTATATAAATTTAAACAAAACCATTTCTTAAATCATGATAAAGTTTTCTATTTAATAATATTAATTTCAAACTTGCAAGTTGAACTAAAGAAAAAGGTTAAAAGTTCAACAATTTAAATAATAAAATTTCATTAAAATCAACTTTAAAGGTCCACAAAAATAGGTTAAATGTGACATTTTGAATCAAAAATTTTGCACGGATTATTTTTAACATAGTAATAATTAAAATCAATTTATCAATGTAATATTCTATTAGTATATTAAAGTAGTAATAATCTCAAAATAAGAGGCCATGGATAAATCATATGTAAATTTGAAATCAGTGCAAAATCGTCATTTAGCAAGTAAATTTTGGTCTATGCTGATTAAAAAATGTTTCATTTTAATTATATGATTTTTCTGTGTAATTTAGAATAAAAACAATTTTTATACTCTTATTATTAATGGAGATATTCAATTAAAAAAAGTTTTTGTTGATACTGAATTTTTTTACAGTAGATACTTGTCTAAATTTCTAAAATTAAGGATTTTTACCAATATTTAGTGACTGTGAATTCAACTAGATTAAAATTGTATTCTTTTGACATATTAATCATTAAAATTGGTCCAGTGAGAGCAGAGAATTTTTAGGGACAGATAAAAATAAAATATATTACATAAACTTTAATTTAAGGTAAATATAAAGGTGTCATTATTATTCATATTAATTTGTTGTGGAAAAATTGTCATTTATAAAAATTTGTGGACAGGGTCAGATTTACAAAAAATAACCAAATGGTAGGTAAATATTTAAGGCATTTATAAAAAAAAAATTACGTTGATTTCTTCATTTTTCAAAAAGTTATGACAGTTTTAGGAAAAGAATTGTTTAAAAAAATATAAAAAATTACCAATTTTCTGGGGGGATTTTTTTTTCAATTTTTGTGGATAATGTCTTTAACTAAATACAACTTATGATCTTTTGACATATCATTGAAAGAAATCAGTTCTGTGAGAGCTAAAAAATTAGTATTATATTTTAAGGTAGTAATTATTTTCATATTCCAAACATATGAGGAGACTCATATATCTAAATCTACTCTATTACTAACAAAATAAAAGCTATGCTAAGATTTTTTTGTTTTATATGTATGTACACTTTTTAAAAATCATTTATTATACATTAAAGGCTTATAAAGGTATTATCTTTACTCATTTAGTTACAACATATACATCCAATAAGATCACATATTTTTTTTTTAATTATCACTCTGTATTTAGGTTATTCTAGAAAATGACTTTGAAAAAGTTGTAAGTTACACCCGTCTATATTATTTGAATAAGAAAAACAAATAAGACCTATACAGTTTTATTATAATTAATCAACTTTGATATGTGCTGCAAGAGGGTAAATAACTAGATCAAAGATGTTGATTTCTAGTTTTTTATATTCATCTTGAAAAATGTTACTCTAAAGTTCAATTTGAATAGAACTTAACTTTTTTTATTTAAAATTTTCTACAAAGAAGGTATCAACAATTCAATATTTTGTTAAAATAAAAAATAATACTTTTTTTAAGATTTTATAATTTTATTTCATTAATACCAATATATTTTACAAACCATTCATATCACAAAAAAGTTACTTCAAATTTGATTAACAAACACTAACTTCTATAATCATTTTAAGTTTTAAATCAATTATACAAGTTTTAAGTTTATAATAAGTTTAAATAAATGTTAATTTAAAAAAAAATAATATTATATATCATTTAAGTTTAATATAATCTCTTAGTAAATTATAATACCTTTCTTTGAATTAACATTGAAACACAATGTAAAGACTGCTCAAAATATGATTTTCCATTAGAATTTAATTGTAATGCGTTTTTTCCTACATCAAGAACAATAATTATGCCTTCCTAAAAAAAAATAGTTTCTAAATCATAACATAAATTATAAAATAGAATTATATCTATTTTTCTACCTTTTTTTTCGATGCCATTGTTAATTATAAATATATATAAAATACTATAATAATACACATATACATAAAAAATTTAATATTAATAATAAATTATATTTATTTTTTATAATTTATATACAACATGTGAACCTGATATCACTTTGGCGGTAAAATTTATAATCTGCTATTTTATCTTAATTTGTTAAAATTTGATAGCAAACCTAACCTTTCGTCTATAAAATATTTAAAAATATTAAATTTCAATATTTAATATATTTACTATTTATGCTTATAAAAAATAGATATATCCCTTTAAAAAATTTTAGAGCAACTCACTTAATTCAAAATTAAGTAGTTGGGACTACTTAATTTATAGTATAGATGATATTTGACAGTGATTAAAATCTTTTTCATAAGAAACGCTTCGATGCAAATCTGTAGATAGTGTTTAATTTTAAGAAATCGATGGATTATTCAAAAGTAAAATTCTAACTCGAAAAGAATTAATGAAAAATTACAAAAAAATCATTGCCACAAGCAATAATATTTACTGAATCGCCAAACGTTCGTAATATACGTTTTTTGATAAAGTTGGCAATTTAAGCTGATTCAAATGTTAAAATTAATTTTTTGACTTATGAGAAAAAAAATTGAAATAAGTTTACATTTATGTTCTATGTCAATTGGTTTTATGATATTTTTGTGATCATGGTTTCATAACAATGTTCACTATATCTCGACATATTTTTTCATAGTATAGTATATTATACAAGCTTTAATTTAAGATTAAATAAAAGTGTGAATATTTCCGTAAAATTTTCAAAAATTGAATTGAAAAAGTTTAACTTATGTGTAAAAATTGTTATTTTTAAATTCCTCCTATGGTCAGGCCAAAAGTCAGATTTTCAAAGAATGTATATCAAATAAAAGAAGTAAACATAAAATATTTATGAAAAAATAATTGTATTGATCCATACATTTTTCGAAAAATTATAGTAATTTAAAGTTGAAAAAATAAAATCTGAAATCGTAAATTTCAACACCAAAATTGCATGTTTTTAACTACGGCAAACATTTGCACATAGAAGATACGTCTTCGGAACAATTTTTTTAGCTTCGATGCGAGGCTGAGAAGGTATTAATTTTACTAAGATGTTTTTTTTTTTTTTTTGTGTCTGTGAACGCTCAATCTCAGCTCTCGCTGGACCGATTTTGATGAACAATATGTCAAAAAATCACAAATCGTATTTAGTCGAAGACATTACCCTTAAAAATTGAAAAAAGTTCTCTCGTTCCTCGTAAACGGGGGATATCCCCAAAAAAATTACAAATTTAAAAATCACTAATTTTCGATATTTTTTCATTTTTTTTTACTTAAAATTGCATAACTTTTTTAAAAATGACCGAATCAATATAATTTTTTTTTTATAGATACCTTAGATATTTACCTATCATTTTATATATTTTTGTGAACATTTGACCCTTTAACAGCCCACAGGAAGGGTTTCAAAATGATAACTTTTTTACAAAAAATGAACTTTTTCAACTTAACTTTTGAAAATGTTCCGGAAAGACTGACACTTTTATATATATCTTAAATTAAAGCTTATGTAATATACTTTATTATGCAAAAAAAAAAATTCAGACTTCATTTTGTCTTCACGGTGAAAATGGCTACCAAATGCTATTTTTGTGTGAAAATGTTCGATTTTGTATTTTACATTTTTAACTTTATTGTGCTATAACTTTTTGAAAAATCTATGGATCAGTACAATTTTTTCACGGGGAGTAGTATTTATATACATCTTTCATTCGACATACTGTTTTTTTAAATCGGACCATTTCCCTATATACGAGGGAGGTTCAAATCTAAAAAATGCATGTAGAAAGTAGAACTTTTTCAACTTAACTTTTGAAAATGTTCCGGAAAGACTGACACTTTTATATATATCTTAAATTAAAGCTTATGTAATATACTTTAATTTGAAAAAAAAAAATTTGACCTCTGGACTTGTCTTCGTGGTGAAAACGGACATCAAAGTTAAAGAAAAACGTACGATTTCCGTGAAAAAAATCTCGATTTTATATGTTATATTATTTAATTTATATTTTATATAACTTTTGGAAAAATGTATGGATCTATATTATTATTTTTTTATAATAAATATTGATATACCCCTTTCATCTGGCACGCTTTTTTTGTAAATCGGATCATACCCCTTTAACAAGGGGGGTCAAAACTTTAAACATGCGTATTGTTACTACGATATTTTCAATTTAATTTTTGAAAGTATTCCGGAAATACTGACACTTTTAAATATATCTTAAATTAAAGCTTATGTAATATACTTTAATTTGAAAAAAAAAAATTTGTCCTCTGGACTTGTCTTCATGGTGAAAATGACTACCGTATGCAAAAATATGCTATTTTTGTGTTAAAATTCTGGGTTTTGTATTTTATTTTATTTTAAAATACCTGACAAGGGGAGTACAGATTTTCATAAATATTATATAAATTAAAATTGATATAGTATAGATAGTTAAACTTATTTAAATATGTTTGTTTCTTTTAAGTCGAGAAAAATAACTTTGAAATTTGAACTAGCTTAAATAGCCAATTTTTCAACCGCCGGAAGCAACGTACGGTTGCCGAGTTGGTAAAATTTATGTTTTACACGCTTGGGGTACGAGGTTCCAACCCGCATATGGCAATGAATTTTTTGCATTTTTTCTTAATTCTTTTTAAGTTAGTATAAATTTTAACTCGTTTGATTTTTATCACATTTAGATTCAATAACTTCAATAAAGATCAAGGATCCCATCACTTTAGTCGCCCCTTGCAAGAAGAAATTTCTTATTCGTATTAAAATTATTTTACTATATTTTAAGTTTTCGCTTCGATGCAAAGCCGAGAAGATATTTTTTTGTGACTATCATTTATTTTCTCTGCTCTAACTTGACCTACTTTTTTCAACAATACGTCAAATTACTACAATTCGTATCTAGTTGAAGATATTACTCTCAAAAATTGAAAAAAAAATTCTAATTTATCAATTAAACAGTTAGTTATTACATCGTCTCCATAAAGACAATTAAAATCATTAATTTCTAATGTTTTCAAAATATTTATTAACGAATGAAGTTTGATATGATAGGTTTCAACTACAAAATTAAATCATTTTACTTTGTAATTTAATAATTTTTTTACTCTATTTGTGTGTGCTACTACTAGACTATAATATTACAATTTTTTTTTGTAACATGTTGCTATATAAATCATTTCTAAAAAAAATGATTGTTTTTTCTCCTGAATTAACAATTGATTTTTACAAATATAATCAAATTTTATAATACACTCAATTGAGTAAATCTTTTTAACAACTTTGTTTTGATTGGTACATTTAGTTAAAGTAAATCATTAAAATTAATTAAGTTCTCAATATTTCAATTATAGAATCTTTTCAACAAACAACAAAAGTTCCTAGGAAATTATTACTATTACTTCTATTTAAGTTATCTATTACCATAAAAATGCAAAAAAATATTGAGCTTTTCTGATAAATTTACAATAAATAGTAATTATAAAACTTTCTGACTGCATATTGATCTTAACGATACAATTTTTTTAATTGTCATAAAATTTTCTATTTAATTATGTCAATGTCAAACTTACCAATTGAGCTAAAAGTTATGGTAAAATAAATTTTTTTTTTTTATTATAAACATTTACAACAATCAACTTTAAACGATTAACAAAATAGGTTAAATATGTCATTTTCCTTATTTTTAACTTATTAATAATCAAATTAATATTAAATATTATATCAAATCAGTATTAATTTAAAACAATTTTTTTTGTTCTTAATTATTTTTTTTTATATGTAAAAACTATTTTTTAATAATATTAAAACTTAGAAGTTATAGAAAAAGTCTAATTGCACATTTTAAAACATCGCGAAAAGTTGATTTAGAATAGTATATTTTTGTTTCTGATGGAAGTTCCTTGTAGTCCAGTGTATAAAACTTATAACTTTGTTAATTGTTATAACTTTATCAAAAATGACCAAATCAGTATATTTTTTTTTATTTAGATGCATGTCTTTATCTATCATTTGGTTTTTTTTATAAATCTAACCCTTTACCTGCCCACAAGAGGGATTCAAAATATTAACTTTTTTTTTTTTAGTTAAAGTAAATCATTAAAATTAATTCAGTTCTGGATATTTCAATAGTAGAATCTTTTTAAATATCAAAAATTACTTAGAAATGATTACTATGATTTCTATTTAAGTGTTCTATTACGATAAAAATGCAAAAAATAATGAGTTTTTCTGATAAATTTACAATAAATAATAATTATAAAACTTTCTGACTGCATATTAATCTTAAAAATAACATTGTTTTAATTCTCATAAAATTTTCTATTTAATGATTCATTCTAGTCAACGAAGGAGTAATTTTGCAGAATAGCAGAAAAAATTCCCAACAAACTTTTTTTTTTTTTGTTTTAATTAGGCAATTGGTGGATTATTCCAAAAGCAACATCAACTCTTATTTCTTTAATTATATCATGATTAGTAGTTCTTTGATTTTAAAATATAATATATGAATATATACTAATTATAATTATTAAATTTAGTATGAAATTGATATTTAATATTGTAATTTAAACGGAGAAATTATAAAAATAATAAAGAAGTTATATTTTGCTTTACTTTTACGTGTATAAAAATTTAAAGGGCTTGATACAATAATTTTCAATAAAAACTGTTTGTTACTATAAAAAAATGCACTGGACTACAAGGAACTTTCATCAGAAGCAAAAATATACTTTTCTAAATCAAATTTTCGCGTTGTTTTCAAATCTGCAAGTAGACTATTTCTATCACTTCTAATTTTTTATATTATTACTAATTATATATATAAAATAATAATTAAAAGAAAAAAAAATTTGTTTTCAAATTATTACTGATTTGATTTTTAATATGTTAAAAATAATCAGTCCAAATTTTCAATTTTAACCTATTTTTTTGGTTCTTTAAAGTTGATGAAAAATTTTTGATAAAGATTTATGAAAGTTTATAGTAAAATAAATTGAATATATTACCATAACTTTTAGCTCAATTACAAGTTTAAAATTGACATCTAGGCCTGTCAACAAAGGAAAAATTGCGGAAAAAATTTTGTTTTTTTAAAAGTTGAATTAAAATATGTATAATGACATACTAATAGTCCTCAAGATTGGAATTGAGCTTTTTTTTTAAATCCTCGCAAAAGTTCAAAAATATGAGCTTTCTTAATTTTCTCAAAAAAAAATATTTAACTTACAAAAAAAAGTTTCGCACAAAAGTTGTTTAAAAGACAATTATAAATAAAAATATAATCTTATATTTTTTCATTTAAACAAATATTTTTCGAGTTACATTACATTTAATATGAGTAATAAAATTTATATTCCATTTTTTTCATTTTACGGTTACTTTTTATCATGTTATACTTACATTAGACACAATGTTATAAATGCATATGTGTGTGTGTGTGAGTTTATTTATTTATAGTATCATTTAAGTGTAGTGTATATTATGATACAACCGATAAAGTACACCCAGAGAAAAACCTCGATCTATATAATAAATTCATTGTTCAATTTGATAAATATATCATTACTATTGAATCAATGATATATTTATCAATATGATATTTTTTTTTCTTGTCTTGAACAATAATTATTTATAAGAATAGTTATTTTGTTCGTATTAATAAAACATTATCATAAACCCTTGATAAAATTTCTCTTTCAATTTTGATTGAGGTTTTTCTTTGGGTGTAGGTAATTGATTTGACGCCATATTGTTTAAACCTAACTAAACGCTTAATTGTACATTCCCAAACAACAATCATATTATGTCAATTGCCACCGGAATTCTGGTAAACTTTTTCTTTTTCTTTGCCTTAATCCCAACTACTTGGGATCGGCCAACTTTATCCTAAATTTCCACTTGACACGATCTCCCACATCTTTTACGCTCACATCAGCTGTCCTCAAATCGCATTCAATAGCATCCCTCCATCTCTTTTTTGGTCTTCCTCTACATCTTCTTCCTTCAACATTCATTTCTATAACTGTTCTTACAGCTTCTGATTCTTCTCTTCTCATAACATGACTAAACAATCTAAGTTTATTTTCTGTCATCTTATCCACGATTTTACGCAACACCTCTACTTCCTCTTATATGCTCGTTCCTTATCCTATCTTCTCTAGTCACTCCACTCATCCAACTAAGCATTCTCATCTCTGCTACACTTATTCTCTGCTCTACTTTCTTATCAACCGCCCAACACTATGAACCATACATCATAGCTGGCCTCACAATTTCATACTGAATTTAAAAACTATAATTAGTATTTATTCATATAATATATTTTAAAATCAAAGAACTACTAATCAAGATATAATTAAAGAAATAAGAGTTGATGTTGCTTTTGGAATAATCCAATGTTCCCGGGACATTTTCAAAACTTAAGTTGAAAAAGTTAAATTTTTGTGCAAAAGTTGCAATTTTGAATCCCCCTCTGTAAGCAAAAAAAGACATTATAATAAAATTAATACCTTCTCAGCTTCGCATCAAAGCTAAAATTAAGTTGCATTTGAAATCAGTGTAAAAAACCCAGCACAGGGGGGTCGCGGCACAGTGGTGACGTGGCTTAGATAGATCAAGCNGCGGCACAGTGGTGACGTGGCATAGATGGATCAAGCATAATGATATCTGACAGTGATTAAAATCACTATAAAAAAAAAACAATTCGATGCATATCTTTAGATAGTGTTTAATTTTAAAAAATTGGTGGATTATTCCAAAAGCTACATGATCTGCTAGTTCATTATTAATATCCTAATTAAGATAAAGTATGTCGAATGAAAAAGGGATTATTAAAAATATTATTTCTCATAAAAGAATAATGTTGATCCATACACTTTTCAATATGTCATAGCATTATAAAGTTAAAAATGTAAAAAATAAAATCGAGAATTTTCATACAATAATAGCATTTGGTAGCCATTTTCACCGTGAAGATAAAATAAAGTCCGAAATTTTTTTTTTGCATGATAAAATATATTACATTAGTTTTAATTTAAGATATATATAAAAATGTCAGACTTTCCGGAACACTTTCAAAATTTAAGTTGAAAAAGTTCTACTTTCTACATGCATTTTTTAGATTTGAACCCCCCTCGTATGTACGAAATGGTCCGATTTAAAAAAACAGTATGTCAAATGAAAGATGTACATAAATACTACTTTTCATGAAAAAATTGTGTTGATCCATACATTTTTCAAAAAGTTATAGCATTTTAAAGTTAAAAATGTAAAATACAAAATCGAAAATTTTCACACGAAAATAGCATTTGGTAGCCATTTTCACCATGAAGATAAAATAAAGTCCGAAATTTTTTTTTACCATAATAAAGTATATTACATTAGCTTTAATTTAAGATATATATAAAAGTGTTAGACCTTCCGGAACATTTTCAAAAATCAAGTTGAAAAAATTAATTTTTTGTGAAAAAGTTGTCATTTTAAATCCTCTCTTGTGGGCAAGTAAAGGGTTACATATAAAAAAAAAATATACCAAATGAAAGGTAATGATATTATGCATCTATATAAAATAGGTATATAAGATAGGTAAATATCTAAGGTATCTATAAAAAAAAAATTATATTGATTTGGTTATTTTTAAAAAAGTTATAGCAATTTTAAGTAAAAAAAATTGAAAGAATTTTGAAAATTAGCGATTTTTAAATTTGTAATTTTTTTGGAGGTTCCCCCATTTACGGGGAACGAGGGAATTTTTTTCAATTTTTAAGGGTAATGTCTTCGACTAGATACGATTTGTGATCTTTTGACGTATTGTTGAAAGAAATTGGTTCGGTGAGAGCTGAGAAAAAGTGGTAACAGACACAAAAAAAAAAAAACACATCTTAGTAAAACCAATACCTTCTCAGCTTCGCATCGAAGCTAAAAGTATATTTTTGACTCTGATAAAAATTTCTTGTTTACCATTTATTCATAACACAGCTCCACAAAAAAAATCGAATGAAAAGTGCTAGTAAACAGACCATGTTTACTTTTGTGGGGTCGCTGAATCCGAATCTCAGTCTTGTTTGACGCCGTCACATCAGGGTTCTTCATAACTTCGAAATGTGCTAATGAACTAAGTAACTACTCAACTATGTCAATAGGGCAATTTCTATACTAATAATACTACTGACCTCACCTAGTATAGTATTAACAATGAAGTATTGTGTGGTCATATTACTATATTATGCCAAAAGTACTCTCAGCGTCAGGTCAGTCTAAATGATGTTGGGCTTTTTACAGGTTAAGGCTCTGCGCACTATAGGTTTAGGTTACACATTTTCCTGTCTTATTTCCTAATGAATAACTTGGTTCTCAAACACACTTTTATGTTATGAAAAACCATGACGTGATGGCGTCAAACAAACCTCAGATTCGGATTCGGCGCCCCCATAAACATAAAGTAAACATGGTCTGTTTACTAGCACTTTTCATTCGATTTTTTTTGTGGAGCTGTTAATTATAATTAACAAATTATTTTCTGAAATTTTTGTACCGAGCCGTTAAATTTTCATACAAGTTTGCCATGATAGTAATGAAATATATAACTACTTTATTATTTTTTGTAGTTTCTTCATAAAAATTACAATATTTAATTATTAGATGTAAATTTTATACTATATTTTATTGCTATAATAAATATTTATTGTTATATTAAACTTATAAATCATAAAACTTGCTATCCAGGTTATAAATAAGGAAATAGGATTTGATTTTGATTTTTAAATAATTCACCAATTTCTTAAAACTTAACAATATCTACAGATTTGCATTGAAGCGTATTTTTTATGATGGTGATTTTAATTACTGTCACATATCATTTATACTTAGTACAGTATGAATGCGGCATACATGTGCCGCAACTTCTCTGTGCTACCGTGTTTTTTAATTAAAAATATAAATTTTGTACTACGGTTTATTATTTTATGTGTACTTAATCATCTTTTGTTTAAATTTTAATTAAATTTTTTAAGGGCATATTGTTCTATTTTTATTTCTGTACTCTAGTGTTTATTATTAGTTATTACAATAAATTAAATTAATGTCTTATTTTCATAAGCTAATAAAAAAAGTTGTACTAAGTCAGTAATTAATTCATTAGTGATAGATCTTGTTAATTTTTCAAACATTTTTTTACAATAAAATCTATTTTTGTTAACGTTTTTTCATTATTTTTAGATCAAAATATTCCAGAAAGGATTGTGCTCTCTTTGGACTAGTCTTAAGACCATAACTAGGACTTACTTGACTTTTGTTTTTATAAATAAAATTTAATTTCTACTCTTAAATTTATACTTTAAGGCGTCTGGGTACCGACCTTTTTTCAGGGGTCGAATATAGGCAATTTTGCGGTTTTTACATGTTACGCAGTGTCGTTGTGTGAGAAATAAATGATTATTAGTGTGAGTGTCCATTATTGGGAGTATTTTCGTCGTGTTATAGTCGATAACAAAACCGGTTGTGTACCTGCCTTACTTTTTGATGCAATACGATTATGTTGATAACGACACACGTTTATTTTATGTAGTATAAAAACTATAGTTTAACACCAGCCTCACTGTAAATACTAATAGACGTGTCATGATTTCACAAATTTTAATTGATTATAAAAATAATTAAACTATTTATTTTCGACGATTAAGAAAAACTAAATATTTACAGAAAACAAGTTAAATCATATGAGATCCACATCGATTATTTTGAAGTTATAAAACTATAAAAAAACTAATTTTAATTATAAGAATTCAATTTACAAAATTACATTATTTACACACTAAAATATTTAAGTTTTATAAGCCTGTTCTTATGGGAAGTCCTTTATCATTCACTTATCCATTTTCAATAGCAAACCTAGTTTCTTCTTTCCCCGCTAACTCTATCGAATCCCATGCAGTTTTTTCAGTTTGCTTAGCAATATAATCATGATATTTTTGATACGTCTTATTACTCATACATGGCATATTTAGTACAGCAGAAAACTGTTCTAAATTTGTAAACCCCTGACTAGTATTCAAAGTAGCAGTAACAACTGCAGTATTTATACTATGAGAATCATTTAATTTGGGATCCTCTGAATAAATAATTTCTTTTTTTTTGCAAAAATTACATCAGAGTGAAATTCTGAAAAAAAACCCCTTTGAACTTCAGTTTTAAATACATGATTTAAAAATTACAAGCAAATAACTCGTGTTTAATTGATTTCGAACTATTAAAAAAATATTCAATATTTATTATTCTACGACTGTTTAAATTATACCTAAAATAGTTAAATATGTGTATTAATTTCATTGTAAAATAATACTATAAAAAATAAACTAACTCTTTTTGAATAATTGGTTAACTTCTGAAGAAATTTTTTTACAAGTATCAAGAGTTTGTGCACTGGGTGACAATGGTAAAAAATCATAAAAACTATCATCTCCAATTTTTCTAAAGAAAAAAAAATGTTTCTAATAAATTATATTTTAACCTTGCCCTCCTTAAAAAAATTTTCTTCGTGAAAAAATTACTCACTCATTTATTAAATTCTCCTCGTTACTTGTTTGAGGTATGTCAAGTAAAATGTTAGTTTAAGAACTGGAAACATTCTACCAAAATAATGTATATTGTATTTATTTTTTAATTTTCATGTGTAGCTGAAGTGGTATCTTGATTTTACAATAATGTGTTTTTTATTTACAAATTTTTTCTACTAATAAGAACTATTAATTTTCAGTCTGATGGTGTACCAAAATATTTTTTTTTTTTTAAATGTCACTTATATCTCATGAATTCTAAGTACTTCATATTATATTAAATATAAGTTATATCTCATTATCACTCAAATCTGACCACCTTTTTTAAAAAAATGATTTACTTTTTTTTATTGTATGTAGTTTAAAATTCATTTTATTCATAACATCAGTTACTTAGTGTTAGATCTAGTTTGATAACATAGTGTGAGACTGAGAAAAACACGTTTTTGTGTCAAATTTAAAGAGAAATTATTAAAATATAATGCTGAATACATAAACAAGATATATTTTTTGATCTTTTGGCGTATCGTTGAACAATAAATGTCCAGTAGGTACAGATATGGATAGACACAAGCAAAAAACACATCATAGTAAAACTAATACCTTCTCAGTTTTCTATCGAAACTAAGAAAGTGTATGAAAATTATTTTTATATATTCGTACCTCACCAGATATTGTTTTATGACTCCCCATTTTTTTAGCGACACTTATATAGGAATACAACAACAAAATTTGTTTCTTACTATGTAATGATGACAGGTTTGCAAATAAGATAAAAGCAAATAATCTAATATCATATATACAGGTATAATATCAAGTATGCATTGTAACTATTTTTAGACAGTCGGTATTGCCCTATGCAACCTATGAGCAATAAAATAGCTGCAGCGGATAACGCACATACGCGCACGAGCATGTCACATATAACAGCTACTGTTTGAAAACCATTAGATTGAGCGTACAAAACAACCCGTTTTTGTTCCATCAGTACGCGGAAACTACTGATGCGATAAGAATTCTGAAAACAAATTTGAATTTAGTATCATGTCACTTAGGTATCGGTCAGACCACTTTTTTGAAATTGTGATTCCTTCAACGTAAAAAATTATTTTGAAAATTTAAAAATTATTCGAAAATGAAAACTGTAATAAAAGGTTAAAAACATCAAAATTTCAAAAATATGGTCTGACCGATACCTAAGTGACATGATGCTGAATTCAGATATGTTTTCAGAATTCTTATCGCATCAGTAGTTTCGTCGTACTGATGGAACAAAAATGGGTTGTTTTTGACTAAAAAGCGGTCGGTACCCAGACGCCTTAAAGGTAAATTAAAACAAGTTTTATTAAAAATAAAGGACATTTTACTCATATTTACTTTGTTAAATAATGAAAATGTAACCATTACTAAAATACTTGTACAGATTTAAAAAAAAATTACTATATTGATTAAGTATAATCTATAATAATATAGTTCAGTTATTGCAATAAGTCTAATAAATAACTCTGTGTAAAAGATGACAAAATTCCTCAAGGCTGTCTAACTATTTGTCTTAATATAATATCTGTGTAACTTACATGCCTGTAACCAACTGTTATTCACTCTTATTTTTAACTTAATAAATTATTTAATTAGCTATTTTATTGTGATATATACTTGATGTATATGTAATGACGGTCAATGGCCTTTGCTGCTGCAGCCTTTTTTTAATTTAAAAAAATCTAATATAATAAATTTTCATATAAAATAAGAATACAGTCTGAAGAGTCATTACAATAAATAATTTATTTTATTTTATTTTATATAAATTAAATTAAACATTCAAGCTCAAGCATGTAAAATGGTAAACAAATAAAACAAATTATTAAACTTTACATAAAATTTATTATAAAACTGTTATATTAATTTTAATTATATCTCTTTTTATATCTAATGGCTAGTTATACTAGGATAAATTAAAAGTTAAATAAACACAAAATATTTTTCATTAGAAATAAATTTTGAAACAAGAACCCAACATTATGACTTTAAGACATAATCATTTTTAAAATTTATATAAACAATGATAACTAAAAAAAGTTATTCAACTTCTGCTCTTGTATCCATATTTGCTTCACTTTCATCAATTGGACGTCCTCTGATACAATAAGGATTATTTTTTCCATTTACTGCATCTTCTGTTACATGAACACTTACAACATCCGACCCAGGTATCTCAAACATTGGATCCAAAAGAATAGACTCCTAAAATTGACGTATAGTATTTGATTTAATTATTAATTTTTTTATCCTAAATTGGTCTGTTTGGCAATCTTTTTATATATTTATATAAATATAATTATGCATAATATTTTAACTAACCTAGTAAAATTTTACCATAATTTAATCATAAGAAAAAAAATTAATAGAGTTATTATTATTTTTTATTAAACCACTGTCGTAACACAGTAAAAAGCAAATGATAAACGGTAAATGTGTAAACTATGTGTACGAAGATGAATATGAGGAGGTGGTGCCTGCTGTCTAGGTATTCACGTGCGTGTTGTCGTACAGCAGTCACCGTGCTCGGCTGACACTCCGGGTTAGCTGTGGGTGTCGGAAAGGCTGTTGTTATAGGAAGGGAGAATAAGAGTAACACCTAGGTATGAGGTGCAGACGAAGTNCGAGGAAAAGAGTATATAGGTTAGAAAAGGAATAAACAAAGACTTTACTTTAAACAGTAAGCCGGACAGCGACAACCGAGTACTGAGACTGATGAATGACACAAGGCACTGGAGTCGACTGACGATGATGGTCAGGTCTATTGGGTTTTTATAATAATTATACTTATTGCCGATTTGGCAATAAATATTATTTGTTAATTCATCAGTCTCAGGCAGCGGATGTGCTGTCTGTATTTTATTAAAATAATTCTCACGATTATGAAAACGTGACACCATCACACCACTAACTGTAACAAGATCAAGGTTAGAAGCCTAAACTGTTACAAAATGTGAATATATATTGTGTATATTAGGGTAACCATTATTTGTCAACTTTAAAATTTTATATTAGGTACTAGCCATTTTATTCTACACAGTAAATAGAAATTTTTAATAAATTTTAAGAGTTTGAAAATTTACAGTAATGGATAGAAGTGTTAATTTTTGCATATAACTTTTTAAATATGACAATTAGAAAAAAATTGTACATAACCAATAAAAAAGTTTTTATTCATTTTTTGTAGTATTTAATTTATACATTTAATTGTAAAATCAAAAAAATAATTAATTGACATTTTTCACAAAAATTATCAAGTATTTGCTTTTTGCATCGAATACTTAAGTAAAAAAAATTAAATATATCAATTTTTTCATTTTGATACTTTTGAAATATTTATGGTTATTATTTATTTTATATTATAATTTCAGTAGTACAGAAAAATTTATATTTAACATCATTTTTTAATATATTTTTACATAATTTAATAGTATTGAGTATGTTTTTATTTGTAAAATTTAAAAATCTATACTCAAAAAAATAAAACCCTTGATGATTTTAAAAAAAAATATATGAATCAATTGTTTTTATTAAATTTACAATTAAACATCAACGCAATAAAAATATTTTTTTTGGTAATATATTTTAATATAATATTGGTTATGTACAATTCTTTTTACATAATTTCTAGTTCATTCAAACTTGTAAACTTTAACCACCAAAAAAATATATTGAAACTCTATGGCTACTAACCAAGACTCTGATTGTCATGATTAAGATAACTAAATTTCAGACCAATATAAAACTCTTTAAAATGTCAATAGTTATATTTTATAATGCCGTGGTTATTATTATTAAGAATAATACTATAGATTTTTTGTAACATACAAAAATATATGTTTATATCAATCATTACCACTATTGCTCGTAATCCTCTAGCTCCTGTCTTTTTTTCTAATGCCTGTGCTGCTATAGCTCGAAGAGCATCATCTGTAAAGGTTAGATCTACTTTATCTAGACCAAAGAGCAGTTTAAATTGCTTGATAGTACTATTTTTAGGTTCAGTTAAAATTTGAACAAGTAAATTCCTGTTAAGAGAATGGAAAGGTACAAGCACAGGAAATCTACCAACAAATTCCTAATAAAAAAAAAATTATAAATTTAAAAAATAACACTTTAAAATTTGCTTAAGTAGCCTACTAACACTTTATATTGTTAATATCAATTAAAATAATAGTACTTACAGGAATCATACCAAATTGAATTAAATCTCTCGGCTCAACTTTTTTCAATAAACTATCTCTTTCTTCGTTTTCTTTTTCAATATCAGTATGATCAACAGCAGATGCAACACGATCTGCATCAGTTGCTTCTCTTCTACTGCCCATAGAAGTTTCAAATCCAGTACCAAAACCCAGGCTCTAAATAAATCATAATTAAAATAAATATTTATAAACAATTTTTAAATATTTAAGAATAATCCACAAACCAATTATTAAAATTTTTAAATCTTAGTAATTTAAAAAATAAGAGCAGGTATTAAACTAGAGGTGATGAACAATAAAAAATATTTTAGAAATATGATGAAAGCAAAAACAAGTTGATTGAAAAATTTTAATAAAACATGAAAATAATTCAATGCTACAAAAAAATTATATTTCAATATTAACAAAAAAACTATTTGAATTTTTAAACATTGCTTAAAAATTCAAGTTGAAACTTATACTGAAAATTGGTAAAGATTGATATTGGTTATAAATAATAAATTACAATACACATAAGTAAAAATATAAAGATTATAAATAAAAAAATTATTATATTTGTCTAAATAAATATTTCTCAAGTAATATTTAAGTAATAAAATTACATTTTGATTTGTCCTGCGACTTATAAGTCTGTCAAGTCCAGTAAAAGCGCCAGAGGCCACAAATAATATATTTGTAGTATCCACTTGTACAGTTTCATTTCGTAGTTTGCGGTTATTTTTTTCTGGAACATTGACTATAGTTCCTTCAAGCATCTAAAATAAAATTTAACAACTAGTATAATTTTTTTGTTTATTTACACTAACAATTTATTTAAAATGTTATTAGGTTTGTAAAAATTTGCAAACACATATTTATTGTTTTGTTCTTCAAATTATTTTTAATTTTATTTGTAATAATATCACTTGGTATTATAATAAAATTACAATTAATGATTTTGTCTTAAAAGAACATAGTACAAAGACAGTACTACTCGTATTGTCAAATTAAGGAAAATTTTTTTTGAATATTTAATAATTATTCAAATAATGTGTTATTAAAATAATGACAATATTAACAACCACCAACGATTTTAAACTTGAGGAATATATTTAATAATAATGAAAAAAAAAAGTTATTCAAATATAATGTATTGTTTGATTTACAGCATAATAACTGTACCTTTAAATGATATTTTTCTACTTAATAGAACCTTTACCTTTAACATGCCTTGTTGAACACCTTCACCTCCAACATCTCTTAATTGATGTATTCCAGGTACTGCACCAATTTTATCAATTTCATCCAAAAACACAATTCCTGAAAATATTTAAAATTTAAAAATCTTACTAATATTTTAGTTTTTAGCATGATATTATTTATTAACATAATAATACCAGTTTGAGCTTTTTCAACATCATAATTTGCTGCTTGTAAAAGTTTTCCAATCACACTTTCAATATCTTCACCAACATAACCAGCTTGTGTTAAATTTGTACAGTCACAAATTGCAAATGGTACATCCAGTTGTCTGGCAATAGTTTGGGCCAATAATGTTTTGCCTATAATAATAAATATATATATAATCAATTGTTTAATTAATAAGAAAATATTTAATATCTATTTTGTTAAGATCAACAGATTTTCTTTAAATAATAAAGTACAACCTATATTTAATAGCAAAGTCAAAAGTATCTACAAGGGTGGATAAATTTGTTCTTTTCCTAATCAACATAAATCATTGGGCTTATTATTTAATAATTGAAGACATTTGAAATTATTAATTTTTGATGCTTATTAATTAAATTTTAGGTTTACTTACTGCCATACTCCCCCTACCTAACTATTAAAAATCCTAACTGAAATAATGTCCATATGAAATAAAAATATTATAGAATAAAAAAAAAAATTATACTAAATTACCACATCCAGTAGGCCCTAGTAGTATGATATTGCTTTTTTCTAAAAGTGTATCTTGAAGTAAAAAAGAAAATTTATCATCTGCATCATTTTTGTTTGAACCTTCTGTTTGTGACATTCCAAGTGAATGATTAACAGAAAAATGTTCTAGAAATTAACAATAAAAATAATAAATAACAGTAAAAATTAACTTATGATAATAAGTTATTACTTATAAATAATTATTAACAATAAATAAAAAGCATTCATATATTATAGTTTGAAGATATGTTATTCAAGCTAATACTTAAAATAATTTTAAAAATGTCCAGAAAACAAAGAGAAATTATAACTAATTAATTAAAATATGAAGTAAATTTTCAATAATAAATAAAATTCTCCATAAATAATTTTTTTATTATCCAGTAATATTATTTTTTAATAATATAATAATACTTTAAGGTTGAATTATTTTATTTAAATTTAATTAATAGAAAATAAATAAATATTAAATGATATTGATTGATAATCAATCATATTGTATAAATAAACTGTATAATCTCAGAAATAAAAAAAAAATATCAATATAATAATACCTCTGGAATTATGCATATTATCTAGTAACCGTTGGTCAATTAAATCATGTTTAGGTAATGACGTCATATTGTGAAGAATACGTTTACAATGATTGTATACTGCAACTGACAACACTTTTTTAGCTAACTTTTGTCCTATCACATATTTATTTAAATTTTCATAAATCTGAAAAAAAATTTAATTAATTAAATTTATATTCAAACTNAAAAAAAAAAAAATAAAAAAAAAAATAAACACATCATGGTAAAATTAATACCTTCTCAGCTTCGCATCGAAGCTAAAAATAAAAATTATAAAATGTTCAAGTTAGATACTTTGAAACTAACAATTGAAATAAATAACTATTGAAATTAACTACTAAAAAAAATTATCAGAACATCTTTACCCCACTGGCAACTGAGCCGTAATACTCTAAGAAACAGAATAATTAATGCAATGACAAATCTAGATCTATTTTAGGTATTAACTACCAAAAAAAGAAATAAGATTATGCATTGTTTATAGCTACGTTATCACTAATCACTAATGAATACTTAAATTCCTAAACAAAACATCAGTTATTAACTACATTTTTTAAACCTATCTATTATGAATTTATAAATACATTCATAATATAAAAAAATACATAATCATTTTTACTTCTTTTGGTATTGGAGGAGGTTGATATTTATTCTTTTCTTCACTAGTTACATCTTTTAAATTATTTTCTTCTGAAGATATAACTTTATAAATGTGAAAACACTTTTGGCATCTTAAAAATCGATTAGTAGCTGAAATAAATAATACATGTTTATAACAAAAGTTATATAGAATAATAAATGAAAACAGAAAATATACTCAGAAAAAATTCTAAATTTGAACTTGAATTTTTGCATTTTGGACATAATATGCCAGTGTGCTCTCCTTTCCTCCCTGACCCTGAATCGTCAATATTTCGTGAACAAGCAGATGAATGTATTTTTCTATGGTTAAGAATATTCTCTACTTGCTGACCATGGATCAAAAATTCTTGAAACACAAGGACAAGGTTAAAAAGAACTAGTCAAAATTACTAGTATAAAGACTTACTAAACTTACTAAAATTTCGAGATGAATTTAAAGAACTAATGTATAATTTGTAATGAACACAAGTTGAACATAAATACCGTAATTTAGACGTCATCATAGAAAACTATAACACAGTTGAAGAATAAAAATTATTAATTTGAAATTTAATACTAAAGAATTGTTTAATTGTTAAACAGTAATCAGTAAAAAGTTTTAAAAATATTTACAGATTAAGTGATTTGGTAAATAAATAAATAATTTTAAAGTAAAAAAAAATTACTTTTTTTTGTAAAATTCATGAGATACGTTAATGATTTGAACCTTCACACTTCCCAATTCATTACTAAACTGATCTTTACAATACGTATGTACTCCTATACTAAGCTGAACACCTTCGTTTTGTTTTTAATTTTTGTAAACAACTGATAATGATTTAAATGATAAAGGTCATCAAATCAGCTGTATCAAATTATTGATGTAAAGTTTAAATTGTTAAATATTTTTTATCAGAAATTATCTTAAAAATTGTTCTAAGAGTTTTTGTAAAATTATATACGATATTTTATTTTTTTTCCGTACATATATTATACTTCGTTTACTTTAATGCCATAATAATAATCTATATTATGGAGTAAAAAATTGTAGTATTTATAATAAATAAAAATGAATGAATAATTATGTTTAAAATCTGACTTTACTTAATAGTAAACTCGGACAAGAAGAAAAATTGCCATTAAAAGTATGCGTTATCAAACAGTTTTAAAGCAAAAAGAATATTTTGATTAAATTGGTTTGGTATATATAGGTATCAAAATTCTAACTTATAATTTAAGTAAAACATCCACCAATAAACAACATTCAAATTGTTTAAACTTTTAACTCTATATATATATATAGTGTTCCATAATATTTTAATAATTTGCCAGAAGTAAAGTATGAGAACTTGTCTGAACATCATGGGACACCTGTATACTTAAAATTTGAATGTTTTCATATTTTATACTTTTAATGTGTATATAAATTAAAGTCATATGCAATGCTGACTCTAGCTTTTACAGGAAAAAAGTTTCATCCAGTGTTCTATTTGAAGAGACTAGCTAGTAGGTTGTATTACACATTATATAGTATGTAATACAAAATCAGATGTGATTATTTTTTAATTTTTACACTCTTAAGCAATTCAATTTAAACTCACATTTAAGAATTCAATTTGGTTAGAGTTAATTTTAAGTATACAAAAATATTATTTGAACTTTTTTTTTTTTTTTAATTGATACCAACTAGCACATTCTTAAATGTTGTTCTGTACACACAAGTATAAAGATGGGTCACTTCTTTTTTATACATGTTGCTAATCATAGATGAACACAGCAATCAGCAGTCAAATTTTGTCTTAGTTATATCATAGATTAACATTTACATTTTTGAATTCTTATAATTATAATTTGTGACATTAAACTCAAAATTATGTAATGTGAAAATTAAATACAATTTATCTTCTTACTATAATTTAATTTATATAAACTTATTCTTTTAAACATTTTTAGAAGATTATTTTAACAAAATTATTTGAACTGGTCCAAACCCCTAAATTTAAGAGATTAATAAGCTTTGACAGATAATTATATTGGCAGGTATAATTTTGTATCATTGTAGCAGCTAAAACCACTATGTCATATTTTGGTGATTTATTCATGTTTTTTAAAGTTTATAATAAACCTTTTTTTTTTTATCAAATATGGTATGTGCACCTACTAGTAAATCTGTCGTAGGAGGTACGAAACTGTTAAATCAGTTAGAATTTTTAGTTCAAATTATTTATAAAATGCATTTTTAAGGCTTCCTAGATTTAGAAAATGTTTCCTGAAATGATGCAGAATTACAATTAGAAATTAGAAAGGCAAATAGAAAGCCACCTTCTCTATAAATGGAATTATTAATTAAACCCCCCCAACAAAAAGTTGGGGGGGGGGTTAATTGAATTTCACCTCTTAAAAATATTTCTAAGTAAAAATATTTGTAATTTACAAAAATTTTGGGGTACAAAGGGCTCTCTTGATTTCTTTAGAGTGCTCTTATACACTCACTCAATAAAATCTGAGTTGCACACTTCAATTTTTTTAGATTCTCAAGTTTTAACAAAAATTACATCACTGACCACTTGATAATAACTTTTAAAGAATTAAAATTTCGATTTTTATGTCTTCTATCGTATAAAATTAGAAATCATTAATACTTTAAATTTTACTTTAATAAAACTAATAATTATAATTACCATTAATTATTAACAATCATTTTTTTTTTTAATAATTATACTCTACAAAAATGCAAAATATAAAAAAATATATATTTGTAAATTTTTTATTAATTTTACAAATATAATAAAATAATAAATTTTATTATTTTTACACTTAGCTGTATATAATTTATGGTATATATTGTATAGTTATAAAATACAACAATAACAAATTATCAGTATAATTAATATAAAATAAAATATTATATTAGCCAAAAAAATAAATGAAAAATTGATTAATAATAAATAATATATAAAGTAGTATTTTGCACTACTTAATAAAGCAGTAGTAAATGGCATTATAAAAATAAAAGTATCACAGTTTTCAATAATATATTTAATAATATTTTGACTTAAATTAATTAATTAATTAATCACAAGATTGTGACTAAATTATCCATTGTTTTTTTAATAAATATAAATTAATGTATAAATTAATGGTTACCACAAAATTAAGAAACAATAATAAAACATAATTTAAAACATTTGTTTTTCTACAGAATTATTAGATTGATGTTGTATAGAGTTAAGAATCAGAAAAAAGTATGAAATAAGAATAACTTTATAGTGTTCTTAATTTTAAAAAATACAAAATTTATGGTATCAATAATGTTATTTAATAAGGAGAGAAGTCTCTTTTTAACAATGGTGGAGGCACATTACTTGTCGTTGTGTCGGATCTCCCTTCTGTTAAGTATCCACCTGTACTTTGAACTCCTAAAAAATAAAATTTTTATACTCAACAATTTTAAAAAGAATTTTAAAGTTCATAATACAGTTGAAAATTATGTAATGGTTGTTGTTAAGAAACATCATATTTACCTAAAACATTTAATAATTGTAAAGTAAAATAATATATCATTAGATATTTTTTTTGTCTTATAATTAAGGCTTAAAATTCTTACAATAGAAAGGATTAATAAATTTTTGTAAGGCCAAATTATATAAATTGGATTACAAACTACCATATTCTGAGAATTAAAAAATAAAAATAATGTTTACTGCTTAATATTGTTTATTATTATTTTTTTTTGATTACCAGATAACATTAAAAATAAAGCATTTAATTAAAAAAAACAATGCCAGTGGTGATTATTTAAATGTTTTTTAATAGGGGATTTGTAGAGACAACTAGAATAACATTTTTAAGTAAGCTTTATGTATTTTTCCCTTCCTTGAAGTATTTTTATAAAACAAATATGATATTTAAATTTTTAGGGGAGCTCATCCATTAATTAAAAAAAAGGAGACTAAGTACCTAATTATATCTATGAGAGGTTTATACATAAGAAAGTTGTTTAATACCCCCACCAAGTACATTTTATTTCTTCATATTTCTTTTTGTAATTTGAAATATGTATGGATTTTTCGATTACACTGTGCCGATAATTTTATGTAATTGCATCTAAAATATTTTTTTTGGGTGGAATTTTTTAAATATATATACACTAAAATATATACACTAGAAAACTCATGGGTGAAATTTCAAAAAAAATTAATTGGGCACACAATTACTCTGGATGTTTTGATAGGGATTGACCCTGAATATGAATAATATAATAATTTGAATGTAAAAGAACTTGTTAGCTAATTCAGTAAATTTTTATATCACTATAAACTTACCCATCAAATAAGGAACAGATGGAGAATTAGATATGAAAAGATCATGATTTTGATCTTTATAAGCTGACCAAGCTGGAAGTTTATTTAACTGTGCTTGTACTAAACTTCCATATGATATATTCATAGACATAGTTTTTAATGCTTTCACTATTTGTGCTTTAGCTCTAGTATTCCCATCAATACCATCTAACCTACCATCTAATAATCCAACTAAAAATGTTATTAAATCTGCATCTAAAGCCTAAAAAATAATAAATATATTTATGAATAATTTTAATAGCCAACAAATATATGGAAAGTGTTAGTGAATATGAGCTTAAATCAATTCATGATATTTTTTATTGTAAAAATTTGTTTTATTATTTTAATAATTAAAGTAGATAGCTTTTTATAATTATTTCCTTTAGTACATTACTGTTCAATCTGGTAAAAATATATAATTTTTTTTGGTTTCCTGAAATGGTTCAAAAAGTAACTTACACTCTTCTCCACCAAAACCACCCAAATAAAATATCAAATTTTTGTACTTGTTTTACGAGGTAGTCTTTTCTAGCAGCAAACATTCTACTTAGGGTTTCAGATGATACACAAACTAAATTGGAATGAACTTGCATGGCTTTTTTTATTGGAGCTATGCATTCAATTTGTGATATACATCCAACACATATCTAAAAGAAAATACATTTTTTTAAAATTTTTAAATTTATAGTACGTAACATAAGCTTTAATTTAACATATGTTTAAAGGACACAGTATTTCGGGTATATTTTCAAAAGTTAAGTTTTCCTTGTGGACCATTAATGGTAAGATGATTTTCAAAAAAAATATATCCAAAGAAAAGGAAGTACTTAAGATATTTATATATAAAAAAAAAACCCAGAACGGTGGGGTCGCGGCATAGTTGGGTCCAGTATAGATTTAATTTGACAGTGATTAAAATTACTATCATAAAAAACGCTTCGATGCAAAGCTGTAGATAGTGTTTAATTTTTAAAAATTTAATGGATTATTCCAAGAGCAAATGATCTCCTATTTCCTTATTTATATTCGATTACATAATTTATGATTTATAATTGTAATATATGAATACATATTAAATAATTTACTATTGACTATATAACTTATTGAGGTATTATATAAAAAATATAATTATAGAAAAGTGGTATTTTTTCATAAATAAATAGTAAGTAGTTTTTTTATTTATAAAAATAACATTGTGAAAAATTATCTTAAATTATCTCTTTGATTTTTAAATTTTACCATTTTATAAGAATTATTATTAATATTGATTCTTATGGTAATAATACATTTTAAACGGAGTTTAAAAATAAGGTTTTAAAACAAATGTAATATTATTTAAGTATGTCGTAATATTTTCTATAACCATTAAAAAAAAAAATTATATTTTTTTTCCCAAAATTGACAAGTATTTTCTTTTTCTATTACTCTAAATATTAATTATTTACATAGGTATAATTATTTTATTTAAAAGTATAAAAATTTATCGTGGGATTATTATTTAATTTTAGTTTAGGCCAATAGTTATTTTTATTTATAATTAAACATACAGAAATCCGTTTCTAAGTAACAAAATTTCTATATGCTTAAATCAAATAAATAGTTTTCTCTTCAGGAGGCGATTTGACGTGAACGAAGAAAGTTTAAGTATTTTTTCACACAATGACACCTCCAACCGAACATAACGAAAAAGCTATAGCGTTCTCTAAAAAGTTTGTACTTAGTACAAATTGGCGAATGCCGCGCTCTAGTAGTATGTTTACAAAGCCTTCTTGGCAATTACACAAGTTTCAAGAACTGAAATTAGAGTTGAATTTTGTTAAGCACAAACTGGATAACTTCAACAGCGAAACATGGCATGCACATACAACCAAAATGAATCCTGCTGGATTAGTCATTGGTCATCTTAAGAAAAATATACGTCCTGATTTTTTGACTCAAGCTTGGTGTAAGTTCTATGAAATCTTAGGCAATTCTACTTTGATTACTCAAGAACCTACATCCAAAGCTAATTTCAACTCTGTACATCTCTGTGAAGCTCCCGGAGCATTTATTTCTGCGCTGAATCATTACATATCACTAAATCATCGTAATTTAAATTTCGATTGGTTGGCCATGACACTTAACCCGTACCATGAATCCAATGGCCAACCTGAAATTATTACTGATGACCGCTTAATATTAAACACATTAGACAAATGGGAATTCGGTCCGGACTATACTGGTGACATATTTCAACCGAAGTATCACGAACACTTATTGCAGACGGTTTCTAAAAGATTTATAGACGGCGTAAGTTTGGTAACGGCCGATGGAAGTATAGATTGTCAAAATAATCCAAATGAACAAGAATGTACTGTCATGCGTTTACATAATTATGAGGTAATGGTAGGTTTGAACATATTAAAAGACAGAGGATCATTTGTATTAAAAACGTTTACGATATTCGAATGTAACACAATTTGTAGAATATATTTGCTTTGTTGTCTATTTAAATCTGTCGAAATTCAAAAACCAGCCACCAGTAAGTCCGGAAATTCAGAAACATATATCGTATGCAAAGATTACAAAGGTAGAAAATTTGCAGAGCCTTTCATTCAGTCGTTTTTTGAAAGTGAAAACCACGAAAACGCAATGTTTCCTCTTAGACAAATACCCAGGACTTTTATTAACGAAATATTCAAGTGTTCAAGTTATTTTTCCAACTTACAAATAAGAACTATCGAGAGAAACATTAGGTCGTGGTTTTTAAAGGCCGAGTATTATAATGAAATGAAGGAAATTCAAAGTTATGTGTGCAAAGAGTTTATCAAAAGGTACAATTTAAAACCGATTCGTGAAGACCAAACTCTTATATCAAAAAACGTATCCAAAAAGTATAATAAGAAGAAATTTGACGTCTCGTACGCGGAAAAGATGAGCCGTCGAGACTTAAGCCTTAGAGAAGAAGCTGAAATATTGTACAAGGACATGATAAAATTTTGTAATTTAGAAAATAATATATGGAATAAAAAATTAACTGTACGATGTAAAAAATCTAATATTGATGTGTCACAGGTAAAATTTTGTATGGGAAAGCCAGTAACGAAAGTACGTGGATCAAAATTTTGCGATGGGTCGTTACTTGAGTGTAGAAATAAGATAATAGATAAATTTCCTTACGTCGAAAGAACTGCTGATAAAAAAACTCGATCCTCGTATTTTAAATCTCAATTGAAAAACTGTAAATCAGATACAACAGTTTGTGATTTGACAGATGTTTATTTGGAAAATTGTATAAACAATGTCAAGTTACAATACAATTGCTTGCATTCCATCTTAGATTCATTGAAGCACACTACGAACGATATGTTACTAATTGGATATCCACTGCACACTCAAATAGCCATCGGATGTCTTTTTGCAATGACTGGTATGTTTGAGTCGTACGCAATTTTGAAACCGGATCGTAATTGCGGCCACGCTTTTGCATTTTTTGGCCTCCAGAGAAACAATAGGTGGCTTGATATTTTATACAAAGTCCTAGACAATATTTTGCCCACCTCTGATGATTACACAGATTCTGACAAAGCCTTAATCTCACTGCTTCCAATACAACATCTCATAGAACAAAAATCTTATCATGAAATTGTTGAACTTAATAACTTGTGTCTATTATATGAGGTCGAACCAATTCTATTGGACTGTCTTCGACCATAGATGTTTTCTTCATACTTATGATATGCTATTACAATTTTAATCTCAACACCAATAGCGACTTCTGTGCCGATTGTGTCTTCATCTGTTTTTTGACATATGTCTGTATATTTTACCTTATAACTTTTATGCTTGCCGTAGTCACTGTACACATTGTAATTTATTATTGCATTGTAATCTATTATCGTACATACTGTCGGATGTCTTCTTTTTGTTGAAAGAAAATTATTTATGTCAAGATTTGCTTTTGTATAAAGTGAATTAATAACTTATTATTACATTTTATGTATTTTGTACTTTAATTTTTTTTTATTTTTTACTTTGTATTTTTCAATTTTTGTTTTTTTTACTCATATTAATGAGCTAATTTACAGATTTTTTCGTTGCCTTATAAAAAATTATTTTTGAGTATATAATTTACATTTATTTCAATATTGTTTTAACATTATTTCATGTAATTTAGTTTAACATTTTTTTTTTGTTAACTTAAAATGATTTTTTTTAGTTGTATACTTTATGATAAATGTATTAATGATTTTATTTGTACTGAATATTTATAAATATTGAATATTATAACTGTAAAATTCTAATCGAATTTTAGCAAATATAATAACGATATTTTTTGTAATTCGTGTGTTCAATTTAATATTTTTATTTATCGTTACTTTAACAGTGACAATTTGTACTTTCTAATTATTAATTATTATTTGATAATATTGAAATAATTTTGATATCATTATATCGAATAAAAAAGGTATATAAATAGCATTTAAAAAAAAAAATTGTATTGATCCATACATTTTTCAAAAAGTAATATTTCATGTGTTTATGAAAAAAATTGATATTGATTTGGTCTATTTTAAAAAAGTTATGGCATTTTTAAGTAAAAAAAACGGTAGCACAGTGGGGTCGTGGCATAGTTGGATCCAGTATAGATAAAATCTGACAGTGATTAAAATCACTATCATAAAAAACGCTTCGATGCAAATCTGTAGATAGTGTTTAATTAAAAAAAAAAAAATTGTTAAAATAGCATATTTTTGAATATGGTAGTCATTTGCGCATAGAAGATAGGTCGTCGGGACAAATTTTTTTTTTTCATTTTATAGTACATAAAATAAGTTTTAATTTGATATGTGTTTAAAGGACGCAATATTTCCGGACACATTTTCAAAAATTAAGTTGAAAAAGTTATTTTTTGTAAAAAAGTTACTATTTTAAATTCCCCCAGTGAGCAGAATAAGTGTTAGATTTTCAAAAAAAATTATATCTAAGGTTTCAATACAAAAAAATATTATTTTTATTTGTTCATTTTTGAAAAAGTTATGGAAGTTTTAAGTACAAAAAACATCCCGATAAAAGGTAATTTTTATCGCAAACATTACATTTTTTTTTAATTTTCGACAGCCATTTGCGCATAGAAGATAGGTCGTCGGGACAAATTTTTTTTTTTCATTTGATAGTATATAACATAACCTTTGATTTGATATATGTTTAAAGGACGCAGTATTTCCGGAACATTTTCAAAAATTAAGTTGAAAAAGTTATTTTTTGTAAAAAAGTTACTATTTTAAATTCCCCCAGTGAGCAGAATAAGTGTTAGATTTTCAAAAAAAATTATATCAAATGAAAGGGAAATATCTAAGGTTTCAATACAAAAAAATATTATTTTTATTTGTTCATTTTTGAAAAAGTTATGGAAGTTTTAAGTACAAAAAACATCCCGATAAAAGGTAATTTTTATCGCAAACATTACATTTTTTTTTAATTTTCGACAGCCATTTGCACATAGAAGATAAGATGTCGGGACAAATTTTTTTTTTTCATTTGATAGTACATAAAATAAGCTTTAATTTGATATATGTTTAAAGGACGCAGTATTTCCGGAACATTTTCAAAAGTTCAGTTGAAAACGATCTATGTTTTTTACAATATTTCAAGTTTTGAACGCCCCCTATATACGGGGAAATTGTTCAATTTTAATAAAAAGTATGTCAAATGAAAGATGTACTTATAATGTATTTAGAAAAAAAAAATTTGTGCTGATATATACATTTTTCAAAAAGTTATAGCATTTTTAAGTTGAAAATTTAAAATCGAAAATCGAAAATTTTAACACAAAAATAGTGTTTTTTTAACTACGGCAGCCGTTTAAATGTAGAAGAAAAAGTGTCGGGACAAATTTTTTTTTTTATTTTATAGTACATAAAATAAGCTTTAATTTGATATATGTTTGAAGGACGCAGTATTTCTGGAACATTTTCAAAAATTAAGTTGAAAAAGTTAATTTTTGTAAAAAAGTTACTATTTTAAATTCCCCCAGTGAGCAGGTTAAGTGATAGATTTTCAAAAAAACTATACCAAATGAAAGGTAGATNAAAATGGGAAACAAAAAAAAAAAAAAAAAAAAAAAAAAAAAAACACATCATAGTAAAATTAATACCTTCTCCGCTTCGCATCGAAGCTAATATTTCGATTCACTCATTTTTAATAAAGTAATTGTAGTCTTAGAAAAAAATGTCAAAATTTACTGATTTTAAAAATCAAAACTTTTTTGTGAATTTCCCCTATTTAAAGAGAATGTGTAAAATTTTTTTCAATTTACAAGGGCAATCTCTTCAACTAAATACGATTCGTGATCTTTGACGTATCATTGAAAGAAATTGGTCCAATAAGAGCTGAGAAAAGCCGAGTGGTAAGCAATTTCAATTGTGTTTGAGCTGTTGTTGCATAAAGTGTCGCATAAATATATAATTATTAATAATTATTAATGCACTAATCATTTAATTTCTTTATACTTCATTTGATAATAATTGTAATATCTAGAACTTAAATGATATTATTGTAGTTATTTGTCAAATTAAGTGCTACTTTGATTCCTATTACAACCTACACTCCACTCCAACACATTACCGTGTGTTATTCTAGGTGGGGCACAACAGGACTACCCTATCAAGTTACTCTATTTTCTAAACTAGTTTAATATTTGTTAGCCCTAAAATAATAATTTTTTTTTTTTATAGTATATAAATAAAAATAATTTAAGAACTTTTTTTTATTATAATAAATTAGGATACCTCATTTAATGAAAGCTGATGTAATATCATAAGAACTGATCTTGGAACATCGGGATTCGATAATAATGATAACTGAAAACAAAGTTTAGGAATATGGCCTAATGCTGGAATTTGGTCACTAAGATGTGGTTGTGCTTCCAAGAGTTTCACAATTGAAGTTGTTACGATTTCCAACTGATCATTCTAAAAAAAAAAAAATTATCAGCACAACTATATTCATGAAGGAAAATACTATAAAAAAATAAGTAATATAAAATATATTTAATATGATACAGTTAAATCATACTTTTTCTTTTGTCATTGAACTTATACAAGTATCCAAAAGTTCTGATAAGAATTCTTTAGGTCTTCTTACATTCCAACCTGGATTATTATTAAAAAGTCTTAGATACACTCCAGCAACAATTGTTTCATTTGATGGTGATGATACAAGTAGACTAGTATCTGGTAGTTTGATAGCACTTTTAGGATTTTTTTTTATTATAATGTAATGTCTAGAATTAATGTAAAGCATGAATTATTTATTTAAAAATACATAAATATTATTTTAATTATTAAACCAGTCATTAACAACTGTTATACCAACAGTAGGTGTAAACATTCTTAAAATAGGTATTGTACCATAATTTAATAGCTAGCTTGGATGTCTTATTGCTGTATTAATTATATAATATGTAGACCTATTTTTTTGCCAATTTTGATATTTCGAAAAATAAGGTCTTTTGATAAAATATTGTAAAATTATATAAATATCCTAGAGCTGAAGAGATCATGTAATATAACCTATGATGAGAGATGAAATAATACTATGGACAGAAATAAGATCAATTAAAAATTAAATAATAAAGTATTAGAGATCACAGTGGATTTATAAAAATAAGGTTATATTTTTATGAAAGGTTCCTTATACCAAATACATTAAGAACATATCATTTCTCAAACTTAAATTCAAATATCTCAGATCAAATTTATGTTACTTTGATCCCTTCAGCTCTATATGCCATGAATAGGATAACTACTCTTTTGATATCCTATTGATGCTTCCAAAAATAAATTTTCTTGTTTTTTCATTCCACACAAGTTCAGGATTTTCTTGATCATTGTCTAATAAATGTACTGTAGATGATGGTAAATCTCGCATTGTGTCTATAATTGCTAATGGTAAAATTTGAGCTAATGCCAAACGTAATCTTGGGCCACTTAGTTTTTCCGTCATTAAACGACTTAGAAGTATAGCACTTCTATCTCTTAAGCCTGAATCATTATCACCATTACATAACAAATCAACAATAAATAAGTATCCTCCTTTATTTAAAATATCTTTCACTACTGTAGACGATGTAGACAAAGTTATTAAAATATCCAAGATTATTAATCTGTCTGATGGAACCAAATAAAGACAAATAAGCAAATAAACAACTACTCCTGAATTTGCAATATCTGTTACACATTCATTATTTTTAGTTATTGTTGATATTATATTCAAAACACAATTTTGAACTGAAGCACTATCTACATTTAGCAAGTTGAATATTAAATCAAAATAACCGATACAGTTCACTTCTAAATCTAAAATATTACCAAAATTTAGTACAATACAGGTATAAATACATAAAAAAAAATAATGTCCATCAACTAACTTGGATTATTAAGAACTAAATTATTTAAGGCAATTAACACCATTTTAAAATGAATCATTTTATTTTCAGCTAAGATGTTGTTTAAAGGATTATTTGCTTTGATGTATACTAAGAGATCAGTTAAAAATTTTTTTGAATTCTGAAAATTATAAATAAAATGTCTGGTCAATAATTTTTAATAAATGTTTAATTATAAAATAATTGAAAAGCTCAATTTTTTACCTTAATATTAAAATGAGGTTGTTCATTAAAGACTCTGATAAATATATTTCCAACAATTAATTCATTTTGATGACTAGAAAATGTTAAACCAACTTTTTCTAAATTAATTATTTCTTTATTATTACACATTGTATCTAAAAAATCATTAAGTTCTGCTCTTGTACTATTATCCCAGACCAGATATGGTGTCTCACAATTGCTACCAAGTGTTTTTAAAAGCTAAAATGCAAATATTTAAATTAAATTAAAAAAATAGAAGTACCAAAATATAAAAATTGTTACATTACATGAAATTAACATAATATGAAATTAAATTATAGAATGTATTTTAAAAATGGATATTTAATAATTTACCTCATGAGGATTTTCATCAGAAAGTTGTTCAGCAATATATGGCGTAAGAAGCTTTTCAAATATAGACTTAGCAATGGTATTTTCTGGAGTAGCTAAATCACCATTGTAATAACCACCTAGTCTAGCACAAGCTTGAACTGACAATTTGGCTAAACTATTTAGTACTTCCTAAAATTAAAATTAAAATTTAATTAATTGAGTATAACAAACAACTTAATTTAATGCATGAAATACAGAGTATCTGAGATCTAAATGACAACATTTATAACTTAGGATAATAACTTAAGTCCACAAAAAATTTCAAAAAATTAATAATTACTTTTTTTAAATAATTATTATCTTTACAGGTACATTTAAATTACATTTTTTTTATTAATTGATAAAAAAAAAAAATTTCTTTTTTATAATTTCAAAATAGACATTTTATAGCCTTTCTTTATCATTTTAATAAATCAATAATAACTTTAGGGCAAGTACTTATTGAGATATAAGAATTTTAATACATTGAGTGAGTATTAACGTATAATGTATGTTTATAAATATAAATTAGTATACATCATCCTATACATGCTACACACCCATTCTATGTATTAAAATACTAGTAACTCAATAAGTATTTGCCCTAAAATTGTCATTAGTCTTTCAATATTTTTTGTAAAAAAAGTACTAGAAATAATTATTTTGAAAAAAAAAGAAGAGTTATATTTATTTTAAAAAACAAATAATATAAAATATACTTGAACATAGTCTAAGAAAGCAATAATTATTTTTAAATAATTTTTGTAATAATATATATCAACACAATTTTTTTCAGAAATACTTCACATGTACACTTTTATTATATATGCACTTTTTTCAATAATTCTATTTACTGAAAGGTGGATTTTATAAAGTGATTTGTGAATAGCAATAACACTTTTAATTTAACTAAATTTAAATATTTACCTGATTGTTTGCTTCTTCTGAACGCTCAACACCACATTCTTCTAATGTATAATCATATAAAAACATATAAGATAGTAAATACCACACAGCCCCTTTTTCTAAAAAGCTACTCTGAAGAATAGAATTTGAGGCCATAGCATAAATACACTCCACAGCATCACAACATAACTTTGATAAATTCTATAAATAAATATTAATGAATTTATTTACAAGAATAATAAAAAACATTTAGGATATTGAAGATCTTTAGCTTATGTAAGTTTAAATTTAAACCAAACAATACACAAAATATGACTGAAAAAACAATTCTACAATTTTGGAAAATAGCTAATTTATATAATGTAATGTAAATACTTTCAGATGTCAAAGATCTTAAATCAAGGCGTATATTTTATATAAAAACAAAATTATTCAAATATATTATATAATTGATTAATTTACAGAAAAATAACTTCAAATTATGTTTTTCTATTTACTAGAAGCCTTTACCTTTAACATGTCATGTACTTTGGTTATTAGGAGAATATAATGAAGTACGAGGTACAAACTAAGTGCAAGACACAAGTACTTCAAAGAGTGAATGGGGTAGCTGAGTATCCAATCGAACCCAATAACTACATATTAAGGCACAATGCGTTCTGACTGAGCTAACAAGGCGGCCTCAAAAAGAGGTGGTTTACAACCCCTTTATTATTTCGAATAATTACCTTAAAAAATAATATTCTAGTAATATCATTAACAAGTATTTCCATTTGAGAAAATGTATCACGACACATGGCAAATTGAGAGGCTACTTTGAAACATCGAGTGCAATTAATACAAACAGCTACTGACATTTCTGTTTGCCTTGATGACTTATTAAGAACTGAAACACATCTAGAATATGCTCCTAATAAATCCTATAAATGAACATAGTAAATTTTATTTAAAAATAGCTTAATTTTTTTTATATTTTAAAATAAATATTATCTAATTATAAAATTTTAATTTATTAGATTATTTAATTTCAATACCCTGTAATAAGTTTTTCTTTTGGAATAGAACCCCTTATGTTTATTCATAGTAGTATATTGTATATATTTCTTTCAATTATAATAATAATGAATATTTATAATTTTACTATGGATTAATTAGATATTATATGATTATTCCTCACAATAAATAAATAAATTCCTAATAATCTAAAATTACATGTATTTTGGACACTTATCTTTTTGTATTAGAACAGTCTAATGAGTTGTAAATGGATAAAAATTCTACATCTTATAGTAACATACCGAAGTTTTAATTAAAAAATAATAAGAAATTAAAATTAATTTTAATTTTAAATTTAGTCAAGCTGGACTACCTCAATGCAATTTCAAAAATTAGGGTTTGTAAATCATTAGTATAGACCCACTATATTTAAAATAATAATTATTTCTGGGTCTATCATTGTCAATTTAATTTTGAATTTATATCTAAAATGGGCTTGAGCTTTGATCCAAACAAGACTAAACTGATCTAAGCAAGGATTACATAAATATCACTTAAGACAAAATAAATATTAAATATTTTCAAATATCCTTTAACTTACAACAAATCCATGCTCTCGATTAAGTTCTTCCGCATTTAATGCAGAGCATTTTACTGTATGGTATGTTAACTCACTAGCAGCTGCTAATAACATATTACCTTTGGAAAATAATTGCTCATCACTAGCTTCTAATCTAATGGTTTTAACTAATTGTTTGTATCCAGCATATTTATAGCTTTCAAGTTCTAAAAAATACATAGATTATTAAACAAATATAAATTATAAAGTTTAATAAAATTAATTAAGTGTTGACTAACGTTTTGAATAACGATCAAATAAAATACTTTGAGTTTGAAGTATCAAAAGAATATTATTAGGATTAGGTCCATTGTGCCCCCATGAGCTTCTACTACAAAGAAAATCATATGCTCTGTTGGCAGCTACAAATATTTCCTTAAAAAGAAATTATTTATTATTAGAGTAAGATTGAATACAATAATTAATGTCTTACTCGTCCTTTAGGATTTTTATCAGGATGATTCACTTGCGCTATTCTATAATATGCTTTTCTAGTAGTTGTTTCATCATACTGACATCCTCGCTCTAATCCTAAAGATTCAAAAGCGTCATCTACAGTCATTATGGGAGGTTTTTTCTCAACTTCATTTTTCCATGCTTCAAGCACATCTTTTAATAGAGCTATCTATTAACATAAATTAGTGTTTAAAAGCAAATTATAATAGTTCGATTTGTAGATTAAAATATAAGCTTACAGGATCATTAATTGGCCAATTAGGAAATCTTTGTACATCACACAAATGTCGTAAATAAAAAATATTACAAAATAATTCAGATTGTAATTGAGGATACCGCACAGCTGGTATAGCACAATACTGATAGATTGCTCTGTTATTTCCTCTAAGTTTAGGTGTAAAATCAGCAATATGACCAGCAATCTTTTCAATTAACAATCGTCTCATTTCAGCATTCCATATTGCTTCAGGAGTATCAAATTCTCCTAGAAAAATTTGAGCAAATTTTTCAGGGCCATGGTTTTCTAAATAATATACCATAGCTTCTGGTAATAATGGTCCAAGAACACTTCTTTGCATTAATTCTCCAATTTGTATCTAAAATTTTTAATAAATTGGTTTTTTTTTCTTTTTTTTTTTTTACAGTTTTTATATTAATATAATGGGTTCATTATTTTTAATTTTATTATTTAATATATGTTGAAAATGGAAAAAATATATTCACTCACTTCTTCACTTCGAAAAGCTTGACATGTATGAGTAAGACGGAAAAATCGTGCAATTGGTAGTATATTGGATCCTGTATACATAAGTAAGAAAAAAAATACACCAGTCATATATAATTTCGCAGCATTAGGGTTGTCAGATGCTATTTCACAAAGTAATGCTGCAACTTTTTCAACAAGAATAGGATCAAATGTTAATAACAATTGAACTATATGTGGTAGATTAATTTGATCAGCTAATACTCTTCTAATACGTGCTATTGGCCATATGATTGCACCATCATTATCCCTAAGAAATATTTAAATTAAAATAAATAAATATATAATTTTCCCAACAAATTTATGTAAAAAAAAAAAAAACACATCATAGTAAAATTAATATTTTCTCAGCTTTGCATCGAAGCTAATAAAAATTATGGTATTAAATCAAAGATTTCAAATATTATTATTATTATATAAACAAATAATAAAAATTACTAATAAAACATAATATTTAAAAAATATATTTCAGAACTTGAATTTTACCTGCTTGGATAATATTGGCACATTTTTATCAACATTGATAAAATTAAAGATGCCAAATCACTTTCATTCATATAACCTTGATCTTTAGCTATTAAAGTCCACTTAAATTGACACAATTTATGTAGAGGTTTCCAACCTTCTAAACCTTGGGTCCAGCATTTTGTAATAGGCTTAATAACACCATTTTTGTATAAATCTTGCATCTAAAATTTAATAAAATATTAAAATTTCATTTAATAATATTGTAATTTTTTTTATTTTAATACAATACCTCTTTAAATGTTAAAGGCCCATTTGTTTTGTCACTATTTCCACCAACACTGTAATACCATTGTTTTTCATTATCTTGTAACATATTATGTCCAGCTTCTATAACATTAGTTTGAGTAGGAACTACTGCTCTAGTTGTATGTAAATGAGCTAGTGTTAATAAGTCAACAAGAACTGGTACACCTTTACATTCTATGATATTTTTAACATTTTGTTTATTTAATATAAGTTTACTCAAAAATAGAAGTAACCGATCTCTTTCAAATTTCTCGACAGTCTAAAAATGTTTTTAAAAATTACACTATGATTAATAATGAAATTAGTTTCAAGTTTCTCTATATAAACATGTAACATATTAGCAGTTAATTTTACTGTTGTCTTAGAAAAACATTATAGTCACATATGTACTAAGAAAAAAGTTTATTTTTATTTTTATGAAATAATTTAGAAGATAAAACTTTTTTTTTTAATGTTATACTTTTTTTTATTTTTTTACAATTTTTAAGAATAAAAAAATAGCTCAGAATAGTTAGGACTCATTAAAGTAGTAATCCAAACAAATTAAATTCCAGTATAGATTGAAATTTAACAGTCATTAATATCACTAGCATTTTATTCTTTGAAGAGATTCTTTATAAAGAAAGATTAGAACAAAAAAATTGTTTAAATTTAGCAGCCCAATACATTAAGGAAAGTTGTCAGAACATTTTTTTTTTTAATCTTATAGTATATTTTAAAAGCTTTAATTTGGTTTAGAGTTATAGAATGCAGATGTTCCGGAACATTATCAAAATTTAAACAAAAATAAATTTTTTTAATGTATGTTCAAACATTTATTATATTCAAGGTTATAGTTAGATTTTTATATTATGCATATATAAAAAAGATAATTGTCTTAAAGAAAATTTCAGAGATTCAGGAATTTTTAAAATAGTTATATCAAAATGAAACAATTTGTTTATTTTAACAGTAATTTCCCTTCTTTTTATTTAGACGGCAAATTATTCAATGAAGAAAAATTGTCAGACATTTTTCCTTACTGTATCTTAAAAAAAGCTTTTTTGTTTATTTAGTTTTGAATAATGTAGATGTTTCAGTGATAGCTGATAGCTATCAACAAGATAAAATTTGTAATCATTTGACATATTGTTGAGCAAAATTGGTTCAGTAAAAGTAGAGTATTCATACAATGACACAGTAAAACCAATACTTTCTCAACTACACATCAAAACTAATATTAATTTATATTAACTACCACTTTCAATTAATTAAATGATAAATAATTTTTTGACAAAGCAAATATTTAACAATGAAAATTTCAGTCTTTATCTGGGCTACTTTTATCACATACAGTAAATACATTTGAAATATTACCTTTTCTAATTTTACTAGAATATATTTTGTGTCAGTAAAAGTTCCAATTTCTTTATAATACTGACCATAAATTACCGTCATTGCATGCAAACATAGGCACTTCATTTCTATTTTTAAAGCTAATAAAAATCGGTGATATAAATCATAAAAAAATCGAAATCTGAAAAAGTTATTATTAAAAAAAATTATTTATAAACAATTATAAAAATTCTTACGGATTTTTTATAGCAAACTCTGCATTATCATCTAAAAGTAATCTTAAATAATATCCATCAATACAAACTTCATCTTGTAAACTTGGATAAGTTACTTCAAATTCATCATGATTCCAAGCAATTAAACTATTAGTAGTTAATTGTCTGTCACAATTAAACATTTGAATTTCTTTTTTTAAAGTGTCATGAAGTTCTTCACGAGTCTACAAATTATTAAATTTATCAATACAAGATGTAAATAAACTTTTTTATTATTATAACCATGACTCGGAACTTAAGCATTTATAAAGTTCATTTTAATCAACATAAGTACATCAATGATAATAAATAATTATGTTAGTTTTTTTAACACTAAACAATGTATATTAATTAGAAAATTTTGTTTTGGGTGACTTAATAGGATTATTCTCTCCAGAACAAAAACTATTCTGTGATACTGTATACACTTATAATCGTTTTTTTTTTTTTTTTACATATTTGGGTGTCTCAGAGCTGGTTCAAATTTTATAAATACATAAATTTCTGAGCTTTTATTTTAATAATAAAAAAGGTTCTTAGTTTTTATTTTTTTATTATAATTTAAATAAAAGAAAGAATGTGTGTAAAAAAATTATTATTTTTAATAATAGATACACTAAAATGTTCCACAGGGGGACCCGCAAGAACCACAAACTTAACAACCTTGTGAACTTTATTTACAATCAGTGGGGGACGGGGTTGAAAAACGTACTACTGTTCTTGAAGAGTTATAGTTGATTAATTGGAACAAACATAACTACTTGCTAATAGCAAAAAAGCCCTTCTAACCTAGTCACATCCAGTGAAAGGGTTGTTAACTTGACCAAAGTAGTTAGCCAAAAGGAAAAATGATCTAGTGCCATAGAGTCTCAATACTATATTATATGAATATATTGTAATATTATATGAACTACTACATAAAAATTGTTACTACTTACAAAAATGTCTAAAATGAGTATTTTAAAAATTTTTAAACAATTTATTTTAAATATTTCCTAATGTTATTTTATTTTATCTGATGATTTTAATTTACCATCATCTTGATTAATATATTAATCATCTTGCTTAATTAATCAATTTTTATACCTTAATTTTTTACAATATCAAAAATGCAATTCTAGATTTTGTTATTTCTAATTTATTTGTTAATGATAATTTAGATTATTTTACTTTCATTTAAATCATATCATTAATAATTAAATTTCTAAGTCGTATAGTACATATACTACATTCCCTGTTTGGTTTAGCAAGAATTATAAAATGTAAGTATTAGTTATAAGTATACCTAATATGTCGGGAATTTTTTTAGGTATAACGGGCTGGCATAATAGGGGAGAAGATAACATTGTAGTGATTTGGTTGAGTTCTGGTTAGTAGTGTTCCTTTAGGATTGTTAGCCCAATAACCCCAATCGGTACTTTTGGCATTAAAATCAACTGTACATTATATACTTTATTTTTATTTGAATTATTTTGTATGTGGCATTAGTTATTTTAATGATGTTGAAAATCACGGTAAATTGTGCTACTTTTGTAGCTAGCTGAGTGGGTTCTTCCACAAAATGCGTATTTTGCTAATGTGTCTGAAAATTGTGAACAAATTGCAGAAATTTGTTAATCATTGCAACGTAAACTTGTTCTAATTTTTTACAAATTTTACATATACTTATATACATTTTATTTTTTATTAGCATTATATTATTTTATACATATATTATATTCATGTTTGTACACTGCAACTTCTTAAATAATATATATATATATATATTTTATTGTAAATCGGAATTTATTTCTATAATAAAAAATTATTATTACTATTAAGTATGTATGTTGTTATTTAAAAAAATAAAGTAAGCATGCAACCTTATTCATATAAGGGATGGATCTAAAAATTACTTAATAATTGATAAATAAAGAAGAATAGAAAACTAAAGTCAGAAAGAAATATTCTCAATATTTTTATTATTTTAGGAGATATTGAGTAGCTAATGTTAAAAAATGAGCTTGTATACCTAAAACAAATATGTATCAAATAGAGTTTCTTCAAAAATTATAATTATAAATGCATATAAATGTGTTTCCTAGTAATAACTTTTAGAGATAGAAGATATTAATATTAAGCTTAAAAAAAATATATTTGCATACACTTAAATTATTAAATATATAGTTTAGTATGTACAAGGTAAAACTTGAACTTAAATTAAAAAAACTATATATATACTATAATTACAATATATATTAAAATACCTGATGATTCCACAACAAACTTGGCGAAGAATGGTTTTGATTGAACTTAAAATAGAATAACTTCCAATTAGCAATACTTTTTATTCTTTCCCTACGTTTTCTTAAAACAATTGGTCTAGCTTGTAATTTATCTTCTTTTTTTTCTAAGCCTAATGAAGCACCCCAATGACCCAATGCTATTTCAACTTCTTTTTCGAATGTGCGAAACTTTCTTTCTAAAGCTACTAAATGTGGATTCCGCTGATTTTTTGCTGCATGATCTTGAGCTAGTTTAAGATTATCTCGGGTAATTAGAGGATCTTCATTTTCAACATAATCTACGGTTTCTTTTGATTCTAAAAATCCTATAAGACCTTTTGGCTACAAAAGAAAATGTATATTAAATGTTGTGCTTTTATGCAAACTAAATTTTACACATAATTTACCATTATCCGAGAAAGTAAATCCATAGCAATAGAGTTATTAGTAACCCAAAGACCAACTAAATGTCTAGACAATTGTCTATGAACTAACATTCGCCTATTATCATCACGTGTAAATAATGCAGTTAACAAATGATTAGGTAATGCTGCTTCAGCTAATGCTAACTCTTGCATACGAGATGAAATTTCCGAATCACCTTCTTCAATAATTGCTCTCATTACTAATCCAGCTCCTTTTACCACAGTTAATGAAGGATGCTAAAGAAATGGAATACATTATACTTTGATTATTTATATTCATTAGAACTATTTTAAACCAATTTTTTTAACAATGAAAAGTTTATCATTTAGTATCTTATGGCAAATATATGTTGGTTTATTGAAATTAATATATTTTAATTAGGATTAAAAATATATACAGTACAATAAGTATGTAAAATATAAATGTACATATTTAAAAGATATGTATCTATGATTAAGTATAACTAAGGAATATTGAAGTAATCTATGCTTCAAGAATTTTTTTATTAGCTTATTCAATTTCTATATGAAGAAAAAATTATCTTTTACAAAAAAAAAAAACCTATATGCGATATTATTAACTAGAAATGAATAAAAAGAAAAATTAATTTTATAATGGTTAGTATTTAATTAATTTTTGTGTCTCCTAAAAAATTGAAACTTTACAAAAAGGAAATGTTTTCTATTGACGACAATATAATATAAATCATTTAATAAAAGGTGTAGTATTAATTAAATTATTAAATAATTAGAATAATAATATTTGAGAGGAGGTAAATTATTCAAGTCTATTTATAAGAAAAATAATTTTTTTTTAATTTCCTCAACTTTTACTATTTATTTTTTTATTCTTTTCATTTTTTTTTTACCTTTTTAATTGATTTATGAAGCTTTATTTAGGCATTATTGTTTTATCTTATTTTAACCTGTTAGTCACACTATGTTTTTTTTTTTTTAATAAATATAAAGTATTACTAGTTAGTTAGTTATAATACACAAGTATTATATGGTATACAGCTTATAAAACTTATAGAACTAAGATTGAAAACATTGAATATAAGTTTACAAAATAATGAAAGTTACAATTAAAACCTCTTAAAAAATACAACCAATAATATCAATTTATTATCTCTAGAAAATCCTAGAAACTTAATGAACAACTAATTTGTTAACAAATTATTTAACTTATATAGTGATAATCTTAATAATATTGATAATATAATATCAATGATTGCTCTACATATTCTAATGCAATTAACAAAAATTCAAAATTTTCTTAACATCATCCCATCAAAAACAAATATTGATCAAGCAACTATATTTAATTTATTAGTCATTATATATGTCTACGACAAAACTTTAAGTATTGTAAAACCACAATTAAAAATGAGTATTTATTTATTATTAAAAAAAAGTACTTAAAAATTATGACATATTGACCTTCTTGATTTATTGACCTAATGAGCAAAATAAAAAACCTTATTAAAATTCATAAAAGGGCCCCCAAAAAACTTTCCTGCGTGGGGCTTTTAAGTCTCAAACCATCCCTGTTTCTATAAATTTAATAATTTAACCTTACCTGAAAAAGTTGAAATAAGTAACGTCCACGCTTAGCAACTAATGCTAATAATGTATCAAAATGTGTCCCATCAGTTGTTTCGCTGTAAGGAACACATAGAGCAAATGTAAGGACATCCAACATAGCTGAAACTACTAATGCTCCAGTACCTCGTTTCTTATAAATAAAAAAAAAGTTTGAAAGTTTTTTTTTAAATCTCAAAAATAAGTTCTCACACTTACTATATGTTCAATCCACATGTCAAGTAATGATTCTAAAAAACTTGGGGTAGCTAAAAGAGAAGATTTATTTAGTTGTTCTTGCCTAATATCACTGTCTCGATGCATAGGTTGCATAAGTGTGCAAATCATATCAAGAGCAGCATGAGTGATGGCTTCATTATCTCGCTTTAATGCCCGAGTTACTTTTCGACCAAGTTTGTCTTTAAGTCTAAACATAAAATAATAAAAGAATTTTGTTGAAAAATGTACACTATTATTAGTTTGGTTGGATTTGTAAACACTACAAATTACTTATAATAGTTTATATTATACATTTTAGATACATACTCGGGTAACATAATGAAAGTAGAGAACCCTGCTTTGGTAGCAAATAATCTTCTAAGTGCATGGAATTGTGCTTCTAATTCATGAACTGAAATCTCATTTTGGTCACCTTGATGTGCAATAATTGATGTAAGAGCCATAACAATGAGTTTTTCTTTATTTTCAGTAAACAATTTCTGTCAACAGTATATTTATTTTTATTTTAATCTATTAAAAATCATAAGACAACTTATATTATATAAAAAGATTTACAACTTTTAAGTTACTGTGAAATCATTTAATTTCTACAGTAATTTAATTTAATTAAAGACTAAATAATTTATCTAACAATTAGTAAAATAATAAGACAAATTAATTATTTCTGTGCATTTTATATACCTATAACATATTTGTATTAACTTAAGACTCTGATTTACGAGTTTAAAAATATACATAATGTAAAAATTTATCTGCATAGATTCAAGTCTTTATAAATTAATGATTTACATTAGTATCTATAAACTTGTAGGTAGGAAGATAAAATACTATTCATTCTACATAATTTAAATTGAATAAAATTTGTATTTAAATGTTTAAAATAAGTATGAAAAATATTTAATAATTGTGAAGAAACAACTGTTATTATTTTTATAATACTGTAGAAGCCCTTAATATTTTCTACTTAAATGTAGGTATTTTAATTATGTTATAAATAGACATATTTTGTAATTTGTAAGTAATTAACAATGTATTATTTTTTTTAAGTTCCTTAATATATTATCTTGACATTGTAATATAAATTTAATTTTAAAACAGTATATAATGTACCAATAAATCCCCTAACATGATAGTAAGAAAATAATTATCTCAATAATCTCTTATTGCTTATACATGACAAAATCAAGAGTTTAACTAAGGGTATCACCCATAGCCACACATTAAATTTTTAAAAAGAAGAGAAATTTTATAAAAAAAAAACTTTGGTAAGCAAGATCATAATAGATAGTAACTTACATCTTCTGATACAGAATGTATTAAGCCACTGTATTCAACATTTGCATTGAATCTATCTAAGACATCAGAGAAAGTTTTTTTTACTGGAGGCTCTTTAATACATTTTAAATGATTAGACTCAATCTAAAATCATAAATGTTTATTTTATAATAAATACTAAAAATATATTAAAATAAAGAAAACTTTACTTCTTGATCTGGCGTTATATTAAAAGGTATAAGTCTTTTATCTCGAGGAGTTGGAGATATTTTTACATGTACATGATGATTACCAGAAGATCGTACACTATCCAACAAAGTAGCTAAAAGTGAATCCCTAAAAGTATTAAACAGAAGTTTATTTAATAGACTTTCAACATGTTTTTAAAAAAGCTCTTAAAACTTTACCTATTAGTAGTAGCATAAGAACGACAAGAAGAATCTGAGTATTCAACACAGAATTGTTGAGCATCAATTGGATCACGAATAAGTGCAAATACTGATGATAAAGGTCTCAAAGTAACAACAGTATATGTTTGAGGATCTCTTTCCAAAAGACATACTTCACTCAGACAAAGTAATCTCCGTTGTGGTGATTCTTGATGTCTAGGTACACCTATTTTTTTTACTTGGAACTCACATACTGATGTTACATGTTCATCTGAACTATATCGGCCTAAACGTTTCGCTAAGAACTCATCTTGATTAATATTATGCCGGAAAAACTCAATGGATATTTGTAAATAAATTATAGCTTTTTCTTTAACTTTTTGAAGTATATCTTCTTTAGATGAACTTATAAATAAATGCTAAAACAAAACCAAGGTGTAATAATATTAATGCATGTTTTTTTTGACTATTTTTAATAATATTTTAACTTATAACAAAATTAAAGAGTCATTAGATACATTATATTATTTTATTAAAATTCAATACAAATATGTTACTTGTTGAGTTCATGTTGATCTCAAACGAAAAAATAATTAATATACTTATTTAACAAACCATTCTTCCATATGGACGTGATATGATAACAAAACCTCCTGGTATATCTTCAACATTTTGAATGGCTTCTATATCTTTGTAAAAATAACTAGCAAGAATTTGAGCAGTAGCAGTATCCAATTGATCAATTGATATAGGAGTGACATTTATAGTAACTGGCAAACGAGTATCTGACCAATGATGCTTAGAAGCTTCATACCTCTGAAATCATAACAAATTTTAAAAAAATGATAAATAACAGTAAAAATATTTTATGCGCAATAAATATAATTAGACATACAAATGTATCATCTTGACTACGCTCAGCAAACTGATACCTAAATTTGAGAGCATCAGTTAATAAATTTGACCGTACATCAGAGGAAAATTTGAATTTATCAACTTTATTTTTGTCCTTAACAGACAATAGGAAACCTCCTGTATTCTGTGAATCAACTTGTATTGAAATAATTTGGTTATAAGCATAACGGTTAGTTATTTCTAGGCTATTTGGGTTATATGTCGTAATTCCATGAGTACCAATACCAAAAATACGTTTGTACCTAAAAAATTAAATACTAATTGATATAACATAAAATATGATAATTAGGGCTATGAATTATATGTATTTATAAATTTTGTTAGATTAATCTGATTTTACAGGGGGATTCGTAAGGATCACGGAATGGACAACCCCGATGATTGAAGAACCATCAAAATTGATAGTTTTAATGCAAACAATGGTGTACCTAATGAACCGTTGTTCACTACGTAAGCAAAGAGACAGCAATGTCAACAAATGCAGACCAGGAGTTACGAAATCAACTAAAAGTAGTAGCTGACAAAATTAAAATTTAGACCTGAGATTGAACAGCAGTCAGAAGTGCAAATTGAAGATGAGCAATTATAGAGGAGCAGAAGAATCTACCAAAGGAAGGAGACAAGAGAACCAATGACTTGGAAAAGTCAAAGGGAACCGAAGCTCAAAAACCTGAGGTCAAGGGACTAGAACCTCCATGTAAGAAGACTTATTGGGTGCTAACCTATAGGGATATTGAAACAAATGACAAAAAAGTGGCTCTGATTTTCGCAAGCTACCCCACTAACAAATTGACCAGAGCAGGAGCTAATCATTGAATTTTGTGTTGGAGACGATACTGTCGGGAAGTGATGGAATTAACGTATCAAAATTTGATGACACTAGACTCACTAATTCGGACTCATGGTGAGATGATATTCCGTCTTACGCGAATGATGTATGGCCATGGCTGCTTTAATGAGTACCTGCGCGGTATTCACAAAGCAGCTACTCAGCGCAATCACTGTTTAGATCGCCTGGGAGAGACAGCCAGCATATTGCACACCTTCTTCCAGTGCAAGGCATAGGCCCATGAGCGGGACTCTTTGAAATTCCAACTAGGGTCCACGTTCAGAGTCAGATCCATGGTGGACCTGATGTTGAGGATTCGGGAGGCGTGGAGACTCATCCAGGCGTTTGCAGAATCTGTCTTGAAAAAGGAGGAAGTAAAACGCTTGAGACAGAAGCAGCTACGCCACCTGGTACAGTAGGTCCTGAATCAAAGGTTTAAGCCGGCGCCTTAGGAATTTGTTTTAAGAATTTTATTTGTTTGTGAGTTATTTTGCCAATCTTTGCCAAGTACTGCCACCACCTCCAACCCAGGCAACGGAACCCACATCCGGTTAACAGGAGAGGCTACATCACATTGTGAATCAGCTCTTGATTAATTTCGGGCTGGTTCATAACGTGGTGGTGTGTATTATAGAGACGACGTGGGCTGCCCTGAAGTAATGCCTAACAGCAGTACCAAGGCGGTCCCCTAATATTCTAGAAAAAAAAAAAACTCATTGATGGAGAACTTGTACTCAGTACTGCCCAAGAGAGCTCTTTTAAGTGGCTCACTGATCATATCAACTTGATAAAACCTTGGGACAGTTTTACCATTTCTGAATGGCTGACAATAGAATTCAATTCACGCAAATAAACCTGCATCACAGTAAGAGGGCCAGTAGTATATTACCAAAGATCCTAACTCAGAGACCTACATCACCCTTACAAATAGGACTTATTCAGGAACCATGGATAAATGATTATCAGATTAAGGGGCTAAATCTAAGGAATTTAAAACTGTTTCATAACACAGTTTTTTTATTGCAGTTCTTATCTATCTCTATAATAACTAAAATGGTGTAAAAAAGAATAGGGAGAATATCGAGGGAATTATAAATGAAATATGGTATAGAATAAGATTGCCGCTTACAAAAGCGCTTGTTGGTTAGAGTATGAATAGAATGCATAAAATAAGGTTTAACGTATAAAACAAGGAAACGTAGTAGTGAGATGAGGAAGTTCATAGAATTATAGAAGGAGGAAACAATTTAAAATATGGTAGAAGAACACAAAGAGAAAAATTGATAGAGCAAAAGTGAAGTAAGTAAAGCAAAGTGTAAGAGGTATGATAAATTAAGAACAAAGAAGGTAAAAAATAAATTTATAAATAGGCAAAAGTAAAAAAGAAACGAACCAAAGATTTTCAAAATTAATGGTGTATTAAAAATTATGATAAAAGGGTATTAACGAATAATGAGGATATGAAAGTAATGGAGATAGTATTTTAGTTTATCAGACTATAAAGCATTATTAAACTTACTTGCCCCTCCAAGAATGTTTAGTTACATAATAACAAACAACATCAGTATTATTTGGAATAGGTATCATATTATCATCTGTAACACAGATATAATACTTTAACAAAAAACATATGGCTCTCAGCTTTAAATTACTACATAGTTATAATATAAATGTATTATAAAATGATTATGGTTAATAATTTCCAAATATAATAATAATAAAGAACTCTTATAAATAAAACTATTAAATCCAAAATTTAAAATTTTCAATGCCAATTTCTTATTAGTATTTTTTTAACTATTTATAAAATCATTACAGTTCATCAAATCTATTAGTTAAGTTATTTCACACTAATGATAATAATTATTGAAAAAAATTAGTTTTAAATATAAATAAATAACAATTTATAAAATATGTTATAATGCTACTTATTATTAAATAATTTTTGAATTGTTCAATAAAAATCCATAGATTACATTATAAATATGTATGATAGATTGATCTAATTATTCATTGGCAACTGTAAAATTAAGTTAAATTAGAATCTAGGAAATGGTATAGGATAACATTAATGAAATAAAACATTTATAATGTTTAAAAAAATCTGTTTGAGAGAAAATTTTATTAATATTATAATTTAAAATATAAATAATTATATATTAAAAAAAAAAAAATTATATATATATATAAAGTATACTTCATATCTTTGATCAAAAATTAAAGTCTGAATCTAAATTATGGATTAGTTTTAAATTGTAAATTTAACCTTTTAACTATTGGAAAACAATTTTTTTTTAAATATTCATTACATTAATTTCCTACTAGTTGATGTTAAAATGAAATTGAAAAATTATTTTAAAAACGTTAGTCAAAATATAAGAAATACATCAGGCAATGTTATTTACCACGATACTCAATAGCTTTTAAACACGTTAAATTAAGTACTTACTTCCTGGCATTGAAAAACTATGAGGATAACTGTTCCTTAAAACATAACTTTTTAATGTTATCAATTAAATTTTTTATTTTAATTATAAGGCGTAATTATTAATAACTGAATGTTAAAAATTGTTTTATTTTCAAAAATGTTGCAATAAATTTTAATATTAACAATTATTAGTGCTTCATCAATTTCAACTAGCTGTAAGATAAACATTTAAGTGATAAACCTGCGTATAACCGTATGATAAACAATCAAATTAATATCGTGAAAACTGCTGAAAGACTTTATGTTATACATTTTGATAGCGCAGGACATTATCAACTGCAAAAATTAACTTAAATTAACCGTTAAGTTAAAGATTATATCAAGGTGGATATATTCACTTGAGGCTTAATACATTTTACAACCTCATCGAGATTTTTTGAAATTTTTATTTTTAATCGATTTAGTTTTCCATTCTGATTAAAAATATATAAAAAAATTTTATCGACGAAGCATAGTTTAAAAGTTAAAAACTTTCAAAGTTTTCTACTGTCGTGATTGATTTTTGTTATGTTTGGCTATTATTTTTCAATAATTTTCTTTAATTTACTTGTATGAGTAATCTTCAGTGATGTAGTCACCGATTTTTATTAAATTTGTTTGTTTACAAAAATAAAACGTATAGTTACTTGGTAATTTTGTTTTGCTCCCCACGATTCAAATTATTGTCAAGTCGGTAAAGCGCACTTATGCAATGGCAGCAATATCAGGTTCGTCTTCACTCAAGATATAAACATTTGCATTTTTTTATTAAATTTCCGAACAAAATTTCATACAATTGAAAAAGCAATAAAAAGCACGCGTTAAAAAAAAATTTGAAAAATCTCAATGGGGTGGTAAATTGCATTTGTTTCCCACTTGAAATTATAGAAAAGTTAACTAGTTCTTAAAGTTTAATTTAATCATATTTAAATTATGAACTTTTTAATATTTATTTTCCGATAATATTTGCTATACATTTGTATGGATCAAAAAATTGCATTAGTTTAATGAAGTCCTTGCAATGGTACTTGTGACAATAGGTATCTAATGCCTTAACATGACATCCACTATTAGTACTTTGATTATGATCTTCTACCTTTATTATTGTTTCATTAGTGTCCCTTTTGACATTTCTCTAAAATGTCGCAACTTTATGAACAAAAACGTGCTGGAAGGTACTTGGCCATCATCTCTATGTTTACTGTTTGGTAAATATAGATATAGAGGTTAATTATTTTAATTATTACATGTAAACTTTCTAATCTTGATAGGGTGTTATGAAAGAATTTATTCTTAGCTACACAATTAAAATTCTAAGCTAGCAATCGTAGAAGTTTCACCCCTGTATCCCATAATAATTATCCCAATATTAAAAATATTAAACTATTTTAATTTTCATACTAGGCATCGATTAGATTGCGATCCGCCCCGAAGATCGCCAAGCCTAACATGATTTGATGTACTAGACCCTACGAAGGTAGTTATGATTTTTCAATTTCATCCATTTTAAAACTAAAAAAGAAAATAGAGTAAAATACAAATAAAATTACTAGAACGGAGTAAATTATATATATAAATTAAATATTTTATATCAAGGACGTCCGTAGAAATTTTTTATGAGGAACAAAATATTTGTTAAAAAATTTGGTTTCACTTTCCGCTTAACAGGTCCATCGCTGAAAAACTCGTCCAGTTAACCGCGCTTTTTTGGAGGACTCGTCATAGACGCAAAAAAAAGGAGCCTATCCCCTAAGTTAATGAATTAACTTCCTAAAAAATTAAGTATGTTATCATCTACACGTAATACAATCTGTAGATATCTACAGATTTACATTAAAGCATTTCTTATGGCAGTAATTAAAATCAATGAATTTGTCACAGTTTTTAAAACATTTTTTCCATTTTCTTTGAATTTGTTGCTTAAATTGTGTATTCTAAACTAAAATAATTGTTATAATAATAGACTTTTAGGGTTGTCTTATTTTTACATTTGTTATTTATCATCTATAATATGGTAAATAGATTAAATTTATCAAATATATGCTGTTCAATAAATCCGTTTAGTGAATATTTGATACAGATTATTCAAGTATCCATTTTCACTACATTATTGTTATTATTATTATTTTTTTTATTTTTTGCAGAAATAATTGCTGTTTATATGGCAGCTTATGATTTTTATTTTAAATTTTATTTGAGACTGAATATATTATGTAATTTACAATAATTAGATTTTAGATGAATAGCAATCTCTACATAGGACAACCAATTTTCATTAAAAAATCAACAAATCTGATACTTCAATTTTACTATTATTATATTTTAACTTCAATAAAAATTTTTTATTTAAATAAATAATTGGTATTCTATCATATTCCAGTGTTATAGACTCTACAATTTGAATATAAATATGTCCTAAAACATAAGACTCACTTTGTTGATTATTAACCGACCTAATCTTAATTTATCTAAAATAAAAATTATCCCCTTTAAAGTTTTTATAAAGCTTAGTTTTAATTTAATATAAGCATGTCAAATTTCGGATCATCACAATAATTAATCAAGTTTTTTAACAAAATAAAAAGAATTTTACTTAAGGTCATTATTTTAATAAATTAAAATATATAATATCAAGAATACGGCATTTTTGCACAAAGTCTTTAACTCACACTTAGTTTGGGTATGATGATTTATGACAACATAATAACTAAATTTAAAATTTTATTTTATAACGATTTTTAAATAATCTACTGTTACTATTAGCAAAGTAATAATAAGTAAGGGTGACCATTGGTAAAAACCATTCGTACGTATTTTAAAATACGGACCATGTAGTGTTATACTAATGTCAATTTGTGCTATAATGGGTTGATATTAGTGATGGGCATAATCGAATGATTAGTAATCGAGTGAATCTCTCGAAAAATCACTCGAAGTTAAAATCGTCTGCTCCTATGATAAGAATAATCAACTATTATTATTTATCGAGAGAATCGAAAAATTATACGAAATATGAATAAATATACCTATAATAAATAATTATTAATTTAATTTTGCTTTTTTTATTTGTTGGTGTTTATTTATAATTGATGACACGGCCACGGCGTTGTCACACGTTGACACCCCGCGGTCGTGTCAGCTCCTTCTCAGCCACCGCTTAACTGTAAACCGGACCGTCACACACACGCGTTATCGTCGTGGTGTAAAGTCCATCAAATGCCTAGCGTCGGATACCCCGCCGCAATAATACGTCGAGTCAGTCATCTTCGTGACACCTAACACATTGGTTGCATCGTCCGCGAACTCAACTCAATCGCCACCGCAAATTCGGTCATCTGTGTTTATTGTGTCGACGGATTTTTAGTATTGTTATCATTGTTACTTTTGGTTCGCACTCGATTTTTTTTGTTTTTCGGTGTTACAATTCTTGTTTTTTTTTTCTTAATAAACGGCTCGACGCCCCTTAGAAAAACTAGTTAGCTTCATTTATTTTTGGTTTATCACCACCTTCTATCATTGATATATTAAACTATAATTTAGGAATAATAATAACAATAATATATTAATAATGCATTATTAATAAGTGCTTTAAATAAAAGACAAGTTGTTTTTTTTTTATTTAATAATTATTACCTATATTTTAAAAAAACCGATAACAAATTTAAAAATAAAAACATAAGATAAGGTAGCAATAGCCTGCTTGACCATCATAATTAAAACACCTAATTGATTTTTCATAAATTCACAACTAGTGAGAGAATCAGAACTCAGTAGTTTAGCCAGTTCAGGACAAAACTTTGTTCTAATCGTCACATACTTCCCAAAAATGTGACAGATAAGGTGTTGCCATGAGTAGCGATTGAACGAGTTGAAAATAAGACTCGAAGTCAACAATTTAATAATAATTCGACTATAATTTATGCTAAATAAAAACTTAAAAATAGTATTCTATCGTTTCATGGACATCATTCGAAATAACTTTTATTCGATTATATACATTTCAAGATCAAGAAATCATTATTTTTATAATAAACGAGAAATCATTAGAAATAATCACTCGATTATAGAATAATCAATATTATTCTAATATTATTTATTAAAAAAATCAGAATATCTCGATTATATAATTGATATGATTTCAATAATCGAAATATCTCGATTATATATCTCGATTATGCCCATCACTAGTTGATATCACTAAATCCAAAAGTCATATTTTTCTGTAGTTAATTTAGTTAAATCTTTACTGATAAATGTTTTTAAAATTGTACGTTTTGAAAATAAAGAATTTAAAGTTATTCGTTTATTTAATGCTCTAAATTTTTAATTAATGATGTCTGATAGAAATACAATTACAAGAAAACAATTTAGACATAGATTTTTAAAAAATGAACAAGACGTTTTTACACACAATGCCTGGTAAAATACAAAGTAGTATAAATGTATCTAAAGTTTAATTATATACAACTATTTTTTACAGGGATAATGTAGAATGGAATGAAGAACAAAAAAATCAAGCTATAACTCAAGTGTGTGAACATTTACAAACGAAAATGTCTGTAGAAGATGCAAACGACTTGCAAAATAATGCTGACCAGAATTGGGAAAAATTTTATTCAATACATCAAGAAAAGTATGAATTTCTGTAAAAATTACGAAATTTAATATATGATTTTTAACATGATTGATTCAATATTAAATACTTGAGTATACTAGATGATTGATTAACTATGATTCACACAATAACTTAATAATTATAAAACACGTAGTTTTTTTTATAATAGTATTATATTCTTTCTAATTGTAACAACTTTATATGAAAACATATATGTTTAACTAGCTTATAAATAAGATAATGATCTAACTAAAAAAATGACTGGTTGATAACAACTTTTGAATCAGTATTGAAAATAAAAATATTAGCAGACTAATATTACCATATTACTCCTGTGACTAGAATGAAGAGATTAATATAGTTTATAAATTCCTAAAAATAAAATTAAACAAACCTGTGCTTAACCTCCAGTTGATATAGTAATAACTTACAACAATTATTAATGACCCGTTATTTTCTTTAAGCCACACAAATATAACATTTCCATTAAAAACACATAGTTGATACTATTTTAAAGTGGTGATAGAGGATAGGGAAATTATAAAACATAGGTTATTGTTAAATCTAAAAAGATAATATTATAATGTATTTTATTTTTAAAGATAATGTTAATCTTTTTAGTTAAAACTTAATTGTTAATTTTATTTAACAATTCTCGAAATTTTATGTCTTTTACTTTTCCTTCATTTATGAAATAAAGAATTAGTTTAATTTATTAACATATTAGTTTCTGTTATCCTAAGAATTGTCTTTTTATTTTTGTTGGATTTTGTATATATACAGTAATGAATTATTTCATTTATTTTAAATCTTTATCTAACATTATTGTTTATAAGGTGATATTTTTAATTTACATAGTTTTTATCTTCCATATCATGAAATAATTTAATTTAATAAATTAACTATATTTTTCTTAGGTTTTTCAAAAATAGATGTTGGCTTTTTACTGAATTTCCTGAAATAACTGCGCTATATGAAAGAGAATCAAGTAATCTACTAGAAGTGGGTTGTGGAGTTGGAAATTCAGTTTTTCCTATTTTGACTCATTATGAAAAAAATAATGTACATGTATATTGTTGTGATTTCTCCACCAATGCTATTAATATACTAAAGAATAATCCAGAATATGATGCTAGCAAGTGTACAGCATTTGTTTGTGATATAACCAGTGAAGAGTGGAATACTCCTTTTGAATTAGAAAGTCTTGATATTATTTTATTAGTTTTTGTTCTATCAGCAGTACAGCCAAATAAGTAATATTTTTTTAATTCAAAATTATTTTTTATGCTAAAATTTTTAATTTCAGATTAAATCAAACCATTAATAAATTTTACAATTATTTAAAGCCTGGAGGAATGATATTGTTTCGTGACTATGGTAGATTTGATATGGCTCAATTAAGATTTAAAGAAGGAAGATGTATATCTGACAATTATTATAGTAGAGGGGATGGAACATTAGTGTACTTTTTCTCACAAGGTATTTAACATTTATTTTGAAATTATTTTTTTTTAAATATAAATATATTTTAGATGACTTAAGGAAACTTTTTGTCAGTAATGGTGGTTTCCATGAAATTCAAAATATTGTAGATCGACGCTTACAAGTAAATAGAGGTAAACAATTGAAAATGTATCGTGTTTGGATTCAATGTAAATTTCAAAAGCCTTTAACATAATATTTACTAAATAATTAAGATGTATATTGAATAAAATAATATACATATATAGTAATAAGTATATTTTTATATATTATATGATTTTTATTTTTGTACATTTCAAACATAATGTTTGTTGATAATTGCATATTGATATAAGTTGTTTATAATATATACATTTTATTTATGATAAATAATAAAAACTTAATGAAAAAAATATTTTTTTTATTATTAATAATTTATATCAATTTTTACTAGGTCCTATGTAACTAAATACTTAGATATAACTCTAAGGAAATATTATTTTAAAAAAAACAGAGACTAAATGAGTTTCTTTTACAATAAGATGTATGTCCTATTTTTTCATATAAAGTAATATGTCATAAAGAAATTTGCCAAGTAAAAACATAATTAAAAAAAAAAATTTTCAATTTATACCCTGTTGCAACTGGACAACTTGAATATAACAAATGAAAAGACTGTAATACAATAAAGCAGTTTTATATTTCTTTATCAATAACTATTATGATTAAGCAAGACTGTAAATATAGCAATACGGGTAATAAGTAGCTAATCACAAGTCATGAAATATTAACTAGATAAAAAAACTTATGTATTTACTAGTAAAATTTTTGCTTAAAAATGTTCATGAAATAATTATTTTGATGTGAAAATTAAATTTTGTAAATCTAAAATAATAAAAAAAATATCACAGAAGTGAACATGAAATGGCCATTTATATAAATTAAACATGAATTTTATTTTCTTATAAGTCTGCAGTTTAAGAAACATTTGTATAAAGGCACTAAGTGAATTTATTTAATTAATATGATTCACAATGGTAAATATACATTAGTATCTCTCCCTTTCTCATAAAAAATTGTAAAATAAATTATATAAGGAAGTATTGTACTTTTAATTTATAATAATTATTATTTAAATGTGAAGATATTTATTTATTGTAAAAAATACATCATAATTTACCATTGAAAATAAAAAACACAACTTTTATATTTATACATATGTATGTATCCGTTTGGTTACATTATAAATACTTTTTATATTTTTCATTATTATAGTTTAGTAAAATATTTTTTGGTGTGATTATTTCAAAAAATGATTACAAACATAAAAACAAATAATTTAGATTTTTTTTAATTTTAAAATTAAATGCAACTATGAATGAGTAATTATGTTAAATATATTGCTGAAGTTTTTATCAAATAAAAATTTGAAGGTAAAAAATAATTGTGGGATATACGCAAAAAAAAAAAATTTTGACTTAAAATTTTTCAAAATTTTATAACAAAAATTAAATTGTCATTTAAATTTTATATGAACTTGAAAGTAATATTCTTCAAGTGTTACATACTCTATAATTTGAATAGAATATATCCTAGAAATATTTTAAATTTTCATTCTTTCTAACAATGGTAGGATTTAGTGTACTTGTTAAACTTGATAAAATTGTGAAGTACTTTTCTATGTACTCTATAAAACAATTAAATATTAATCAAGGATCGTTCATAGTATACATGAATGCACCATCATTTTCCATTGCTGCCATGATTTCACTAATGTATGAAGCAACATCAACACTTTCAGTGTCACTACGTTTTATGAATGGATGTTCCAGTAGTTTGTTATACTTTGGTCTTTGATTTTCTTCTTTAATCAAACTACATAATAAATAGGTTAACATAGTTTATAAAACTTTAAGCAATTTCAATGTAATTCAACATTTTTTATTTATTTAATTTAATTTAATTATGTTAGGAATAGAGATGTTTTACATAATTAGTTAGGAATAGGGTAAATTCTCATTTTAGTAAAACTTAATTAATTTGTAATAAGAACTCACCATGTGTTAACAAAGTTAATAAAATGAAGAGAGAAATTATTTGATGACTGATGTAATCGAGGTGGATCTCCTTGGACCACTTGACAAAGTTGTTCAAAAACTGAACTCCATCTTGGATATGGAAATCGACCTGTGGCTACTTCTACTAATGTAATGCCTAGTGACCAAACATCTGATCTAACATCATAACCACTTCTGCCACGAACTGGATCTATTCTTTCAGGCTACAATGGTGTAATTAGTTATTTTTTACTTTCATGTTCTAAATTTTTTTTTTTTTTTTTTAAACTTACAGCCATGTATGGACGGCAACCCGCATCTCTTGTTTTAGCAATGGAATCTACTAACTGTCCAGAAATACCAAAATCACATAATTTGATATTTCCTCGAGAATCCAATAAAATATTACTAGGTTTTACATCACGATGTATAATTTTTAATTTTTCTTTCAAATAGTTTAAAGCTTTTACTGTCTATAGAAAAAATGATTACATAAAAATTAAATCAAAGTTATTCAGAGTTCTTTTAAATGTTAATGTTACTACTAAGTATTACACATAAAGTATACAATTTCTAAATATGGTGGATGACGTTTTAATATTTTGTTGAAATCATTGTTCTCATCATTTTAATTTACTACCTATTTTGTCTATGAATAAGTAGTTGTACTTATAGAAATTTAATAAAAGATCATGATGAACTTCACAAATAAATATATGTTTTTAAGGCAAAAACATTTTAAAAAAATTACGGATATTTAATAGTCAAAGTGAAAAAAAATATGCTTGATATTAGGGAGTAACAAATCATTTTTAGAACCCAATATTTTCAATTAAAAATAATAATTTGTGCTAGCAAGATGAGGAAATTTTGTAGAGGATGGTAAATAAGGTTAGGGATTTATACGCAATAAAAAATTGAGAAATATGCATTATATTTACCAAAATGAGCAAAAACCTTTTTTACTACAAAACCTTAACTATTTTTAACAATAAAATGAAAAACAAATTTGTAATGACTAACTATTTAATATTAATTAGTAGCAAATTCATTAGAAAGGAGTCATGTGTTGGATATTTTTTAATGATTAAATTGAAAGTGATTTTGAACGTTAAAATATTTAATTAAATTTATTTATTCTAAAATTTGACTGATATATTCATTATTAAAAAAATAGCGTATTTTATGAAACACTTTATACTTACAGCGACGGTTATTTTCCCCAAAATGTTCTCTGGTATTTGTTGATTTAATTTTTCATAAATATATTTATAAAATTTATCTAAAGATGTATCCATAAGTTCCATACAAATCCAGCAATCGCCCTAAAAATGACAGGAAATTCATAAAAGTAGTAAAATAAAAAAAGGAATTTTAAAATTTTATAGAATACTTCTTTGAATAAAGCTCCATAAAATTGTACAATGTAAGGACACTCATTAGATTTCATAACAACATCTAAATCCATTAACAATTGTTTTTGTTCATTCTCATCAACAGTGGACCTTATTCTCTTTAATATAAAATTATCATTATACAAAAAAAACAAAAAAATGTAATTATTTTTATAAAAATACCTTAACAGCCATAACCATGTCACTACTTCTATGTAACATTTTGTTGACTGTACCAAAACCACCACGTCCAATTTCTCCTAAATCTTGTAAATCATCAGATGTAAAGTCATAAACCTTAAAAGCAAAATTGAATCGATAATTTAGTTAAGTAATGATAAACATAAAGTATGGATATTTTAAATTCCATCATAGAAGTTAAAATTAAAAAATATAGCTATTATCTATTATTAACTATTAGTACATTGTAATCACCATATTGTTAATCAGCAGAACAATTTCTTATGCCCAAAATTAGCAAAATAAGGTTTTGGTATATTTGGTTGCTAAAAAAAACATAGAAAAACTCCCATGTGACATCTTTAACTACCGATGAGTAAATGAAAAAATCTACAATTGTACCTTGTTAAACCTATGTTATATAGTACTGGTTAATATATAAATTGGCTTTTTGTGTCCTCTAAAATTTTTTTATTTAGGCGATTTACTTACAATTTACTTTTTACATTTTTATTAAAACTATAACCTAACTAATTTTCGATAAATTAAAACTATTACTTCATAAATAAAGTTAATATAAACAAAATTTTTGAAATTAAATTCTATCTAATGAAATAATATGAAAAAGTAATTCTTTGATTTCCTAAAGTAAATTATAAAACATGGCTAGGTAAAAGTCTAGTACGCGTGTAATGCTATGGATAAGTGTTTCCAAACATTTTTGCAATAACAACCCTTTGTTAGATTTACAACTTTATAGAGCTTCATACCACAGATGTAATTAAGTTAAAATTAATATAAACTAACTTTATTTTCAGATAGTTGAAGTTTTCCTGTAGATTGAATGGTTTGACATATTTTAAGTCTTTCTCTGTAAAATAAAGTAGTATTATTTTAAAACAAATGTATAAATTAATGAGATAATAAACAAAAAAATTAGATTAAAAATACAAATGTTAGATGTCAAAATTTATTTAAAATGTTACATAGTTAAATATTCAAATTTGTTAAAGACATTCAATAATCTGTATTAAATTAAAATAATATTTACACTATCAATATACAGACATTATTTTAACAAAAAAATTATAATTTTAACTAAAATAAGTTACAACAATAAATTAAAATGTGTTAAACAATTTTAATTTTAATCAATTTTTAATAGACAATTTTTGAAGCTAACAATGATTATGAGACAAACATAAGAACAATCATAGATTTTTTAATATTAAACATTTTATCTTAAACTCAAAAGCTGTTACTACCTATCTATAAGTTATATGCCAAACTTAACCCTATTGCAAACTTTATTTATTGATTGAATATTGTTAATTTATGTCAATTTATAAAAAGATTTGTTTAAATTCAATTAATTTTCATTAAACTATTTATACTTAAATAAAATATTATGACCAATAGGATATTTTAATTTAATTTAATGTTTTTTATGAAAAATTGGTTAGTTTCAAGAAAAATTTAATTAAAATGATTAAAATACATAAACCTTAATGAAGAAGTTTAAATAACATTATATTACCATTTTCACAAAAATAAAAGAAACATTGATCACTTTTTTTTTTAACACTAACTTACCGTAATTTACAGCGTTCTATGAGTCTGTATCTGTGTACATAAAATTATTAATTGTTCAAAATTTAATATGAAAAAACTTATAAAATCATATTAATATATAACTCCAGAAATTAAAACATATATAAGTTTTGAGTCTCACATGGGTATTTATATTAAGATTTAAAAAAATTTAATTTATTTAAGATTTTGAATCTTACACGCATCTAGAATGTCCCACAAAAAATAAATTTTAGTATTAGTTTATAAAATAAAATTATTAAAAGAAGCAATTGAAAATATGTTTTAATTCCACTCTTAAAGAGTCTTAACTATGATTAATGTCCAAAGTAAAAATGACCAATAGGTAAAAATGACACAATTGTGTGTAATTAAAAATAATACTGCACTTGTTGGCTGACTACAACTGGTTATTATTGAATAGATAGTAAAAATTTTTTTATAGTTTAAGAAAAATTAAAATAATTTAGCAAAGAATATAATAAAAGAAAAATTGATAATATTTTATAAGTAACTAAAGTAACATAAAAATATTGTAAAATTCTAATTTATGTTTTGATTTTAATTTAATATGAATGAAGTATAATTTAATAATAAAATTGGCTATGTTTATTTAATCGGCTTGTTACTTATAACCCACACACCTTCAAAATGGTGGTTAATTAGGAATTTATTTTGGGAAGAATATACTAAAAACAAATGTTCACCACCCACCAAACAAAAATATGTATCCTCACCATGTTACTAATTTTGTTATATTTCTCCCGTAATTGAATATATTATTTTAAAAATCTGCCAAATACCAAAGATTAAAGAAAAATGAGTTAGGTCAGAGGTTCTCAAACTTTTCAGGCCAGGCCCCCCTTTTGGTCAACCCCAGATGTGAGCCCCCCTTATAAAAATAATTTTAATAGTCAAGTTTAAATTAACAAAAAGTTAAAAAAAAACAAAAATTATAGGCTTATATTGATATTAACATTACCAATTTATTTTAAAATAAAATGTATTTTTTATAAAAGGTTTTAATCAATCGGCCAATTTTAATGCGATGGGTGGGCTTGTTTTTCATCACAAAGTTTGGTGAAACGAGGAGAGATATTTGATAAAGCTACTCTCAATTATTTGCTGACATCCAGTCTTCCACGGTACTTAGACTTCATTGATGCTAGGGTGGAAAAGCCTGTATCACACAAATACGTAGTAGCAAATGGGACTAGTATTCTCATGGCTTTTTCAAACAATATTGGGCACTCTTCTTTTACACTTACCCAGAATCTTGTTAGTGAGTTGTCTTGTTCAAATGTAGCTTTCAAAAACTCATCACATTGAAGATCAATGAGCTGTTCTTGTTCTGCCAAACTCAACAAACAACTTTTGATCTTTTGTATTCTTTAAATTTTTCTTTTAAAGTTGACAGATGATTTACAAAACATGTTGTTTGTTCTTGAGGAATCTCCTCACACTCAACTTCTTGCACCATGTTCAATAACGTTGGAAAAACGGTTAAGTCCGGGGTTTTCAAAGCAGCTTCCCACAGTGACAACATTTTAATGAAGCCTTGTATCTTTTCTTCCCAAATAAGAATATTGGCTTTTTCTTTTTGTAGAGATTTATTCAACAAATTAATTTTTGAAAAAAAATCTGTAAGGTAAGCTAGCTTCAAAAGGAACTGTGTATCGCAGAACAACTCTGCTGAAGGTTTTTTACAATCTTTTAAAAACATGAATACTTCATTTCTAAGTTCAAATATTCTATTTAAAACATTTCCCGAGATAGCCATTGAACTTCGGTGTGAAATAGCAGTGCTGTATGCTCTGAGCCCATTTCTTCACACAAAACTTTAAACAACCTTGACTGTAGCGACTATGCTTTTATTAAATTGACTGTTTGAACAACAGTTTGAAGAATTACATTTATGCTCAGACTCAAATATTTTGAGGCTAGAGCCTCTCTATGAATGATGCAATGGGTCCATTTGATGTTTGGAGCAACAGCTTTAACCAAACCTTGAAGTCCATTGTACTGGACTGCCATATCTCTGGCTCCATCCGTGCACAAACCAATGCATTTCTTCTATTGCATATCATGTTGTTTAAAAAAATTGACAATAATATCAAAAATACACTTTCCAGTAGCATTGGTGGTTAAGGACTCACAAAAAAGTATTTCTTCTTTTATATCCTTATCATCAATAAATCTAACATAAGCCAATAAATAATATTGCCTATGTTTATCAGTCGCTTCATCAACTTGAAGGGCAAAAACGTTATTTTTTAATTTTTCAAATAATTGTTCATTGGATCTACCGAAATATCTAATATTCGCCGTGACACAGTGTCATTGGAATGAGGTATGGATTTTAGTTGTTGAGCCAAATTGTATAAATTGATGTATAAATATACTAAATTGTATATAATACAGAACGCGATTATTATTATGGAAATTTCACAAATCTTTTTCTGTCCTACCAATACAATGTTGATTTTTAAAAATTTTTGCGCTCCCCCTATAAAGCTTTTGCGGCCCCCCCAGGGGCGCGCCCCACACTTTGAGAACTTCCGAGTTAGGTTAAAGTTTTCATTTGTTGAAGAATATAAACACATAGTTTAATGCAGATACCAGACAAATATTGTTTTTCTATAGATGTTTAATTTTAGATCAAATATGGTTTTATTAAAGTGACACGTCAAGTGAAAGTGTTTGATGTGTTTTCATATTTAACAATGTAAAGAATGTCTATTCTAGACAAAGTTATATCTATGAGAGGTTCTACAAATAAAAAACATGTTATAATATTGAATAATATAATAAACTTTTAAATAAATTTAGGGTTTCATTTCATAAATATTATAAATAATACTTCTTCTTTTTCCTTGCCTAAATCCCAACTACTTGGAGTCGGCCAAAATATTATAGATAATACCAATTGCTTAAATACCTTATAATAATTCATAAAATCACAGTGATCCCAAAAATTATCATGATGTTATAATTATTTTCATAAATAACTTTTCATAACTCTTTCAAGAGCATAATTAGGTTGGAATATTTTTAGATCTTTTAATGTTTTTCAATCAATTTCATATTTAGCCTTCCTAAATTTGTAACCAAAAAGTCAATTAATCACATATTAAAAAAAATAATAGCAAGTAATTTGTTTGATGACAGTAATTTAATACACTCTTTAAAACATAATTTTTATTATATGATTAAATAAGTGTGCAAATTTATTTAAGTATTTTAATTAACTTTAACTACTAAAAATGTATTTTTTTATATATTGTATTTTATGTTCTATTAACAAGATCATCAGAATTGAAGAGTCCAATGTAATAACTTAGTATTTCCACTTTTAAAAATTTAATGGGAGGAGCAATTACATTTAGAAATTTACACTAGTATTCTTTTTATAAATATAATTTTTTCAAACAACAATCTTTAATGTAATTTAATAAAATTATTTAAATTTTATACAAGGGTATCTACATAAGTAACCAGTGAGGTGTTTTATAATTTCCAGAGCTTCAAAGATTAGAGAAATTGGGAGTTTCATCCTTTCATACCTATCTTTATCACAATTTTATGTCAACCATGCATTAATATTTAGACCTCTTAAATAAAATTTTCAACTAGTCAGCGTAGGTTTGTTTTAATACTCTTACTCTATCTAGGTCAATTTAGTATAGATAATTATAAAATTACTACCTTGACTTTTCTACAGTTGGTTCAGGATTTGGCAGTTTCACTTTAGGTAAACTAAGTTGTTTGGTGATTGTGCCATTGCATTGTACGCGGCTTTCTTCGTCAGATCTAGGATATACAAAACAAAAATATATTAGCCATATTACATATGATTTAAACATAAAATTGAGAATTGTGTAAGGATATGATTCTTCAATTAAACTCATAAGTAGTTATAAATCAATCAAAATAAAAATTTTAAATGACTATAAAAAATTTAATAATTTACCATATAAACTTGATTTTACTTCAAAAAACCAAGTTTTTAATATGTGAAAAAAAAAATCAAATAACAATCATATATTAAAATAGATGAACTGATGTATATTTATAATTATTTTCAATGCAAAAGAATTAAAATAATAATTGTTAGTTAATAAAACTATAAATTTTACTTTAATGATTGTAAAGTCTGAATGGGTGAGCTGAATCCAAAAGAAGAACTTGAAGATCCTTGTATAGCTAGTTTTAACTGTCTACGTTTTTCTTTAAAAAAAAAAAAAACAAGATATACAAATAATTTATATTATATTATCTATATATATTTATAGTTTAACTGTTATAGGAAACCTTATAATTATAATTGATTTAACTAAATTTAAGTATATTTTTTTAACTTAAAACATTAGTATCCAATACTAAAAAATATAAAAAAATTCAGAGTTCCTTTTAGTATAACATTATTCAATTGTTAGGTACATTCAGTATTTTACCTGCTACAATAGCGTCTTGCCGAATATCTAACTGAGGAATTGAAGGTCTAACAGTACCTAAAAATATTTATAAATAATATTTAAGAAGTTTGTATTATTAAGATACTCAATAATTCCATATTTTATTGGAAAAAATTAGTTGTAGACTATAGTCAATTTTCAACAGCAAAACTTACCAGAAGGCAAATTTTCATTATTGTCATTGTTGGACATTTTCTATTAGGTAATATACTGCTTCAAACATGGGTATTTAAGTTGTGTTATTAAAATAATTTTAAATTAAATTAAAATTACATAAATTTGTTGATCAGCGTTAAATTATCGTTCAAACATGGTCCTAAAATGATACACACAACAAATCTTACCATAGTATTTATTTGTTGAACGATTGACAACAGTTGACTCAAGTAGTTTTCATTTAGCTGATAACATGAAAATTTTTAGTACTGTACAATGATAAACAATATTGGATACACTGAATATAATCAATGCTTTCATTACTGAGATGTCTAGTGATAAAAATTATCAGTATTTATGATTTCTGACGAGTCTTATTTATTAATTTCAAAATAAAAAATTTTAATACATACATTTTTATAAAGTACATCATAATTATATTTTTGTTATGAATACCATATATAATACGAATAGTAAGAAATAATATTAAATATTAAAAGAAAAATTAGTCTTTTTTTTTTTTATTTACACTATGTTACCTATTTGTTTTGTTATAAGACTATATTATTTATGACCGCAATAGAATATGTATTATATATATATTAATTATGTAATTCATCATAGCAGTTTACTGTGATATATAATAATGCCTTCCGGTGATAGTTATGTAAGGTTTTTATTATTGTGATAAGATTCACTATGTAAATAACTGACTAAAGTTTTTCAATTTAATTTTTAGATAAATGTTGAAGAAAATGTTAAACTTATAACTGTAAACCGTTCCAATATGTTGAAAGAACTTCGTCAAAGTTTGAGTTCTTCTCAGGCTTATCGTATTTCAAATACTACTATACGATTCCAAACTCATTTCATTATTATTGTTTTATTAGTTGGTATTATATTTTTAGTAACTTTATATAATATTGGACATTCAGCACCTAAACTAGTTAGTTATGGTTTTAGTCGTCCAACTGATAACTTTTTATTCCGGGAAATTAAATCAAAATATCCATTAACACAGCCAACATTAATTGACAATATTGGTATTAAATATCGTATTGGTATGATAAGTGACCTAGATAAAGCTTCAAAAAGTGAAAATGAGAAAAATACATGGATTAGTTATTATAAAAAAGGATACTTTATTTGGTATTCTTATAACAACACAATTGATATCAAATGGGATATTGAAGAACCAAGTATACTAAAATCATCTTTGTCAATGGGTGGTCGGGGAATGGAACTCTCTGAACTTGTTACATTTAATAACAAAATATATACTTTTGATGATCGAACTGGTATAGTTTATAATGTTGAGGACGATGATTCAATTTTACCATGGATTATTCTTATGGATGGAAATGGAAGTAACTTCAAAGGTAACATCATTAAATGAAAAACTATACTTTAGAATAATCTCTAAAATGGGCCTCATATATCTAGTATTTATTAATCATAGTACCTTGAATAAATTAAATAAAATTCATGAATAGTAATTTTAATATTGAAAAAAGTTTTAGGGGAAACTTAAAATTTTCTAAGCTTCATTCTTAAATAAACTTTTGATAATAAAATAGATTTAATCATGAATATAACCTAAAAAATTACAATACAATGGAATAAAAAATATTTTTTAATAAGAAATGAATCAAATTAAAAGTGTTAATTGTATATTAATTTTTACAATTTTACAGTACTTATTTTTGTGTTTTGTAACCCATATTATGCAATATTAATTCTAAAAGAAAACCTACAGTAGAACTTTAATTAACCATCGTTGCTCTTCTGAAAATTTGTATGCACTAGAAATATAGTCATAGGCATATAATAATTATGTGTGGAATATTTTATAAATTTGTAATTTTATTAGGTTTGATGAACTTTTTGTAGAAATTTACACACATATGTATGTGTGTCACATATTATTTATTTGTACATAGATGCAACTCATTAAGTAAAAAAAAATTCCTAATCAACTGTGGTTATTATTTATCTTTGTAACTCCCTTTTCATTATTACCCTAGATAATCAAGACTTTATTGTACTATAAAAATTTCAAGTTTTTTTTTATTGATATCAATTATTTTAGGTTTTAAAAGTGAATGGGCTACTGTCCACAACTCAGAGTTATATGTTGGTAGTATGGGGAAAGAATGGACTTCATCTAATGGTGAATATATTAATAATAACCCAATGTGGATAAAAATCATTAATAAATTTGGACAAGTTACTCATGTAAATTGGACTGAAAACTACATTGCTCTTCGAAAAGCAGTGAATATAAATTACCCAGGATATATGATACATGAATCTTGTGTTTGGAGTAGAGTGCATAAAAGATGGTTTTTTTTACCACGAAGAAGTTCTGAACATCAATATAATGAAGAAAATGATGAGCATATGGCTACAAATTTATTACTGATTGCCAATGATAACTTCAGTAATATTAAGGTAAAATTAAAATGTTATGTTTTTTGTATTATAATTAATCTTATTGATTATGCAGGTGATTAATGTAGGTGAAAAAAACCCAACTCATGGATTCTCCAGTTTTAAGTTTGTACCTGGAACTAATGATGAAATCATTTTAGCAATTAAATCAAAAGAGTTAGGTTCTAAAACATCTACTTATATGACAGCTTTTAGAATAGATGGAACTATTATATTACCAGAAATAAAAATTGCTGATCATAAGTATGAAGGTATAGAATTTATATAAAACATTAGGACTGTATCAATGATATTAACCAAGTATTAAATATTGTTTTATTGTTAAATATATACTTCATACATATATATGTTTCTTTATAAAATTTCTTTTAACTTTTCTATTAATGACGTTAGTTCTTCCTGGGATAATTCTAAAAAAATATTTTCTGATATAGTTGGGTTTAGAACATTGTTGGTATTTGTATCACTCTTCAAGTGGAAAATTATTTGCAGTAATGGTTCTTCTAATGTGCTTAATGAACTGCTCCCCATAACATACTAAAAAATAATAATTGCAAATCTCTAAAAAAATAGTTCGAATGAAAATAAAACAAAATTAGAACATTATATGTCCAAGAAAAAGATTCAAAAATAAAATATAAAGTATTTAAAATAAAATTATTCTAATATAGACAAAAAAAATAAATAAAAATAATCAATTACAATTTTGTTAAATGTTATATGACTATTTAATTACATGTTAAACTTTTTAACTACATACTAAAGTTCAATTAAAAGAAAATTTTCAGATTTACACAGTCCCAAAAATAATAGTTCCATGTCTTAAATAATTTTTATAATCATGCAAACAAAAAAAAATACACATATATTATCTAAAATTATTTTACAAAATTTTCAGTTAATACTTTAAAATTTTTAATGAGTTGATACTGTAGTTCATGCAAGCATTAATATTAAATTTATTAAATGTTTGAAAAGACTACAAACATTTTTTTGCTTATAAAGTATTAATTGTAAAATGAAAATAAACAGATAATCCCATATATCTCAGAATACCCTTACACCTGTAATTGTGTCAAGTTTAAATTAATTATTTATTCAAATTAGTTAATGAACCAAATTCCTTGGAATGTAAAAATAAATAAATAAAACAAGGAAATATTAAAACTTGAAATTATAAGTATAATGATGTATTTTGTATGATTATACAATAATGTATTATTAATTGTTATTTATCTTGAATCTACCTAGTTATCATATTTTGTTTATCCTATTGTACTTAAGATGTTAACATAATAATAGTAATAATGAGAACTTGAATAGCAAAATAATAGGTTGTAAAGCCTTAAGAATTTAAATACCAGTGAAGTTTTCTATAACTTTTTTTCTGATTTTATCCTCATGTTTAAATTGTTTATAAATTCACTCTAAATGAAAACAGTATAACTTCATGTCATAATAATCATTATATTTCTAAAAATATTTCAATGTATATAACAGAAATGAAAGAAAAGACATTTTATGTATTAATTTTTACAACCACTTGATTCATTTTCAGCTTTGGGTACTAAATTCAACAATTCATCAACACTTGTCATGAAATCGTCATCTGCCCAATATTCAATAAGCTTGTGAATAATACGTCCAATAGTTCTTCCATCTTTGATACCTTTGTTCCGAATCATATTACCCGAAATAGGGAATTTGGGAGGAATCCATTTTTCAAATTCTTTTAAGATAGATGTCTCATTGGAATATTTTAGCATCTGTTCAACGTATTCTTTCATTACATTTTGTTTGCTAACATTCTGTATCATTTTTATTTTGTACTTCTTAATAGTTTCAGGTGACCATTTATCATTTCTACACTCTATTAAAAACAATCCTAATTCTCTATCAAACACCCGGAACTTTAATCTATTGTTCAATGTTAACATTTCTTGAGCATCTTTCAAAAGAGCAGATAACATAGTAATGGGAAGTAATTTTAAGTGTTTTGTTTTACTTGTTACTTTAGAAAACTCATCTATATCAACATAATTAGGTAAACCTATATGAGGTCCAAGGCCTAGATTTAATATAGTTTTCATAAGTTCAGGTCCATAATTTCCTTCTAATATTTTACTAAGTTCAGACCAAATACGCTCTCCAGAAATTTGTTTTAACCCATCACCTTGTTCTTTAATAGCATCAAGGATATCTTTATCATGATTATTAGGTGTGTCAGCTAATCGACCATAAAATCTAAAATACCGTAAAATTCTTAGATAATCTTCTGATATTCTTTTTCTACAATCGCCAACAAATCTAATATGACGTTTTTGCAAATCTTCATATCCATTAAAATAATCATAGAGGGTTCCATCCATTCCCAAAAACATAGAATTGACAGTTAGATCTCTACGTTCAGCATCTAATAACCAATCTTTAGTAAATTTAACATCAGCATGCCTACCATCAGTTATAACATCTATTCTAAGAGTAGTTACTTCAAAGTTAAGACCATTAATATGGGATGTAACCGTACCATGTTTTAATCCACCCTTATTGATAAGTCTTATTTCTTCTTTTTCTAACATTTCTACCATCTCATAAGGAGTAGCAACAGTAGCAAAATCTAAATCTGTTGGAGTTTTCCCAAGAAGAATATCTCGAACTGCCCCGCCACACAGCCTAATTTCAAACTTATACTTATCAAAAACTTTTAATAATTGAGTAAGCTCAAGCGAAAAAATAAATCCAAATTGTGACTTTTCCAATTTCATGATTTTAGGTTTTGGTCTGAATGCAGGAACTCCTTTGAAAATAGTATTTTTTAAAGTAAAATTATAGGAATGTACGGCTAATTTTGAGAATACTACAACAGAACGTGACGATAATAATTGCATTTTATAACAATTTACAATAATAATTACTCCCAAGAAAAATTATAATCCCATTTACCTTTAATTTCCAATCGAAGTCCAATAGCTTTTGTTCCATGATAACATAACAGTCCTTAGTACAATTTTGAAATTATTTACAAATGAAGCTTTTAAAAAATTAAAATATCTTCATTTTCTTGGAATTGTAGTTTTGATCTATGATAGGAATACTTTAGGACAACTTTTAAACAAAATAGGATTATGTACATATAAAAATTAGTGTTCATTCAAAGATAATAATTCCTTAGAATGCGGTAAGGTCTTAGAAGATAAGGTTTCCGTAGTCCAACCTCCCCACGTACAGTTCCGATATTTTTAATTATCGAGTAGAAAACATTTCAGATGTTCCCAAATGGTTGTGTTTTGCCGAATTTAAGGTTATACGAATATATATATATATATATATATAAGTATACGAAAAACATTGATAAGAACGAAGTTCACCAATCATATCTTCTAAGGTCATGAATCGTGGTTAACATACAACTATCTTAACTACTGTGGTTTTCAATCAATCAGGACGCCAACTTTTAGAATCAAATTTTTGTGAGTGATACTCTGATATTTTGAGGTTATTTTTGAAAAAAATCGAAGTCAATATTTAAAAATTTATAATATACATTACGATTACCTATTATTGTGGTACTCATAAAAAACATGAGTAAATTATAGAATAAAAATGAAAACTATGTTGTAAAATTTTTCAAGCAACACAAAAAATATGCTATGAAATTTAAAACACTATCGATTTCTTATCAAATTGAATTCGATTTTTTGATAAACTCAAGTTAGCGTTGCAATATTGTTATTCCTTCGTAACCCTTGAGTTGGACACAATTACTAATAAGCAATAAACTTAAATTTCTTAATTTAAATTGCAGTTTTTGGTGTTAGGTATTAATTTTCTTTCATAAACTTAATCATGGTGAGTATTTTTTTTCTTATTATTTTTTACTAATCGAATTCATTGTTTAAATAACTTAATTTTTGCTCGTAGATATGTACTAATTCTAACCTCTTAATCATCACATGCTTTTGAATATTTATATTCAGAAAATCAAATTTCTAGTGTTGGATATTAATTAGTATTTTCTATATAAAAACTGCAAATCCTGGTTGCTTGTTTCTAAAACTGTCAACTGATTCATTATTAGTGCTGCTCCTTAATGTGTGATCAATTATATTTTATTAAAATTTTCGTTATTATTAAAAAACAAATAGAAGACTATTTGTTTGATTAAAAACATTCCGGTTAATATTATTATGGTATGAATGAATTACTTAATTTTTAAATTGAGTATTGAATTAAATTTTAGTTTAGTTGCATGCAGAGATGTTACTATTAAGTATTATAGTATAATTTTTAATTTTTTGTATTTTTAAATTTCAATGTATTATACATCTTTTTAATATTGATATTATTAGTCAAATTATTATTAAACATTCTATTTTGTATGCATTCCACATTATAATTCTCTTGTAATTTCTAATTATGTGATTAGAAATATAACAAATAATTTTTTGATGTAAAACGTTAGTTTAAATTTTAATAATTTTTTTGTATTGATAAGGTGAAAAAAATATTCATTTATCTATTTTAAAAATACTACTTTATGATGAATCTTATTGCATTGAATTTCTTTGAAAGCAATATAAGGGACGTAATTCTGAAAGTATTAAATTTGCTGTACACTATGCTATACTTAAATTAGTTGATATTTAATAAAACTTGATACTTAATTATGGATTTAGTTTAAAATGATTAATCAATATTATGATGATTTATTACGTACTGAAATTTTATTGAACGATTATATAGGGACGTAATTCTGAATTATATTTTTAATATACTACTAAGATTGAGATGATAAAATTTATAATGAAGTTGCTTATTTTTATTTCATCAAAAATTCAGAAGTTATTAACATCTTTTTACATAGGCGAGAAGAGGAGAGGAAATGTTTAGTAATGAATCTAGCTACACTAATACTTCAGCTCTAGTCATTATTTTAAATTGTTAATAACTTCTGAAATACTGGTCCAAATTTTTAATACACTAGTCATTTTTTATTTTTTAAGTTGATACCCCTATAAGACATAAAACTGATTTTATAACAGATAAATATAGATGCATATGTAGCGTACAAAAGCCAAAAAAAAGAAACTCTAAGTCAAAGCCTTATAGTATTCTCTTCCACTCCTGCTGATGTCTTGTACCAATAACTAACTACATAATATAATTTAACATATAGTGACATTTAAATTAAACAATTTACGCATTTTCATTAATAAAAATAGATATTATTCATTAAATATGAAAAAAAAAAATGAATGAATTAGTTTTTTTTTGTTTTCATATTTGAAAAAGAACATTTTTTATAATTCTATATGATACTATATCGTTTTGACAATTAGTTTGTAAATATTTAAAAATAATGAGTGTATTTGTTTTATTAATGTTATTTTAATAAATTATTGTCAATGATGATTCTTTACGTACTGAATTTTTATTGAATGCTTATAAAGGGACGTAATGCTGATTAAATTGTATTAAGAAGTGTATTTAGAAATATACATACTGAGATTTATTTTATGAATTTGAGTAGAAATGAAAGTAGTTTTATTGATAAGTAATTTTATTACTTATAATAAATATTGATTATTTATGTAAGTTATTTTTATTGGAGCAAATAAAGGGATGTAATTCTTATCTATTAATATCTAAGTTTAGAGTGTATTAATATAACTATCATTAAAATTTACTTTTTTTTAAAAATTGTATTATTTAATTCATTGTCTAAAGGAAAACTTTAAACTTTTACCATATTAAGAAACTTTTGTTTATTCATTTAAATTAATTAATATAAATTATAATAGAGATACTTATTAAGTTAATTATTTTTATTTTATAGCCACGAGAAATCAAGGAAATAAAAGATTTCTTGCTGAAAGCAAGGAGGAAAGATGCAAAATGTAAGTTTATTCAATATCTATTTATGTTATTATGATGATATTTTTTATAATTATGTGAATATATTGACATCATTCACCATTATTCTTAGATGAAAACTTATAATAAATTTTCTCATTTAGTAATTTTATAAAAAAAAAAAAAATGGTCCATGGTGTTTTGACACATCTAATATCTTTTAATCTATTAAATTTTTGGTGTTAGCTTCGATATAAAGCTGAAAAAGTATTAATTTTACCATTAATGGTTAATTAATTAATTTTTTTTTTAATAATAATTTATGTGTTGTAGACTACATTAAATAATTTTTAATAATAAATAAAACACAATTTTTATTTTATAATTTAAAAAAAGTTTGTTTTTTTTTTTGAGCTTTTCTTACAAAAAATTTTAATGAGACAACGAGAATTTTAAGGCAAATACTTACTATGTTACAATAATTTTCATACATAAAGTGGGTATGTATCACAATTGAGGTATATGTTATAAATATACACTAGTAAACACTATACTCATACTGAAAATTTTAAATCTTCATTTATTTGTTGTTAATGAAATTTTAATCTAAATTTGCATAATTTTTTTTTTTTTTTTTTTTTTTTTTTTTTTTTTTTTTTTTTTTTTTTTTTTTATTATTGCATAATATTTATGAGTTCTTAAGTTATTGGCAGAGCTGTGAATTAAATGCATTTTTAAATTTTGTGAAGTTAATCTGAACACACCATCAGCCAATATAATTTTTTGATAATTAACTTTAAAAAAAAGGAACTTGTGGGATACGGCGGTTAATCATTAAAATTTCTACATTACTATATAATTCTAATAAAAAGCGGCACAAACTTGGGATTCTTTAAAATGGTTCAAATAAAATTTATAAATGCTATGATTCTCAGATCTGGTTATTAGATTTGTAAGAACATTATAGTCTATCCCGTACATAGTAATTATATTTTATTCAATTCTATAGAAATTTAACTTGTGTTTTTTTAATTTACTAAATTTAAATCATATAAAATGTATTTTCATTTAATTAAAATATATATGGAATTCACCCACTGAATGTAATTAAATGTCAATATCAGGAACAAATAATTTTTCATAATTTTTTTAATAATACTTTTAAAAAATGTTTACAGCTGTTAAAATTAAGAAGAATATTGAAAATGTAAAATTTAAAGTGAGATGCTCAAGGTTTTTATACACTTTAGTTATTACAGACAAAGAGAAGGCAGAAAAACTGAAGCAATCTTTACCACCTGGTATATTAAACTAATATTTTCTTAGTATTAAAAGTGGTTTTTTGTAACATTATGATTAAAATTAATTCAAAATAAGTAAATTAAGAGTAATTTGATATAACAGAAAACTTTTCTAATAGTTTAAAAAAATGCCTGTTAAACTTCAATTCATTGATACCTTTAATTATTTTCTCTTGTGCTATTAGTTATTATTAAGTTGAAAAATTATTAATAGCTTTTATATTATTCATAATTAGTTAGTATTGTCCCAATTGGTGATCTTATATCATTTAAGACCTTCCTATACTTAACTTATCATTAGGTATTTTAAGCAGTATCACACAAAGGATTTATCAATGATAAAAAATATTAAAGTAAATTTTTTATGATTTTTGACCTTAAATGTTATTTGAGCATAATCAATGAGGGTTTTAGTCGTTTATATACACCACTGTTTCTTGGTAACTAAATGTGATTCTTTAGTTAAATTAATATAAATTATTTTTTTGGTATAAAGATTGTTTATAATATTTAAAATTTTGTTTTAGGTCTCCAAGTGAAAGAAATTAAATGTAAAAAGATGAGCACAGATGAAAAAGAAAAAAAATAATTGAAGTCTGTAAATTGATTTTTCTTTCAAAAATATATGTACAATTTATTTGACTTCAAATTTGAATAGTTTTTTTTGTCATTATCAAACCTTTGTATACTGTACTATCTTAGCACTACCAATGTTCTTTTTTTTTTACTACATTCTGTTTTTTCTAGCATTAGTTATTTTATGAGGTAATTAACTTCATAAAATTGTGTTACCTTAATCTATATAATTTGGTGAAATAGGCTTAGTTATATTAGTAAAATAATGTGTAAATAAAAATATGAAATAAATTTGTCATTTTAAAAATGACAAATGTCACCAATTTTAAAAATTGACTATTTAAAATTTTATGATAATTTAAGTAAATCTTCTGTATAAAAACTGCATATGTTAGACTTGTAATTATTAAAAACATCGGCTACGAGTCACTAAAATAATCACAGAAGTCACTTTCAATTTTATTAAATTAAGAATTTTTATTTTATTACAGAAGGGTTCATTATTTAAAGAAATTTATTAAGTTGAGGAGAAGCACAGGCTGAGAAATTCTTTATTGTAAAGATAATTAACTCGCTCTTCACTACCTGTTTATATTTTAAAATCTTAATAAATTCATAAATGTTAGTTGAAAAGTTATTAACAACCAATTATTTCCTAAGTTATATAATTTTCTAATAGCTCAGTTTCATTATGTTACTATCAAAATAAATGAAATATACATTTTTCTAAAGAAACCTAAAAATGGGTTTATAGTAATGTGAATTCATCAATGGAGGAATATTTTGTAATTAAAAAATATAGTTTAAAAAACTAAAAAAACACGCTTTTAAAGTACATCGAACTAAAAAGTTAAAAATAATTTTTAAAATAATTATGAACAAAAAATACTAGTATTATTGTGATAAAAGCGTCGGGCGCTCAATATACGAAAAATATGGCACAAAGCACCCACGCTTTTATCACAATAATACTAGTATTTTTTGTTCATAATTATTTTAAAAATTATTTTTAACTTTTTAGTTCGATGTACTTTAAAAGCGTGTTTTTTTAGTTTTTTAAACTATATTTATTTTTTACTTTTTAGTTTCATGTTATGATAGTAGTTACTATCAATATCATGGTTGTTACGGGTAACGGGAAATCAGGGTTCGATTCTGGGGAGGGAGTCTGAGAAACGGCTACCACATCCAAGGAAAGCAGCAGGCGCGTAAATTACTCACTCCCGGAACGTGGAGGTAGTGACGAAAAATGACGATACGGAAATCATCCCTCGTAATCGGAATGAATACTTTATATCTCTTAATTAGAATAAATCGTGTTAATATATTAATTTTAATAGTAATTAGAATATATATATTTATACAAATAATGCGACTTAACTACGTAAAAGTATCATGCACTAAGTATAGCTGTGTTTTATGGCCGGGCGGGTCGGACTAACGTTATACCCGAGGTATAAACGGCGGTAGGAATATATATATATATACGTAAGGCGCATTAGACGCGGGCGTTATTGGTCAGTCAAAATAAAAATTTGTTTACATATATATAATATTGATGACAAGCACGCGTGTACGGGTACGATAACTAAAAATAAATTTTTATAGGAATAGTGTACCGTCGTATTGTTAGCGAGGCGTGGGGAGGGGTGAATGCGTATAACAGTCTAGTCTAGACAACGGAATATGCGATAACGCGTGGCGTTTGGAGAGTTACAAACTTACAAACAACAACAAACATACACGTGAAACTAATAAAAGCGTGTTAAAAACAGGCAAACCAATTCTCAATTTTATTTTAAAATCGAATGTTAAAATCAGTATTTCTGTACTTTTATTTTCTGAATTGATATCTGCTCCGACCTTAAGTTGCCTAGTTTTTAAATGTATATTTTTAATTGAAAATTTTAAATACTTAAAAACATGTATTTAATTTCATTTGGGGAGATACCACTCAACAATGTTTAACAGTAAAATTATTTGGGTAATTGTAAAGCTGATATTATAATCTCCCTGAAATTTATCCATGACCACTTCATTGTAAAATAATTTTACAATTAAGTGGTTATAATAATTAATTATTAATCGTTTTACTAGATTATAGTTTATAATATTTATTACACTAAAGCGAATAATTGTTAGTACTCTTTCTTTTTTAATAATTTATTTTCTTAATTTTTATTATGTCTATCATTATTTCAATTCAACAATCATAGTATTTAATAACTCAAAATGTTATTTAAGGTAAAATCTTTTAATACTAATTTTTTTTCGTTGTCCGCTATATGTTGGGGACTTTGGATATTTTGAATGGAAAAAACTCTTAAAAATTAATTATTTACTAAACAAGATAGCTATTAGCTTATTACTGTGATCAATCATATAGTATATCGATACGAATGATATCAAAATTACTTTTATAAACTTGTATAAACTTACATAATTATACTTAAATGCTTTATTATTTTAAAGAATTGATATGTTATTTAAAATAGCTTAAAAATACTATCATATCAACTACTATTTCACAATATGAGAGTATCTATACTAATCGTAAATATCTGAAGCTCAATGCCTACAATCGCTTTTTATATAAATACCGAAACAAATTTTGTAAACGTCGAATAGAAAAACACTTCGTTGCCATTGTACTTCGCATCATTGGTTTATAAATATATACACCTATTTTTCACTTTATTTTTTGTTGGTCTTTTTGTAGAAAATTGATTTATTTTCGTTTGATTTGTCCTAATGCGAGTTTGGGTTGTGACGCACGACCCTCGCTTTAGATTCGAATAATTGGCTCGTGCTGACTGAGCATTTTACGGTTAACAATTATCATTATCTTTGCGTTGCCGTTATTATTATTATTCACTCACTATTATTAACTATTGGAAATACAGATGAATTGTAAAGGTTCGTGAATCAAATTGTATGTACTCGTGAAACTTATGTACGTTTTTACATGTATCTATATACTTACTAGGTTATTATACTCAAAATATTAGCCTGAGAAACCATTATAGTCACTTATTCATTACGATCTATTTTTTTTTTTACACACTACATACAGACACGTTTGGAGAAATTATGAATTTTTTTATAAATACTATTTATACTTAATATTATAACGGAAAAAAGTCTGTTTTAACGAGGACAAAATACATTTGTAGATATGTAGCGATTAATTTCTTCTTTATATATTACGAATTTTATATTATTTAGTTGTTTTTTTGTTAATTATTGCTAATTGTAGAACTTTTATGATAAACGTAACAGGAAGAGTTAAATGGTTAATTAAACTATAGCTATTGTTAGACTAAGTAAAAGTGAATTATTAATGAAACTAAACATTATTTATTTAATAAACAATATTTTTGAACCTAATGTAAATTTTATTTTGTACAATGATTTTTTTCTTAAAAAGAAATAAAATTCTCTAAGCTTATCGTCCCACACACACGGTTGGATGATATGATTTTTTAAACTGTAAATTATTCCTTTAATTTATAATAATTTAAAACTATTTATTAAGCCAATAAATAATTGTTTTGAACATTTACGGGTACTAAAAATAATTTGTTAAACGTAGACCACCCCGATGATCACAGTAACCATGAATAACTTCATCTCTTCGGATATCTCTAAGATCTTATTACTCGCATGTGGTTAATAGACCTAATAATAATTTATCATTGTATGAATGAATTTTTAAAAAGTACTTAAGGTGAAGGTGTCGAGTAATTAAATATCCGGCATTAAAGCTAATTCAAAGGAATCGGTAAATGTATTTCAGTTCCATATATTTCTTTCCATACATTAAAAAATTTTATTATTAAAAATCGAAATGTTATAAATGAATTTGGAAACGTAGACGAAAGTACAATGTGATAACTACGCCGGTATACCATTTAGTTAATAAGTCGCGTGTGATAATAACAATAATTTATCATTTTTCGAAAACAGTTTTGTTACAACTTTCATAGTGAGAAAAATGTATTATTTCTAAAATAGAAATGTATATTAAGTTCATAAAAGTTATTATACAGTTTTTGTTTTTTAATATTCAATGATCTTTCTGTAATTGATCACCTGTAATTATAGTTATAAAGGTTGGATTGATTTAGAAATGAACGGGGGGGAGGGGGCAAAATGGATAAGTATAATTTTCTAGGATAAAACTGTTGTTTAAGCTAGAACTGTAACAAAAACAACAATAATGTGATATGTTTTTTATTTTCGATTTTTTATATTATTAAAAAAAAACAATTCTGAATTAACAACTATTTTAATTGAGACTAAGGAAATGAGTTTTTTTTAGATAGAAAGTGATATTTAGTAGTTTTTTAAATTCGAATAAGAAAAATTTTGTTGAAATAAATTGATACCAATTAAAATATTCACTTTACCGAGATAATGAGCAAAGTGAAATATTTTTAATTTTTTAAAAATGTTGCTTTAAATTATTACAGTTTAATACAAAAGTAACTTCAAGAAAACTATTTAAAATTTAAGATAATTTTTAATATTATAAGCCATTAAAAGATGTTTGGTAATAATGAACTTCGTACTTATTTATACTTATAAAGTTAACCTATTCATTTGCCTAGATTTGCCCTTACGTCGTTAATCATTCAGTATAAATTGGTTTATCAAACATTATTTAAAGTAATCATTGAAATTAATTTGTGTAATTTATTGTATTAATGTATATATATAATACATTGTATTTAATATAATTAAATACATACAATCAATCAATTTTAAATTTAAAATAAAAATGTATAAGTTTTTACTTTAAATTATTATTAATATATAAGAATAATTTATTTACAAAATTATCTATGTATTATATATTGTAATAAATATATCTATTTATTTATCACGGATTGAACCCAATTCAATAATAATAATATATAATTACTAATAAAAAAATTATTGATGTTGAAATTTAAATAAGAAAAAGTTAAAACCTTGTAAATAAAATGAATTTTTATTGAAAAAGTTAGTGAAGACATTTTAACGTCAATAGTTCATTTATTTATTTGGATATAGTACAGATTATATTTTAATTATTTTAAGAAATTACCTGAATTTTAAAATCATATCAGAAAATAATTTATTACATATAAGTATCAATACGGTATAAAATATTTTTCTAATTTGGATCTGCACAGTAGCTTTTTATTTCACTAATATAACAAGGCTTGGCACAGCATTCTCCTACAATATTTTCTTCTTTGACCTTTCGTAGAGACCGTGAAAATGGAATAAATGACATTGCATCTCTCTTTGACCGCAGAGGAAATTCACTGTAGTCTTCAGGTTCTTTAAACTCCCATGTTTCTAAGCCTATTGAATAATTTATTTATTTTTATGAACAACGGGAAAATATTAATTCTTTAGAGGGTTTATATGGGATAGTATAATTGATAACAAGAAAGCACGTGTCCACATTATAAAAATATACGTAAAGCTCAAAAGGTCGACAATTTTATTAGGTAGAGATTATTTGTGGGTGATATTATTTAAAATTAAAAAAAATATTAAAAACATATTTTGTACGTATTTTGTCCAACCTGACCGAAAAATACACCTTGTATATCACTAGATACTTATCACCCAGTAACGTTATCACTTAGTAATGTTATTATTTAATCCATCGTTAAATTTTTCCAGTTTATACAAGTTTAACAATAAATTTTGCAGTGGACCTAGTTCATAATTAGTTAAAATCTTATTTTTAAACATTTCTATTGCCTCTCTTATATTAATTTCTTCTTAATTATTTACGTTTTAAATTAGCGTTGTGGTTTTAATAAAGAGTTTAGAAAAGAGAAAATTTTTGAAAATACTGAATACTACTTAAAATGTGATAAAAATATAAGTAATAAACAGAGTGTTAAAAAAAAGGTAACAAGTAACTAGTTTCCTTACTTACTGAACATTCTCTATAATAATAATAATATTATTAATGAGTATCAATAGGGACTTTTCATGTATTTAAACCAGGGCAGGAAATTGTAATGAGTTAGACAAAGAGAAGACAGAAAAACTGAAGCAATCTTTATTATTATTAAACTAAAATTCTCTTAATATTAAAAATGGTATTTTTGTTACATGATTAAAATTCATTGAAATTATTTAAATTAAGAGTAATTTGATGTAACAGAAAACTTTTCTAATAGCTTAATAAAAATGTCTGTTAAACTTCAATTAATTGATATTTTTAAAATTGTAATGAGTTATGTAATAATAATAACGTATAAAAATTATGTCAAAATGTAATCAAGAAATAAAAAAAAAACAATTATATTAATAGACTTAAAATATCGTTAAATATATATGTATATATTATATTAAATATATATTACTATATTTGTATTACTCTAAATTTAAAAAAATTCTATAAAAGAAAAAAGTAGTTGCTTAACACTTATTTAAACTGCTTATAGGCATTGGATTTATTATAAAAGTATATTGGTGTCCTATTACCCCCACAACAAAAGTAATTATATGACAAAAATACATTTTTTTTCGTTAAGAGGGGTAAGTGAAAAGTTTTCTTATGGATATCTCCCGTGCCCAACACAAAACTATAATTATGCTTTTGCTTTTGACCGTGATTTATGATTCGAATTTATTCAACGTCAAAGGAATATAAAAAATTTTAATCCGACTTAAAATTGAAACAAAAAAAAAATGTAATATAAACTTACCAATTTGGCTCCTTTTGTTTGTGTAATGTCCTCTGCAAACTAATCGAGCTATATCCGCTAATTTAGAACCACAATATTGTATAGGTGTCGTAAACTTTTGGGTCATTGCATTTACTACGAGAAATTGGAAGACGGACGTAAGAGTTAAAAAACTTATAATCCAAAATATCCTCATTCTAGAAATAAAAAATATGACAAATTGTATTACTTTATCTTAAAAAGCATAACACTGTAAAAATAAATTCATTTTAATTTTCACTATCTTAGTCTATAATTAATGAATATACATAGTTATTAAGATTTACTATACATGTATAACATTTTATACATAAAATTGAAGAGTTAGAAAAATTGAAATGAAATTAATTAGCATGCACAAATTTGAAAAAAGAGATAAGTTATACATTTTATTATAATACGTAAGTTATGCACAAAGAATAGTATGTCATAATTTAAAATGAATTTCTCATAAAACATTTGTACGAATATAAATAATTTTAATATAACTACATTAGATTAAATAGATTTTATATTTTACCTTGGATGTTTGAACGAACGTCTGAAATTAAATGACTGAACTAAGTTTATTTATTACATTATATCTCCTTTTATAGTACAAATTTATATGCAACTTATTCTAATTATTTGTGTAATGCGTAGGGGTTGTTTGAGATGTGGGGGAAATGACATTTTCTAAGAACTAATTAAATTGGATTAATATAATAGTTATGAGGCATTAATCAAGGTTGATTTATGGTTAGATGGAAGTATTTATAAACTATTGATTTAACAACGAAAGTGTTTGATTGACAGTTTGTGCTTGTTGGGTTTTAAGACTCAATATCATTTTACAGCAGATAATAACTAGAGATTTAAATTGGTTTTCGTATATTTCCATAGGAAGTGTTTTGACCCTCTTATTTCTTACGTCATTTCACTGCAATTACAATAATCAATAATACTCCATTTACTCGTATACAGGCATATTACATTCCATGTTTTTTTTTTAATTTTATTTATAAAATATTTTTTTTTTATAAATTATTTTATTTTAAACCATTTCATATTTTTACATTTGTTGGTAAATATACATAACATAAATATTTTCTTAATTTTAAGCTTATAAATATTTAAAAATTATATATCTCAATATTGTAAGTGTTATATAGGTAGTCATTTAAATCTTATAAGTGATTCATTTTACTAATGTCATTCTTTAGATTGACTTTGTTTCAAGAAAATTTTAGTATTAGATGTTTGGTGCTGACTCTGGCCTTGTCCTCATATCTAATAAAAAGAATAATCTTTTATCAAATAAGCAACTCTTAACTAACGATGTAACTACAGCGTTAAATAAGTTACCTAATTTTGTTCTCCTATATACATTGGTGAAGGACTAGACTGACCCATTGTGCATAGTGGGCCGATGATTATTGTACTTACACGACTGTAAAGCAAACGTGTCCGTACTTTGTTGAGCAAAAAAAAGTAATTTCCTGGCCGGTAAACATAGGAATATGAGCCGAATTTTTTTTTTAACACAGTGGGTGAATGCCCCTATTTGATAAAAATTTTTGGTGACAAGCAGACTTAAAGCCAAAAACCATACACATGATATTTTGATTCGAGGGCCTATTGATATTTTTGAATGTGCCGAGTTCCCACAAGTCCTTCAATGTTCGCCTAATTAAACTATAGTACGAATGGCTTTAAAGAAATGAGAGTAGAGAAGAAAAATGTTAATTGCTAATGTATGAATGATTTAAGATAATATTGAAGTTGTTTTGTACCTGTCATAATAAAGGATCGAAATGACCCGCGAGGGAAAAAAATGACGAATATTATGATACTTGATGTGTTGTTCATTAATTACCACTGTGTTGTGTTGCCCCATCGATTTTTATTTATTGTGAGTAATCGGTAATATTTATACACACACCTTTAATACTTTTTTACTTAATGTCGGTCTCGACTCGTTATGGACCACACGCATGTACTTAGTAATAAATTTGACTTAATAAGCGTGATATTGGACTACCGTTCGAGATTACTGAAATCATCAACGTCATCGTATTTGTTGGTGATCAGAGACAAAACAAAACCTTAAAAGTAATTACAAAGCCAATTTCTGTCAGATACGATTGACAAATGGTCGTCGAGTCGTGTTGGGAGGGCTCAAACGAAAGTTAAGACCTCTGTCTGGGAGAAGGCGGTAGTTGTCTGTTTGCTCTTTATTACATTGCTTTTAGCTTCTTGCGCTGTGGTGCTGGTCACTAGCAGTTTCTCACTTGGTTTACATCGACATAGAATGTCATTATTATTATTATTAGTGTTTTGTTTTCTACTTGACGTGTGTAATTTGAAATTCCAATATTGTTACACTCGCGCGCATCATTTGTCACCCCCTCCCGTCAAAACCACCATACATGGTCAATAGCATAATTCTACATTAATATTTACTGCTCCTGACTGAGATTATTTATTGTAACTTGCATTTATGTGCCTATTCTTTGTTCGTGTTTGTGAGTACATTCACTTGTGGTTAAGATAGTCAATGTATATCTGTGATTGACGCAAACCAATTGCTTGCATTGACATACGTGCAGTCTTTCTCGGTGTATATTCGTCGATACCTTTTGGTTTAGTCAATCATTGTTCATAGGATTACATATTTTTCGGCAATAATAAAACACCCAGTTATAATAAACGTATTGAGTACAAGTTAAAAAAATTTAAGTCTGTTTATTCTAAGTTTTGCAATTATGGATCATCATAGAATTGGGTTGAGGTAGTTCATAAGGTACCTTTATTATTTCGTTAGATATTATATTTATTTAGTTATATTGAGAAGTGTTCAGTAACGGGATCAGTACACCCGTTCTCTTTTTTTTTTCCATTATTAAATAGAACCCGGTGGGAAATGTTTTTACAATACTATCACTCAGCTCACGTCGTTTTTTCTTTTTGTATCGTAGTATCAAATAAAATTTATCAAGTATACTCAGACTATGATATTTTTTGATTAATAGTTAATTCATTTTTCATATTAAAATAGTTATATTCGTGTACACAATATGTAAAACACATAAAACGTCTGAGTTTATGTTGTCGTATTTGTTCTTTGACATTATTGACAAATATTTTTTTCCTGTCATAAATTTTAAAGCGGTTCTTTGAGCTTTAGTTATGATATTTACCCATAAATTAAGATGCGGTTTATAACTAACGTAACACCAAAAAAGTGAATTTTATTATTTGCCCGATAAACTTATAGTGAGATTTACCTAAATTTGCCTTCAGAAATGGAAAAATTTGTAATATTAAATTATTACTAGTTACTATAGAAATAAAAATTTGATATCCAACATTAATTTACTAGATGTAAATAAAATGTATTGTGAAGAATTTATGTTGTTAACAAGACAGTTGCTAGGTAACGAAGTCATTTTATCATATAAATACGACAAACATAAAAAAAAAATTGTCATTTTGTTGTTATTTTTCTCTAAGCCAGTTTCTCGCAAATAAATAGTGTCAAAAATTTGTGTTTTACTAAAGTCAAGCTAATTTAAAATCATGTCATAGATCCACAAGCTGTGAAGCTTATGTAGACTCTCAAAGGTTTGTACAATATAATTGAACTACTGCTTGATACTGAAGAGTTGCACCAATGGCTGATGAAAGTAAGACACCAAAGTAGGATTTCTTATCAACAGTCATCGATGAATATATAAGATCTTCTTAATCTTGCCTTTGAATTGATGCGGGAACTGTTAGAGACTGCATTTCAAGCGTTATAGACTATTACACAAACATACTGTTACGCAAAATTCCTTCTAAAAAATAGGTAATAATCGATTCATCAAAACGGTACGTACATTTTTTATTAGTTAGAACCAATATTGGTTCAAACCCAACCAGGACGCGATTATATTCGCTCAGAATGACATCGCTTCATGGTTGCATACTAAAAAATATTTTAGTTGATTTAATTAAAATCAGTTTCGAATATTTAACATAATGTAAATTCAACATCGCTAATTGTATTTAAATTACATATAATAATGTATGAGCCTTGAATAATACGGTTGTAGTGTATTTGTAAAGCTCAGTTATGTAGCCACTCAGATGGTAAATGAAGTTTAGTGAAATGATATTTTACTTTAACAATGAAAGTTAATTCTTAAATTTTCATCACTTCAGAGTCACACGCTACATTTATTTATCATGAACTACTTAATTAAATAATTAAACAATAAAAATATAAAAATAATACAGAGAATTATTTTTTTCCTGTTTTGGTACACCCTGAGAAAAACCTCGATCTATATAATAAATTCATTGTTCAATTTGATAAATATATCATTACTATTGAATCTATGATATATTTATCAATATGATAATTTTTTTTCTTGTCTTGAACAATAATTATTTATATGAATAGTTATTTTGTTCGTACTAATAAAACATTATCATAAACCTTTGATAAAATTTCTCTATCAAAACTGATTGAGGTTTTTCTTTGGGTGTAAAGAGATGAACATATAAAATACTTGATGATTGATGAATTGAGAAAAACATGTATTAAAAAAAAAATAAATTCTCAATATTATTTTTATTTTTTTATTAATTATGTGGTTCATGATAAATATATAAATTACATTGTATACAGTGTGATTAAAAAAAAAAACAGTGTACGGATTTTTTAACGATTCAGAAAAGGAACAACAGTCAAAATATTTGACTGTTGTTGTTTTTAAAAAACACATGTAATATATTATTTATACACATTAAGAATACAAAATATTTAATTACCCCTGATTCATTTTTATAATGTACTAATATTTTGATCGGGATCTTAATCGAAAAAAAAACCTCTCTCCACACAAAGAAAACTACAAAAAAACTTTATAATTTTTTATACAAACCAATTTATTCAATAAAAATAAATTCAATATATTTTATCATTACATACAGCACCTATATATCATCATTTTGTATTTTTTGTATAATGAATACACATTGTAAATAATATAAAACTATTGTACAATTTTTTTCTTTAATGTTAGCTAAAGCTAACACTAATGGTTATTATAATAACCATTGTAGTTGATGCTTAACAAAAAATAAATACAAATACTTTGATCATTCCGTTAAATCAATAATTATATTATTATAATATTATATTATAAAAATATTATATTTAAACAAAACAAAAATGGTAAGTAAGTCGTCCAGTTACAAAAGGATGTATGTAAAAATAAATTGTATAAGTAATTTTGATTTTTTTTTACGAATTGGCTAATAACTAGAAAATAAAAAGCAAAATTACAAAAATCATTTTTTTAGACTATATCTTTTTGCAACTGGACGGTTTATTTGTGACTTAAGAACGAAATTTCACTTTATTAACAACACTACCATGTTTAACTTTGTAACTATTATTAAAATTGGAAATTCTCTAAGATTATAGGCGAAAAGAACTATTAACCTCAAAGTATGTGATTGCTTACCTTCCTGGTAACTAAAAATTTAGTTACCAGATTTATTTTAATTATGTCAACAATGAAGTATTTGATTTTTAAAAAAGATGTATTATTGCTTTTATGAAAAAAAATAGTCTAATAAATGTGAATTATAATTTAAATTTATTAAACTATTTTTTTTATATTATATATAATATTTTTAGTATAACCATTATGATAATTGTGATGGTAATTGAAACAGAAATTATTTTCCAGATGTGTGCGTCATCAATAAATACTCACGAGTAGTTTTTATACGTCTTATATTTACTTTTAATAATAGAAATAGTCCATTGGTGTAAAATTCAACATTCAGTTTTTCTAAGAATGTTAATTCGAATGCCTAGCATGGAGGCAGAGGCGAATATTGATAAAGTGACTAAATTTTTTGGTAAACAATATCTAATTTAATGGCTTTCTTAAAAATATGTTAATAGAAAGATGCGATTTTTTTAAATTTTGGAGGTAATCTGATCATATGAAATACAATGTACTCCAATAAATTAAATTATACACATTCAGTGTAAAGATAATATCTTCACTGGGAGGGTACGTTTCTTGTATTTTTATTTTTTCTTGTTTTTTGAATTTATTCTCTCGAAGCTTTAATTTGGCATAAATGTACCGGAGCTACTCGTGTGTGTTGCAAAATCACAACTATTAAAGTCATTGAATTCAGTTTTCATGGAATCATAAATCCCTTGCGCTGAGGTTAATGTGTTGTGTGATTTCGGTAGGGATATCGAAGCGACGGCGCGAGTAATGCTGGGCGTCTACAAAATGGCACCACGAGACTGTGGGAGCCAATAGAACGCAACCTTACGGTCCGCCTATATCGAGGGGGGCCGTCACGTCCGTGGCGGCGGTGACCAGGCGAACCGGTCAGTATCGTTTGTACTGCGCCGAGTTAGCCGTCATTTTGCCGCGAATTTAACACGGATTTCTGCCGTTCTGGTGCACTCGTATCGGCGTGTTGTCGTTTTCCGCATATGGCGCACCAAAACTGCCATCGAGTCATAATGCGATTGGCGTCCCAATCTTACAGAGTCGTGTAATCCGCAAACAAACACTGTGTCGTCGCAGTCTCGTGATATTTAATTGCACGTGCAAATAACAATTGCGGATCTGTACTATGAACGAGCAAAGGTGCGAGGTGCGCGTTGTCGGCCGATAAAAAGGATGGTGACGTGAGAGATTATGCCGAGACCTTGTAGAGAGTCCTACGGCGACCAGAAGCCACCGTACAGTTACATATCGCTGACGGCAATGGCTATTTGGAGCGCGCCGGAAAAAATGCTGCCGCTGTCCGACATTTACAAATTTATCAGCGATCGTTTCCCGTATTACCGAAAGAATACTCAAAGGTAAAACGTCAATGTACACACAACGTGTCGTTTAATTTCACGAACGTTTTTCATTCAGTAACATACAACGATTTAAACTACTAATTCAGTAGTTGTATGTTCAAAATACTACTTCATTAGTGTTAAAATTAATAGAATACTTTTCAAGTTGGACATGTTTGTAATTTTATTTTCTTTATTTTATATAATTTGATTTATCGTACATATTGATTAAGTATTTATAAGCGTTTTCGATATTATTTGAATACGTTGAGCAGTAACGTTTTAAAGCGGTTTACAGACAGAATAACTCGTTTAGTTATCGAAAAACTCAGTATTTATTGAACTTAAAATTACATAACACATTTATTATTGCGAATTAAATTGTTAATATCTGGGCATAAAGAATTTATAATTTTGTCTATTTTTTTAATTTTAATACTTAAAACGATAAAAAACAAATTATTAGATTAGGAGGACTTTAGTTTCTTTTGGGTAGGTTCTTCCGACTTCCCTTCAGATAAATTATTCTTTTTCAATCCTAGAAAAATAAATAAAGACAGATTGTAAAAAAACAAAAAATAATTATTAAGAAAATACCCAATTAAAATTTATCGTGACGCTAACTACAACTACAATCTGAAATAAAGTCGGAGACTGATCATGTGTTTCTTTTTAGCCTGCCAACTTTTTTATTTAAATTGTTCAAAGAAGCTTTTACCTTGATTGAGAAAATCTAATAGATCTTCTATTTCGGCGCTAGATTTCTGATTATATTTTATAGCTAAACAAAAACATAACATTAAATTTTAATACTAAAATCAAAATTATATACCAGTGTTTTATATAATTATAAAATAATACCTTCATCCCTAAGTGATAATGTACTTGATTTTTCAGATTTATTTTTAAAATCTAAACAGAATATGCAAAAACATATAGTTAAATTTATATTGTATATTATTTTTAGTAATTTTTTTATAAAAAAACAATTTTTATTTATATATATATTTCAATAGCGACAGAAAAAAATGTGTTGCTTTTTTATGTAAAAATGGGATTCAAAATTTAATTTGACTTAATTAACTCTTAACTTATCTAATTATACCGTAGTAAAAAAAAAGTTATAATAATATAATTTACATAAATTAAAACAGTACCTATTTGTTGGTTTAATTATCATTCGGTGTAGAAAAACAAATCAATTAGGGAAGATGTTAATTTTAACGTTTAGTCTTAAAAATAATTAAAATAACTCATACTTGTCTTTAACTCATCAGGTATTGATACATCGATCATTTTATTTTGTGGGTTATAAATGAACCCTAAATTATGATACTTTTTTAAAACAATATTATTCATTTCATTGTTGAGTTTTTCTTTCACATAATCTAAAAATATTTTCCTATTTGAATCATTTGAATATTTTTGAATATGATCCTTTAAGTCTCTTTTTATTGAATTTAAATTATTGATTACATATTTACAACATTTAAGGTCATCTGTAATATCTTTTTCCTTTGTTTCAAAATCAACTTTAATAAATTTTAATATGTTTAAAGACGTTGATGGATCATTTAGTAACGGACGTTCACTTACAAATTTCCTTGGAATCCTTTGCAAAAGTGACAAATGATAGTAAAAAGTATAGCTAGTATAATCAGCCCATGGTTTAGTATGCAGATCATCCAATGCCATCAATGATTCCTTCATTATTGTTGCCAATAAAGATAATTTTTTTATTATTTCCAATAACTCAACGGTACAATTATAGATGTTTGTGTTGCCAATTGATAGAGGACAATAGCAAAGATAATAATGTAACATTAAAAATATTTTCTTTAAATCCCTTGCGAATGTACAACCGAGTATTAAAGTAGCTCCGCGTATTTTCCCACCGAAAGAAACGGTACTTTTAGGTTCAATAGATAATGTGTAATATCTTCCCATCCAGAAAACATTAATTACATCATTCAATTCTTTCCATCCAACATTTGAAAACAATGTGTCAAGGATATTTTTAGGTTTAGATGTGCCGGTAGATAATGTAAGAAATATTATTGAACATAGTAAACTAATGTCAGTCATTTTTAAAAAGAACATTTTTAATTCTAACACAAATCAATAACTGTATCTGTTGAAAATCCGCAGAAAACAATTAATATATTTTTAATTGAATCAACAGAGTTTCTATAAATGTGTTTTTAGAATTTAAATTAAATCGAAATACTGACGTAGCGTAACTAAGCTAATATTAGTACATTTATTTTGCAAAGTAAATGAATCCATTTTTTAAAATTTATTTTATATCAATTTGTGACCATTCTTTTTCTACTAATTTTATCTACATTATGAAATATTAAAAATGTTACTGTTTTAAGAGCTCGCACAACAAATTTTTGGTTAAATTAAATTTCTTTTAAAATGAAGTTAAATTTTATATGTTGATTTAAATAATTTTAATATTCTGTTGTTTTCTTGCGGTCATGTTTAACTTCAAATATATTTTTGAAACTAAGGCCGTGTGAACAATTTTCTAAATAATTATTCCGACTAAAATTAATAGAAAATAGTAATTAATTAGAGTGAAAAACATTTTACTTTATTTTTCACTGTTTTCGTGATTTTTTTTATTAATTTTTAGATAAAAAAATTATTTTTTCTATTTTTTTTTCATATATTTTGGGAATTTGGTTTTAAATAAACTGTACTTTTTGTTTCATTAGGTAGAGTTCGTAAAGTGCGTATTTCAGTAATTTATAATTTAAAAAACAATTGTTATTTTGTTATACATTGAAAAAAAATTGCATTATTTCTTATAACATGATTTATGTATTCGTTATTTTTGAAAGACTTGTATTTATTTGTAGGAAAAATGTACAGAGTTTTTTCGAGAAATTATAATAATATATTATTGAATTTAATAATTATATAATAATTGTGTGTGTTATTCTAATAAAAATATCTTATTGTTTGAACAACTTTTTTAAAACTTTCAAGTTTAGTATAAACATTGAACTGCTGTGATTTGGAATTGGCTTTATTTTTAGTAAAATATGACTAAAGATTACTTTTAACACTATTAAAAATTCATACACGTATTAGATAATTGATAATAATTAAGTCAGTTTTATTAAGTGACTATTGTTTAAGCATATCAATGGTTAACAACAATTATGATAAACGCCGCCACCACACAGTCGAACAATAACATTTAATTATTATTTTACCGTGTGTGGTATTACAATTTTACTCAAACTAATCCAATGTATCGATTCAATAGATATTGATAAATCGATCAGTTGGTACTTTTGTATTATTTCGAATAAAAAATACAATACAATGACTAGCAATTCGTTTGTTTCGTTATTAAATACTAACAATAGTAATCGTCCTTCACTGTGTATAATGTTGACATTGGTCAGTATCAGTCGGAGGTAAATATCACCTATTCTGTCGGAATCATTGAAGTACTATACTAATCTGAATAGTCGTTTGATGTTATCAGTTAAAAAAATATAGTCGATTAATATTAAACGTGAGAATATTTTATTCAAAAAGACTGCCAACTTATTACGATTAAAATTTATTATTACTGAATTAATTAACAATTAAACTATTGACATCATGTTAAAAAACGAACTAGAATTAAATACGAATTTATATAATAATTAATAGTCTCAGGCATCTGAAACTTAAAGTGAATACATTTACAAGGTTCCAACTGTGATTTATTCATTAAAATCAAATGGGAATATCTGTAGTACCGTATGTATTCCGTTCGAGTCATTTATCTTTACTTATGATTATAATAATGCACGCTAATATTTACTCGTTAAAAAAATTAATAATCATAATTTTCTTTATTTGATACTAAAGATTTGATACCAAATTAAGGATTTATTGAACTTTAAATTACATATCATATTTATTATCGAGAATTAAATTTTTAATATCTGGATATAGAATTTATAATTTTATCAATTTTTTAAATTTAATACTTTAAACGATATAAAATAAAAAACAAATCTACTAAAAACTAATCTATTAGATTTTTCTTTTTGGTGAGTTCTTCCGACTTCCCTTCAGATAAATAATTCTTTTTCAATCCTGGAAAAATAAATAAAGACAGATTGTAAAAAAACAAAAAATAATTATTAAAAAAATACCCAATTAAAATTTATCGTGACACTAACTACAACTACAATCTGAAATAAAGGCAGAGACTGATCGTGTGTTTCTTTTTAACCTGCCAACTTTTTTATTTAAATTGTTCAAAGAAGTTTTTATCTGGATCAAGAAAATCTAATAAATCTGCGGTAGATTTTTGATTATTTTTTATAGTTAAACAAAAACATAACATTAAATTTTAGTACTAAATTAAAATTATATACCAGTGTTTTATATAATTATAAAATATTACCTTCATCTCTAAGTGTTAATGTACTTGATTTTCAGATTTCTTTTTAGAATCTAAACAGAAATGAACAATCATATGCAAAATCCTTTATACCTTATAAGGGTGTCAACTTTAATTTTTTAAATGGCAACATGAATAATTAACTAATTTATTTAGTAGATAATGATCTAAGAAACTGATTTGTCGATAACATCTTTTGGACCAGTATTTCGGAAGTTATTGACATATTTATATTTTGGTGAGAGTACGGCCGAGAAGTCATAGTTGTAGTTGTAAAAACTACTCTTAACCCCCAGTCATTATTTTGAATTGTTAATAACTTTTATAACACTGGATAAAAGATAAACATAAAAAAATACTTTATTATTGAAAAATTGAGAAAATCGTTGAATTAAAAGAAACAAATAATAAAATTATAATATTACTTTTATTTTTCGATTAAATGAGCGGTTTATGATTAGTGAACCATTCTGTATATTGTGAATTTCGTTTTAATTAAACTATACTTTTAATCTTATTAGTTGAAGATTTAATGATTAAATGCATATTTCAAGATAAAAAAAGAATTTACTATTTCTTTTAACGCAATTTGTGTATTCGTTATTTTTGAAAAGCTCGTAGAAAAAATATAAATATATTGCTGCAAAAATTTTATAAAAATAATTATAACAATGTGTTATTCTAATATAAATATTTTTTTTTTATGATTATAATTCGCGCAGAAATGTTTTACTTGTTAAAAAAATCAATAATCATAGTTTTCTTTATTTGATTCTACTAGATTTTATTTTCATTTGCCATTTGTTATTGTTTATGCATCTGATTTGTTACGATTAGTGTTATTAATAGAAAACATTTTGTTTACAGGTGGCAGAACTCATTAAGACATAATTTGTCGTTCAACGACTGCTTCGTGAAGATACCTAGGCGTCCAGATAGACCGGGCAAGGGCGCGTATTGGGCTCTTCACCCTGCTGCCCTAGACATGTTTGAAAACGGTTCGTTTCTAAGGCGCCGCAAGAGGTTTAAATTGCCTGCAGCCGATCGTGCACTACTCGAAGCCACTTTTGGGAGAAGATCGTCGGAATCACCTCAACTGCCCCCCGTTAATGCAAACACAACAGTGCCGGCGGAACAGCATTCGATATTGTCGTCCCCGTCGACAACTACAACAGCCCAAAATAAACCTAAACTATTCAGCATAGAGAGTATTATTGCTCCGCGCTCCAGCCACCCGGCCGCCGAGGTCATCAGTACCGCCGCCGAGTCGCCTCCTCTACCGCAGCCACTGCTGGTGACCGACCGTCCACCATATCCACCGCCGGTATGTCTGCCACCTACACACCGACCTCTCGTGCAGGATCACACAGTCGGTTACGCAGCCCTATACGCCGCTGCTCTACAAGGACTGCTGCAGCAACCGTTTGCAGCGGCCGCAGCAGCAGCAGCAGCCGCCAATGTTTTCCCCGGATCATCCGCTCCATTGCCGCCGTTCCACCACTATACTCATTCAATACCGTCGTTTACTCAACTGTCAAACTTCACAAACTTGGACTGCGGTACGGCAAGTATCATACTTTAGTTTGGAAGATAAGATTAAGAGCAGTATTTTTACCAACCATTTGTAGTTATGATAAGTAAATAATTACTTTCCAAGCGCGTACATTCCAGCGCACGTTTTTATTTAAATATTTTTTTAGTTTTTAATATAAGTAATAATTGTCTAATAATTTTTACATGGATGGTCAATGACCCGTCAAGGTACAGATTTTCGTTAACAATCGATTAGCTACTTCGAAAATTCTAATCTTTTAAAATATAGAAAAACTTTAACCTAACCTTAGGTGAATTCTGACCTCGATCTTCCTAAACACTTTATAGATATCGAATGATTGATGACAGAACTTAACAGAATTTTAATCGGTGTATATTACAACCAATGTGAACCATCTCATCGTTTTTGTCTTGATAACAATATTAGTCTTCATTGAATTAATTATTTAAACTATTGACTGGAAAACATTTAACTGTTATAACATTTCGTGGTTGTTCGTTTACTTCGAATTTGATAATTGTTGCACTCTAACTGAGTAATTAACTATTTTGTCGATAATTTTAATTTATCTTATTAATTAAATACGTCTTGATTAAATAAACATAGTAAGTACTTTTTAATAGTTAAATAAATTTAATCGTTAAAAAGTTTAATGGTTTTATAGGATTTTTTATACCTATATATATTTTTTTGTGTAAACAATAATATAGAGAATATCTATATAATATCATCTATTGATTTTCCCAGTGTTACACTGATAACCATTAAATAAAACCTTCAGGAGAATAAAAGTAATTAGGAAATGACTAAGTAGAGACACTTCTACGTACACAGAGTTTCATTGGGTAAAGTTTTGTCGGCGGAGCAGTATACCGTTGAATAGCACTCGATATAATAATGCGAGAAGATTGTAAGGAGGCTGTAAGTTATACCCACAGTAGCTGTAGGTATTATAGTAATAATAATAGTGTACTGAATCCACACTAATTAATTATTGTCGGCTGATAAAATTATTCGAACGGTTGATTTTTCTCTTCTTTTGACACGCAGCTAATTTTCACTGCTGTATTACTCTTGATGAATGAGTCGTGAAATTAATGAACATTATCACATAAATCTTTATCATTCGTTCACCTTTAGATATTTTTCGACACAAGACGTCTCACGAGTCAAAACTTATAATACAAACAATTATAAAAACTGTTGTAATGAACAGATTGAATGAGAGTAAAATCACGTGATCGGTTGTGTGTTTTAGTAAATATTTATGAACTTGAATATATTTTCTCAACAATGTTATTGTTTTTACAAAAAAATGATTCAACATTAGTTTTCTTTCGATTTATGTACTATTGTTTGAAACTCTTGGAAGTAGTAAAAAATATTATTAGGCTCCACGGACATCACGAGCTTAGCCGATTCTACGAGAGAGTACAACACAATGCTGAGGACAAAGAGCGGGTACGCGATACTAGTTTAACATTTAATTTAGTGTGTTATTATAATTTATTAGTTTAAATAATTTAATTGTATGTTAGTTGTGGATAACCGTACGATCCTGACACAGGAACTGACTCGTAAACTTGGTCCTATTTTACACGCCTACCCCGTCCAACCCTATTGTCACAATAGAAGCTTGTCACTTTAAAATTCCATTGTAAGAACTACACACACATACACAAATCCGGTAGCTACTTATATAATAATGCGCTATTATGTTATTCGTTATTTGTTCGTCGGACTATAATATCACAGAGATGTGTCGCGGTGGTCCGATTTAATGTGTAGAATACGTCGTAAACGGATTGTGTGTGTTTTTTTATTTCAGAAGAAATATTAAGTACGGGTGGCGCGGGTCAAAAAATAATAATAATAAAAAATGAAAAGGCGTCAAATGAGATATGGCCGGAGAGCGTCATAATATTAATATGTCTTTCGAGAAATTCCGTTTTATTGTTTTTCAAACTTGCACTACGGTCCCAGTGCAGTACACTTTGGCAAGCCCTTCGGTTGATGTTTGCCGACAACGGGCGCCGGACACGGTAAGGTATATTGTGGTTGTATTCGCCTTCTACGGTGACTTCTAGAGCAATTTCAGTATAAAGTTTTTGAGAGCCGCTATAGCCACCCAGTAAACATACGAATATAATAATAATAATAAAAAAATCGACCTGGGATTACACTAATAACACATGTGTACGGGTAATAATATTACACCGAAGTGAATCGCGTGACTAAAAACTCGGTGAAGCGTTTCGGTTATTTATTGCCTTTATACTCGTAATCGAATAATATAAATCGTCCCGAGACATTTTTGCACTTAATTGAGCATATCGATTAAATTGCATACTCGCAAAGCAGTCCAAACGCAAATATAACAGAATTGGTTAGAAATGATCTGAACGCCGCGACAATACGAGTATACTTTTTTTATTTTGACTGTCTACGGTAAGTGTTGTAAACCGCTTTTACATTTTTATGGGCACTGATAAATTACACCTTAAAAAGCATGTCCCGAACTTGTTACGCAACAATTAATTATTAAAACACATATTCTCAGTTAAATAGTAACTAATGCTGTTACAGTTTATACAGTAGCGTTTAATAAACTGACCACATGTTCATATCATCTAGTATTTTCTCGCGAAACGAGTTACTTGTCCCTTTCCAAACGATTATTTTTAATTGTTATTATTATTATTTTTTTTTTTACCTAGAGCGTTTATTTAAGAGTTCTTTCCCCGATGCTTATGAACGTGAAACACATAAGTGGTTTTTGTAGTAATAAATTTTAGACTAGACAATTTCCTCGAGGTGGTATTACAAACACGTTTACTTAATATAGTAACCTTAATCAACGGCTAATATTTTGCTGGGGGAAACAAAAATCTTTTATCTAAGCTTAATTAAATTTATATAAAATAAATGTATCGATAAAATATAAAAACACAATATTTATTAAATCGACAATATCATAGATATCAGTGGACCTATCAGCTGGATGATTAACCACGAAATCGCTTCTGTAGTTCTTTAAACGCCAGCGAAATGTGTTTTAACGTTGAAAAATGTAACTCTTGAGGCAGTGAAACAAAGTCGTTCGTTTGTCGGCTAAACGCACACATTATCGCGAAGGGATGGTCACATTATCGAGGGCCACAAAAAATATAATTGCATTCGTGACTATTACATACACTGTGAGCGGGTACGTGTCTCTAAGTGCTTTCGAGATTAAGATCGAATTCATAGTGTCAGTTTTACGATGTAAAGAAAGGCAGATGTTTTATTTAATAAAGGTGTTGTTGGACACATATTACCACCAACACCAATAGCAGCGACATGTGCGGCCCGGTGTTGACTTTACAATTTTCTTGCAGCAAGACTGAGTGGCAATAGAGTCGGTGGCTTCCGGAGGGGGTGACCGAAATCTTGGCGCTGAAGGTTTCATAAACGTGTAATTAATTGATAATCATCTTTTGGGTTAACAATTTATACCATTTTTTTCCCGACATGAAATTACATAAAACCGCAGTTGATATAGTTTGACTGAGAGTAAAAGTANACAATTTTCTTGCAGCAAGACTGAGTGGCAATAGAGTCGGTGGCTTCCGGAGGGGGTGACCGAAATCTTGGCGCTGAAGGTTTTATAAACGTGTAATTAATTGATAATCATCTTTTGGGTTAACAATTTATACCATTTTTTTTCCGACATGAAATTACATAAAACCGCAGTTGATATAGTTTGACTGAGAGTAAAAGTAGGCGCACTAAAGTAAAAAAATAAAACACGTGTAAGTGCATTGCCACTCAAGGTTGTTTATTGTTCCTAAACACAGGTCGCAGACGACAAGAGAAAAAACTGCCAATTGTTTTTTTTTCCCTTAGAGTTGATTTTTAAAAAAAGAAACAGTAATCGTGTTAAACCAACATCGGACACGAATCATAAATTGAAAATAGTTTTATTTAATTAGTAGCATGAATATTTTTTTGTTAGCGTTTGAATCGATGACCATCATTGGTTTGACACACAATGGGAGATTAAAAAACATTACGCGAAAAAGTTAATACTGCGATTATTTTAATAGTTTTGAGCTATTTTTTGGACTAGGCTCGTGGACAAAGGAAAAAATGTTGTTCTAGTCATTGAAACCACTTGGTAGTTCATTGATTATGACTTACATTTCTCAGAAATTTCTTTTATCAGTATTTGTTTAAAAATTAATGATGCACGGTAAATATAATCTAAGAATTATCTTACTTGGATTTGGTTGAGTACGTTAGATGGTTATGCATATTTAACAATTAATAATGTCAGACTGCCTTTGACCGCTGACCTAATTAACTTCTATTAAATTACTTGGGATTAAGTAACACGATTATGTTTTATTTTATTAATTTGTATTTTTTAATAATTAATATTATAAAACAAAAATTATATTAAGTTTTGTTTTAATAGTAAAATAATATTAAAAATATGTAAATAATTCCTGCGATAGTTCCAGAAAGTAAAATATTCTCTGCAAAATTAGTATTTATCCGAATATATTGTTAATGATTGAAATTATGCGCACTAAAGTTAGTTTTTAATCTTGTAAAGAATAGTCGCAATATTTCCCATCATTATAGATATTTTTACCATGTAATTCAATTTACAATACAATTCATAAGAATTAATTTAAGTAAAATTAGTGGGGCAACAGTTTAATTACAAAATACGATTAAAATATTTGAAATGTTTTTGTATATTAACAACAAGTATGTTAAGGTGTTCCATTTATATTTGACTAATTCATATTTGCGTTGATAAGAAATTAACATATCTTTTTATGTTAAGAATTAAATATATAAAAATACTACGTGTTTATTTTATATATTTTTACTTGCGTAGTTGTAACGTCATGTAATGAGTTTTACGATAAAAAGTTAGTAGATTTTGATTAGTCTTAAATATCTTTTATTATAAATTACAGATTAATAGAGAGGCCAATTTAAGACGTTCGAAGTAAATTCATAAAAATGAAATTATAAGCATATAAATGTATTAAAGTTTTACATAATTATTGTAGTCGGATTGGCGCAGCTATTCATGTTTTATTTGCCAATCAACACTCAAAACGATTCGAATGTTTTACAAATTTTCATGAATATTGAACGTATTAATGAATAATTCTGCGATAAATATTTCTATCTTTTACAATTTTTTCAGTTCAATTGTTAAGATCCACTCTCTATTTCATTTGATTTTTTGATTTCAATTGATTTTGACAATTATTATACAGTTGTGGTTAGTTTTTATACTGTATATTTAATAAATTTACTCATTAGACATTTTTTGTTGTTGAATTTTTATTTTCCAATTTAACTTGCATGTTGATTTTTAATACGTGCCAAGTATAGTTCATTATTTATTTTTAGAGGAAAATTTTTTATTTGATTTAAGATATTCATGAGAAAATTCATTGTAATTACCTTCAAATAATATATTCTGTAAAATATAAAAATCATCAATATTAAAAATGAATATGTAGCTTGTTTATCAAACTGTAAATAACTCATTGTTTCCGAAACGTACTTTGATATCATTTAACCACATTAGGTAACTTATTTTACGTAGATTCACTTTTTTATGGAATATTTAAACACACAGTATCAAATAATATTCTTAAAGTCCAATGGTCGTTTATGAAATCATTGAATAGATGATTATGTTAAATTTTTGTAATAGCTAATTTAAGTTATTTACGTATAAACAATTTGAGAAACGTAACTGAAGCTTTATCAAGTTGAAATTTGATTTTAGAGGCGTATTTGAAAAGGGGATGATATGAGTATTCACCCCCCTGAATCTGCGCTGTTCATATGTGTAAATATCGGTTTAATATATTCATATGTTTCATTATTTAATCGTCTAAAAGTTGTATCGTGTTTAATATTATGACACAACACTCATTAAACTGGGTGTATTGCACAAATAAATTATGAAAAATATTTTGGAATGAAAAGTGTGCTCGTTAAAGGTAACAACGGTTACCTATTATAGTTTGTATTAAATAACAACTATACAAAAAATCGATTCTCAAGAAAGAGAAACTGCAAATTTGGTTGCCTAGATAAGACGGCGCGTGCAATCGACGATCGATGATGTACGTAATTGAGTAAAGTTGGACGTTTAATTAATTATTAAATGCCGATGTGTACTGTCAGTTAATATTTAATTTTAAGGATTGTAAACTTATTTTATGCTAAGCGAACCGTTGTATGTGTTGAATTAGTGTTCCATTACTTCGAATTCAAGAGGACGAAATCGCGTGAAATATTCAAATAAAGTGTTTTGTTACACTCTGGCCAACACAGTAAATAATGATAATGACAATAATAATAAAACCATCGTATACTCATTAACTTTGCCGCTTCTGAAAGGCCAATGGATCATAAAAAATAAACAAGTCTGAAAACAACACTTTTTTCTGCGGTCCCGTATATTTGTGCTGCTCCGTATCTATACATAAAATTCTACGCACCTTGAGGAACATAAATACTCTATGGCAGACGCATAACACACATGTCTTCCATGTACATCCATATATGTATAATAACTACAGAGATAAAGAAGAGACCGTCTATTCTTCGCTCATAACCGCAAAACGTTCTCCCGACACCTGGACTGCAGTCTCCGCCGCTTTGCTACAGACCAAAATTATACGACACAACTGCCGTTGTCTATGTGTTTTTTTTTTAACATAATGCGCTATGGTGCACACACACACAACACATTATACGTTTATCCTTTTAACTTCCAATTACCTTCCGAAACTACACATGTACAATCGGTAAAGGATAATGTGTATATATTACATGATGTTATTATTATTTGTGTGCGTCCGTATGTGTCAGGACATATTTGCTAAACCGCACAACACTTCTGTGCTGGCCTTATTGGTAATTCTTTTTTTCACTTATCGACCTATTTCAATTGATTACTTTTTAAACGTAAACCGATTGGTCAATTAATATGATTTGCCTAATTAAATCGACTAGATTGCATTTCTTATCTATAAACTGAAAATAGAAGTAGTAGTTGCGGTATAAGAAATAATTCGTTGAAACTTTTCCGTAAAGGTTGGCAAATCACAAACGATAGTTAAAATCACAATCAAATAATTTTAAAAACAATTCGTCATTAAAAAATGATATAAATGTAGTAAATATTTTCGAAAAGAGATTAAACACTTAGAAAATAATTGTAATAAAAAAAATGAATTTTTTTATCAATGGAAAACTTAAATGATAAATGTAATTATTACTGTTCGAAAATGTACACTCTTCGTGCAGTATTTAATATAAACGTCATAATTAGATTTTTTTTATTAAAAATGTCATATTTATATTGAATATTTATCATGAAATACCGTTCGTGTAACAAATATCGTGTAAAACTTTTTTTTTTACCGTTAATCATTACTTCAGCACATACAGTTAATATTATGGTCCGTTATCGGCTATGGATGTGTTTTAATTATAATTGCATTACAAGTGCACAGGAACGGCAACATGAAAATTGTTTCTCGTGTAAAATCAACACGATTGAGTTTATGCAAACCGTTGCTAGCGAATTATGTTTGTCAAATTTTTTTAAACATTGAAAGCACATGAATTATTTATTAAATGGAAGCGCCAAGCAGCACTTAGATTGTAGTGGTTTTCTCCGTGACAGGACGACAATGTGTGAATAATATTATAGTTAATATTTTGTTATTGGGTAAGCTACTTAATTATCTCAATCTACAAAACCATAATTGATAATTCATGTATTTTTAAACGACTACATCTAAACTTATTGCATTCTTACAGAAATTTTCCGACCGGAGTGGGTTATCTTTAGCCTTGTAAAAAACAAAAAAGTAGAGACGGATAGTTTTGCGGTTTTTCCCCAACAAATAAAACAATTGTCGTCGGTCTGGAATTGTTTTATTATTTGTAAACACGCATTTAATTATCCTATTCGTAGGCAAATTAAAGTTGTTTCATGTTATCCTCAGTCCGGATCTGTGCTGTGCAACTATGGGAACCACTAGGTACGGGCAACCCTATAATTACTGACGACACTCTTCGGTGTATTTTCTCTTTTGTCGGCTCTTCAAGCGCACGTTGCGTGGGCGTGGCCAAACACTCCCGCGAGCATCTCGCACACACTTACTCAGCTTGGACATTCCACAGACTCTTATATACGAAGATAATAATAATTCCAATACCCGTAAGCTTACACCCAACCCTGTAAACATACACACAAAAAACAACTACGCCACCGCAAATGATAAACGAGTTTAAAACTGAAACAAATGGTCCACGGTTATCTTTGAGTATGGTCACATCTTGGGTACTATATGACCCGCCACAACCTCCCCTTACTGATGGTTTATAGTCCGTATTTTTTGATTTTTATTTAATTTTTAACGATTGAATGGTTTTTTTTTCTTAATTATTAGTTTTGTTTGCGCGTTTTATGAATATACTTATTGTAAATGATATCTTATGAAATCTGAAAATTTTTTACTAAATTATAGAACAATAGAATATACGTCTTGTGCTAAGTGTAGTAGTTAACCTATAAAATCATAATGAGTATTTTCAGTGTAATATATGCAATTAAGTATTTAATATCTAACTAGACCTGCTATATTGATAAGTATAAAAATTTAGATCATATTGCAATCATTTATGAAATAGTTTACAGTATGATATTTTATCTATTTCATAGGCACTTCTCTTAGAAATAAGATATGAGGGACAAATCACCTTGACAAAAATATTTATGTTTTAAACAGATTTTTTAAAAAAAAAAAACATGTTTTTAACAACCCTGCTTAGTGAGAATGATTATGAAGGGAGTAGTAAAAATGCCTTATATATGTATCCCCTCCCCTAGTAAATATGATAAGTGAATTTTAAATTGTATTAGAAATAATTTTAAAAATAACACAGTTAAAAAAAAGCATAGGACCACGATTTATTTTTTGACAATATTGAATTATTTAAGGTTAATTGTAGTTAAATAACTTATAGCATGTCCGCTTAAAAAAAATATTGACAGCACAAAATAATTATTCTTTTACAAAAATGTATAAATTTAATAATAATTCCTACTGTAATCTTATTACTAAGTTATTTATAGCTAGTTTATGCTTTAAAAATGAAAATGATTATTCTTTTCATTTTGAGTATTTAAGTATTGTTTGCTTTAATCGTTCGGTTAAAACGAGTTTTATGTACAGATTTTAATAATAATAAAAAAATAAAGTAAATAATTATTTATTTACCGTGTAAGCCCAACCCATGTGCATATAAAGTCACGTTCATCTTCATCCATATAATCAGCTTGTTAGATGATTTATTAAAAAAAAAAAAATTAAACACACGACGGTCAAACATGAAGAGGAATGACCGCATGATCAGAGGTTTTATGTTAACCGTGCGCACACCGTTTTTTGTTTAACAACATTAAAAAGCGTGAAATAATGAAACACTATTTTACCAGTATTTACAATAACATAATAATTTAAAATCAATTTAATTACTTAGAATATTAACGCGTTCAAAATCGACAATTTTTAAATGGTAGACTTTAGACAGCGGTTTTATAATGAAATATTTAAATTATACGTTAGTGATATTAGAAAAAAATAAAAAAATAATAATAACAGCTATTTTAGTGTTTGTGAAATAGTTAACATCGCGAAAAATATACAACTAGTTATCTTTTTTTGTTTAATCGTCACTGATTTTCAAAAATTCCCTTAACCACTTTGCAAATTATATATTATTTTAACTATATGTACGTGATTAGATTTTATTTATTTTTCCTACCTTGATGTATCGGTTTCTAAAAATCATTGTGTTAAAATAAATTGATAATTCATAGAGTCGTTTGTGAAAATTATTCATTGATCATTTTCGCAAAATGTTCTATTTAAACATAATGAGATGCGAATGCAAAATGAGTCTAACGAAAATAGTAGTTATTAAAGATAAAAAATCGGTTGTTTTACCACCCTCCTAGATATTACACTTTGATCACTAACAGTTGTTACGGTATACCATTTAAAGACATAGAAACCCTTATTGCTTGGATTAATAAAATTAGTAGTTTTTTTCAAGTTAGAATGTAAAAGTTTCGTACTATTTATTCAAATAAACTCTCCGTAGATTTGTTAAGTATTCCGAAATATCGTGTTTTACCACAGAGCTTAATATTACTTTTATGTTCATTTTATAAGTTTTTATTTGGCATTGACAACATTCTGTCAGTTTTATGTATTTTTCGGATTAACGGACTTAAGAAAATACCAGAAGCCAACTCGTACAGGATACTTTTACGACTTTGGTATATTATGCAAATCAGAATTATGAAACGGTAAATGACATATACTTCAAGTGTTAAATAAACAAATATGTCATACCAAACGAAAAAGTACGCCATTCAAACGGCCGGGTTAATACATAATTATTATTGTGATAAACGTTAGTATTTGGTTATTATTAATCTGGAAAGTCTTTGGGAAAGTCATAAACTTCACGTGTATAATCCTTTCATTCTTTACACACACAGACAAGCTGACGGGAGTAGTATTAATCGAGGCCGCCGTTATTGTACACACAGTGATGGGTAGGTATTTATTTATTTTTTGGTTTTCCAAGCGCGTTTCTCTGTTGACCGCCCGGTATCGTGTTAATAACCATTAAAATGTTAATAATAATCGTAATAATAATAAAGGCGAACAGTCCGCGGCGGCGGCGGCGGCTTGTCTCTCTATAGTATTATACACACACACACACACACTTGTAGCCTGTTGTGCGTATTCCAATGTTGTGTGTGTGTGTGTGTATACAATATAATAATATGTGGGAATACGGTAGGTAGGTGTTGTGCGCCTGTGGGCTACGACCGGTTTATACATACACGTTAATATACGCTTATGTATGTATTTTTTTCCTATATATATATAATAGTAATAATATAAATCAACCGGTTTTTACGGGCCTATCCGCAAGAGCGTTTTGTTTGTGTGCGCGCCCGGCAAATTTGGTGTGAAGCAAAGGACGCCGCTCGTAAGATAATGTGGAACGGATTTGGTATTAACAAAAAAATAACGCGTTTTAGTGTATAAAACATAATTTACGAGATGAAAAATAATAATCTAATACCGAGTGGAAAAGAATCGCCGCCATTTCCCCTTTAATCTATTTTAAACATCGATCTCACCGATAGAGCTGTGCGTTTAGTGATAATATGATGAATTACGCAAGTTTCCCGGAGCATTGAAACATCATAATACATTTTTGAATTATACCACTCCGACTATCTTATAGTTTCTTACGTTACCGCTCTGCATAGCATTTTGTTACACCGGAGATCGTCAATTAGTTGTCTTTCGTAGATTATACGATTGTTGATTATTGGGGTGGTCCTCGTGAATTAAAGACCGTAGTGTACGACCGTAAGAAAAGGATTCACGATAAACATTAACAGTAGATGTTTGATTAGGATCGGAAGTGACATTAATTGGATAATTATGTTCTTTCCATAACGACGAGCGAGCTGACAAGTCGGGGTAATTGATGAATGATCAAGCGTCTATTGTCGAAGGTGATACGATGACTTAATGGTGTGGTGTAACGAGACAAGGGATTACTCTAACGGAAGGCAACATTTTGGGCTTCCTTTTTTATTATTACGTTTCATTGCTTACGACGTTTTATCTTTTTTTCATACGTAATTGTTGCTCGTCCTAAAATCTTACATAAAAGTCATTTTCGTGTTATGCGGTCAACTGCCTGCAGGCTCTATTAGAATTACATTTCATTTGTTTGTTAAAAATTTAACGATACTTATCAATTATCTACTTTCGTACTGCTTATATCGATCAGAATTTCATACAGAGTGGATTGGAATTTACCGAAGAAATTATATTAATAAATAGGTATAATATCCAGGAAAAAGAAGTTAATTCAATATTTGGTAGTTTTGTAACGACAGCGGGAGATGAAATATTTTTGGATGTACATTTGTGTTTATTTGATTTTACTCGAGAGTTTTCAGTATAGGAAATAACGACGTTGTTTTGGTCGTTTCGAGGGGAGAGTACGCAGTACATAGCTAATGACCGTGGGGTGTTATATGAACATAATGGGTGGCCAGTACATCGAGAAATATTTAACTCGGCTAATACAGTCGAGATGGAGTTTTGTATGTGTTAACACGTTGGTGATAGAGGACAAGTTGATGATAATGGTGTTCGCGTACAATAGGGTGCAATCGATCGGTGACTGTGTGTTTTTATGAGATTCCAGACGATTGACATTGTATGTGAATTAATACAAACTACAAACGAAATTATGCATTGTTATGACATATATATGTACAAACACACGGCCGATTTATCCCACGGCGTGAATACAAATGAGAATGTGCCTTATCGTGCGCAACGCGTTTAATAAAGTGTACATGTTCGTACTTCATCATATAATATTAATATCACGGTATGAATAAATGATGCTGTACACAAATATTTATTCATTATGTTTGAGTTACGACGCGGACACAATGTATGTAAACTACAATAGGAGGTGTAACGCACATGAATGTCTCATAATCACTGTATGTTTAATATGTAAACACGAATAAACGTTTAAGTCGATTGTAACTTAACGCCAAGTACACCAATTGTGTCATGCACTCCGATCTGATTTTCAGACATTTCGGGTGGTTTTAATATTACAACAGTAAGTCTCTAGTATGAAAACCGAGTGCAATTTAAACCAATAATCAGTTAATTAGATGTTTTAGATCAAATACGATTAGTGAGAATTCAACTCGATTAACGTGAAAATGCAGTGTAAAGTTTTAGAATTTTTTTATGCGAGTGGTGGTGACCCTATTTTGAAGTCAAAATGATGGTCGGAATAAGCCCGCAGGGTGCACAACATTATAATACGATTTATATTTTATTATTCTTGTTTATTTATGTTTTAGTGACCCTTAGTAGGTAGAGGTTCGGTTATATACACACAACCGCGTAGGCGATTAAACCCGTGTACGCCCGTTTTGTTGGGTATTTATTTACTTTTTAATTTATTTTTTTTTAAACAAGTTACATGAAACGCGGCCACGGAGAAAACCAACAACGGTAATTTAAATACGTCGTTCTGTGGCCCGCGGCCGTCAGACCCGAGAAGCCAATACTGCAAGTACTACGATATGCGGGTACTCGGCCGACAACGGGTGTAATTAGATGACAATTTACTAAGTCTCGGGGTCCGTGTAAAACGATTTCCAAGATTTTAAATAGAAAAAACTGAGTTGTCCGGCTTTGCCACCCGGAGCACTGGCATGCAATCCGTAGACGAGCTCCTCACGGATTCACGCTACCGGGTCGTGTACCGCGCGTTTGTTTGAGTGTGTGTGTGTGTGTGTGTTTATAAACACCTGGTTACCGATTATTATTATTGTTCGGGCAGAAAACTCTTGGACGCTCCGGAGAGACCCGTTCGCATCACGTCCGTCGTGTCGGCTCGCGCACCCTAATTACTGGGCACCGGCTAATTGCCCCACACCTGGACTGGGTCCTCCTTCTCCATCACCTTCTTCTGTGTAATATATAATTCGGCCTCTCGCTCCCCTCATCCGCCGGCCGTCTCCCGTGTTTGTTGATCGCTAATGGTTTGTCGGCGGAGGCGAACCAAAAACAAAAAAACAAAACGTGTATACATGTACACACACGTTGGACGTAATCGCGCCGCGCGGCAACCGATACACATGCATAGTTATAATTTGTATACAATACTGCAGGTACATATTATACGCGTTATAAAATTAAAATAATAATATTAAATATAGTTATACCAGTGTGTGCGGCTTTACAGGCTGTTTAGTTTCTCCACGCGTTCCTCCCGCCCGCATTATACTTGGTTATTTTCATTTTTCCATACTCGAAAAATCTTCCTTTTCTATCTACTCGCTCTTTATTATTATTATTTTACGTTAAAAATAATACCTTCCAATGATTTCGTTGCAGTCGTGATCTCGTACGTTGCAGATTGACTGAAGTAATTCTACACGTATGCCGTATTGATAACGAACCGTGTCACACCGAAGTCGAAACAAACGTCTAAACATGCACATTCTAAAAACGACAAAAAATGTTCACGTAAAGTTGTTCACAATTTTCGTTGTAATGCAAACGTGATTAAGGATAACCGGACACACAATAGCGTTTATTTCAATTTGTGACGACTTGATACGAGTGCACATTTTTTATACGCGAGTTTATCCGAAACCGAAAAACAAAATAAACATTGTTTTTACTTGACGTGGTCGATTCGGCAAGAAAGGAGCTCAGATGACACACGTCTTGATACGACTATTTCGGTTTGATAAAATTGGTAAACAATAAATGTACACCGCACACACCGAACGATTGTCAAAGCGTTGAAAATCAAATTTTTTAAACAAACAGTTCAACGACCGTATCCTTTATTCGGCACGTTATTTGTTTGACAAATCGGTCGGCGGCGTACTAGTGTTTGAGTGTCCATGTTCGGAAAATGATTAAGCACTTGATTGATGTCCTCGTGTGTACATTGTGTGACTTTGTATACATTTATAACAAAACTAATTTGTATAAATAGCGGAGATTATCCATAGTCATACGTCAAGACGTGTAAACAAGATGAAAACATGTCATAATTACAATTTCTTATACCTGCGAGTTTATAATGACCAAATGTAACGCCCGTGAAAGAGTGAAATATGATGGAGTTTTCATTTCAAAATTCATCATAACTTTTTGTGTGTGTGTAATATACTTATGATATAATTAGTACGGCTAATAGACATTTGCATGTACAGTACATTCACTTAATAATTTACAGTGGTTTTAAATTGGCTTTATTTGATATTGATGAGATGATGTACATGCTAAGACTAGCTTGTTTTGTATTATCCCTTTGTTTGAATACATTACAATTAAGCCTGATTCATAATCTTAGCTATTATAATTATTCAAAATTAGATAAATATTAACAAAGCTATTCAATAATAAAAAATATGTCCATCATTAATTATATTTATTGAAGAAATCAGTGTGCTGTTAAATACTAGGTATCATATCTCAAATTAAAACCAATAATGCTTTTACAACCAAATTTATTTCACAATTTATTCATTTGATATATAATTCATTATTTAGAGGAACGGCTATTTGTTTTAATTTGGACGTTATTATTTCTATGGATTTTCCTCGACTATTACTAAAATTTTTATCAGTTCTTGTTGATTAATAAGCTCTAAGCTTTCTTCAAAGTATAAATTACTATTTATACTACGGTAGGTAGTCAAAATGTAACAACTAACCTCAGCAGTAAGTAGTTGTTATACACCCGAGGCAAGTTTTTATAATATACTATTTTCTAGTAAAGTATTCTAAAAACTTATTTTTGTTATAAAATATTATGGTAAAAAAAATTATGTCATTGTACGCAAATTTATTATTTCCCTTAAAAAATTTCTTAGCTCCGAAATTTTCATGTTTATTAACATTGTCTCTAGGATTTTGTAATTTTCCCATCCGAATGAAATAAATTGTGCAAATTTGATTAAATTTGAAAAATATAATTTCATTTCTATGCACAATAAATATATTGTAGTAACTTGTCCTCAGGTAAAACTGTACAAAAAACCCACACAGAATTTTTTTCGTTCCTCCCTTATATTTTTAGTCCCGAAGAATAAAAAGGAAAATGTGATAAATTTTGATACTGATATTAATAAATAATAAAAATGTATTTTTAGAATGTAAAAATAATAAAATACAAGAATTAACATGAGAGTTATAATTGTTTTTAATGAGATTATTTCTAATTTTCCAAATATGTTACTTTATTTCTAATGAATTTTCAATGCATTGTTGGTTAGTAAAACTATTCCAGTTGACCTAAATTTTTTAATAAAATTTAACAATGTTAAATCAACATTAATTAATTAATCAGATAAAATCATAAATATACTATGGCTGTTATAAAAAAATGTTCATTTTTTTATGTATCTTACTAATTACATTGTACAAAATTCTGCTAATGATATACAATTAGCAGTTTCCTTTAGGAAGACAGTAGGGAATCCAAAAGGGTCATAGTAGTTATGACCCCCATTTCAAATAGGTGCAATATCAAAATTTATTTGCTAGTTTAAAAAAACTTGTTCTTTAAAATTAGGTTAATACCTACCTAGAAGATAAGAAAAAATATAGAGGGGAAAAATGTAATAGTCTGTAATTATGTATTTAACATTAACTTGTCGATTTACTGATAATAAATAAATTACAAATTATTTTAAGAATCTTATCATTCTGACTAGTTGTGATTTTATTGATGATTTTTCTTAAGTTTTTTTTTTATATATAGTAATTAGATTGATTATTTCTTGAAACTTTTGAATATATGCTCCATTAAAAGTTATCATTTCATTTGAGAGGAAATATTCTGTGCCTGTTGTCTTCATTTCACCATATTCAACTTTATAAATCATTACTAGTATTACAGTTAAGTAGCCGAAAGGTTTGAAAGATTACCAACTAAGTATTCAAAATCACTTAATGAATTAAAAAATAATTTTATAACGTCAACTTTAGCTTTCCGAAAAAATTTATCTTTGAAACTAACGTAATAAACCTCTTTCCCTTGAGCTTTTTTATATATTAAAAATAAAAAATACTAAAAACATAACTATTAATTGGAAAGATCAATTGCATATTGAAAATATTGAGTTGTGAATCATTTCATTATTTATACAACGTAAAAGAAAATATTGGTATTTTTCATTTTTTTAAATCGATTATAAGTTTGAACAAATACTAATGATTAATACTAGTCTCACGATATATCATTGAACGGTATTACAGTCTGCGATAAAAAATTAATTTCAAGTTTTTTTTATGAAAGTTATGAGGTATAAATTAAATATATTAACTACTAGAAATAGTGTTTTGTGCATCTTTTCAGAGTGTGACACGGTAAAATCAAGATTCGAATGAGATTCCTATTAAAATGTCATTCTCTTTAATTTTGTTTTCACACCAGCATTAAATTAATTCGATGAATAGAATGAATGAATAATAAACGACAATTGTTATTAATTATTGAATTTACCTACTTATGATTTTATTAATATGTTTGGAAAACAAATATCTTTTTCTTGGATTGGTATCAAATAGTTTTATCGGTCGTCGATTTATTATTTAAATGCGAGGTCACATTATAATTTATTTTACAATTTAATATAAAATGTAATATATGAAACCGTATACATTATTTGCGATGTCGGTATTATTTCAAAAAAGAAACTCAACTCCTCAGGAACCCCCAGGGGGTTCTCAAATAGCCACAGCAGACGTTTCATACTAATATTGGTATATTATGTATATAAAGAAAAACAAATTTGAATGCTATTAAAATGTTTTAGACTATATATCCTTGTAAAAATAACAATCTGTTACTACGTTGAAAGACGTATTATTTATATTAACACTTACAGTTGTTGTATCATGATTGAATATATTTGATTATGTAGGATATTTTTGGTAAATATGCAGTGCAAGATTAAGAAAGATGTGTTTTTTTATGCATAATATAGGAGGACGCGGATAAATACTTGATTTTTTTTTGTCAAAAAAAGTTGTTCTTTGCGAAATAAAAAAATAATTTACTGAAAATTTTGTCTAGCTACACAATAAGTTACAACGTATCCCTTGATATTTGATGTTTAAGACAGTGTTGATTGGTTTATTTACTGGTTAATCCGGGTTTGTGTATGAGTAAAGAGTAGTTGCAGTAAAAAAACAGGTATTTAATTTGTTAAGGGTATAGTAACCACGTATAATATTTTACTTATTAATTATTTAACTAAATCTGAACGACACACTTCTATTCGACATTAGTTTAACGAACCTCAAAAGGAAAGACAGTAAAGTGTAAACTGAAACTCTTCTTATTATTTTTTTTAAAAGACAAATCATAATATTAATCATAATAAATTACCTTTTAAAATCAATGAATAATACAAGTTGTCCTTTAAACTGTAAAGGTGGTTGTCTTATATACATTTTCATTTAGGAGATATTTCTAGAGTTTCAACGTACATTTATTAATTATACTTTATAAATTGTTTTTGAACTTAAATCCAATGATTTTATAAAAATATAAACATTAAAATAACAATTCGTGAATTATTTTATGAAGTACATTTTATTTATTTTTGATTATTTTATCATAATAACTGACCATACATTATTATTTCTCAATTTACAATTATTAAATTATTTAAAGTTAAGACAAATCTGTACTTATTGTATTGTTAGAACAGATATTAACATTTTTCTGTAACAGACAATAGTTTAAATAGAGTAACACTAAGATTGAAAATCGTTTTATCACTAATAATTGTAATAACAACGATTCCCGAGATCAACTATTCTTAATTACTTACATAGAAATCATTGACTTTGAAATTATTATACTTTGCCCTTCTGCTTCGGTGTTCACATCAATCATCAGTGATTAACGTATAACGAATTACACGTTGAGTACTCGACCGTTACTCTTATTTTAAGTAATTACGTTCATTGTTTAATGACTGGTGAATGGATATAAAGTAATATAAAGGTTAAATAATTAATAAACTCTAATAAGACAATATATTGCTGATGGCAGTGTATTACGATATAAAAATCTAAATATGTAATCATGTTTTTTTAACTTCAATGTTTAATTGCTACAAATTCAATATTGACGCTGTATATAACGTAAACAATTAATAATAATTTATTAAAATAAAATAATTATTAAATGGTACAGCTAAAACTTGATATTTCTAATCTCAACGGTCGTGGACTCGTGAACAATAAATCGTATAGAATAATTAAAGCTTGAGCTTTATTGTAATTAATTGCTTACGTTCGAACGATTACAACATGTCTTTATAGTGTAAAAATTTTAGATGAATCAATGAAAAACAAATCTTGTTTATGATATAGTTTGCTGAAAATACAAAATGTCCAATAAAAGAAACTCCGCTTAATGTATTTTAAGGCTTCGCGTGCAAAGTTAACAATTGAAAAATGTATTCATATTTAAAAGTTACCAATGCTGACAATTTATTCTTTTAATTTGAAAAATAAAATATTTATTACAATTTGTCGTTGATCATATTACGTAGTTTAAAACAACTTTTTACAATCACAATAAATAACATTTGTCATTATTTTCTACTCGATTGACATTTATAAAACAATATTTTAAAATTTTTTCTACGATTTTAAAATGAGTTTTTTATTTTATTTGTGAACACATAATTATTAGGTCAAAAGAGAAAAAATAATTAAAATGTCGAATTACTTGTTAATCTATGTTTTTTTTATTATAATTAACTATAGAGTTATTAGTCAAGAATGGCCAAATATCACCTGAACATTTTCAAATAATGAATATTATATCAATTTCTTTCAACAAGATTATACTATTATTTTTTTTTTTTAATTAAGTGAATTGCTTTTACAAAACTAAAATCCTATAATCTTAAACAGGTTTTTTTTTAATGACCAAGTCATTATGAAAATTATTTATTTTCACTATTTTGAAAATATATTGTGCCCTTCTTGCAATTTTGCCCCAGTTGTGACTTATGCTGCTTCGTATCAGAATAATTAAGCTGGTAAATACTTCTGAGAACTGTCCAACATCCGAATTGTAACACAAAGAATACCCCTTTTTTTTACAAGCATGGTTCTAAAAAAACATTAAGGTTCGTAACGACGGTCTTTCGTTTCATTGGCACATTTAATTTGCCGAAAGTGTTTTCTGTGAGTAAACGATTTGTAACAAGGACCTAAAAAGAGGATCAAAGGTGATCCGACACAATTCTTCAACCTAAACAAAAGGTGACAGCCGACGGTCGCTGGCGGCAGTGGTTGCTACGGTGCTGCAGACCACTATGTACACCCTTCTTCTTCTTCTTCTTCTTCGTCATCATCATCTATAATGGAATGCCGTAGCGTCAAGCTGTCTGGCCAAATGTGTGTTATCCCAACACTCTCATATATTCCTGTGCGTCCTTATATAAAATAAGAAAAAACTAAATGGAATATTATTATTATACCTACACGTCCTAAGTAAATTACGACCACCACATGTGTATGCGATAAACGTTTGCCCATTACGGCGAAGATGACTTCGACGACCATCGTGATGTAAAGAAGAAGACATGTTATTGTTATTACTTATTGCTATTCGAATTGTTGTTGTCGTTAACAGCAACGATAGAAACTCATTACGGCCACGTCTTCGGTAAATAATAATACCGCCGCCGCCGCCGATAATAGCTTTTTCATGAGAAATGGGTTTTGTAAAATTTTTTTATAGTATTTTGACAGTATAAAAAAAACAATCCCGTGGAAGACGGCCGCCCGACCGTTGTTTCTCGAGAGATTATTCAAATCATGAATGTCAGGAGCAAAAATTATTTCTCTTTTCAATTTTACCGTCTACCGTTTGACTTGCTATTCTTCGTTTTTGTCGCTAAGAACCATTGTCATTATTTTTTACCATTAAAATTAGATAATATTTTACTTGTAAAGTTGGCCGTCGTAATATTATAACTCGTGTAAAAGCTTAATTCTATTGTGTTACAACAGCCACTTCAATATTACGTGTATACATTATGTATTTTGTCGAAAATTAATACTTATTTATAAATTTAACGGGCTCAGCCCTTTTTACAATATCAGGTTATTTAACAATTTCATAAAATAATATCAGTATAAATATAATTCAATAGAATATTTGAAATAATATATGAAAAAAAAAAATTACCGTTTCAAAGTACAAAATAAGAAAAAGGAAGTGGTCAACAGGATAACATATGTGGGTCCATATTGGCACTATTTAAAATTTTTCTAAACTAATTTGGACGAAGAAAGGAATATGGGAACGAGAATTTCTCGTTAATATAGAACATATTAATTAATATATAGAATTTAGAAAATAAATATTACAAAAATGTATTTTAATTGGCTCAATGATCATGAATTTAGCCAATTAAAATGTCGCGCCTATTAACTACCGTCTATACTAAAAGTATTACGTGTGCGCATGCCAATTGCAAATAAATATGATTGTGTTTATCGATGTACATCCTTTATGTGAACTATTTCATGCAAGTGTCATGAGGTCATGTAAATGCCGTGCTCGTGTTACATTTAACCAATTAGAATTTAGGATTTATTAAAAATCAGCGATCTAGTGTGATATTAATTTATGCGCAAAAGAAAATAATAACATGAACATTCGAAATAATTGCTTAATTGACCAGATTAAACGATGAATTAATAAGTAATATTTAATACCGAAGCAATCCGGTTTTCTACGGATGACCTCGTCACAATCATCGTAGTCCAGTTTCACAAGGATATAAAAAAATCATATAATCCAAGTATGAGTTACAGATGCCATTTGAATGGTTGCGTTAATATGAGATGGCGTATATTTGATTATGTATATGACATCTTTCGAGTTAAACGCAGTACTAATCTCTCGTTTGTAAAATAGTCTTATTAGTTTATTACAATTTACAACGTTGATTCCAATGGAATGTACGAGATGTGAGTTTTATGTTCAAAACGTTCACCGCATACATTGATAAGTCTAAAATAACACAAATATATACCCTCTTGAATTTCTCTATGAACACATAAAGTAATAAATTAATTATCTATATGTGTGTTCCGTTGTCAGTTTCAATAAAATCCCTTTAAAAATAAGTTTTATCCGCGAGCCTATAATTAAAAATTCAAACTATAATGTTAAAAAATGTATTTGTCGAGAAATTCCATTGCGACCATTGTTTAAAGTACGAGTTTGGCTACTTGCTTACAGCTAAATTAATAGTGTTGTTTTTTTTAAATTTGTTTCAGGCCTGGAAACTATGATAAGTCCTTTTAATTTTCCGGAAAGAAGACGAGACGAAGCGTAAAATCTGCGAAGCTTTTTCAAATCGAATAATTTAAATGTACATGATTTATGTGAAAGTGTCGCATGGCACAACTTCTCGTACATCATAGATAATTGATTGTATTATTTGTTTTGATTATGTATACTAAAATGATTAGCAGAAATAATGTATCCGAGACGAATGTTGTAATTTATGTATGTTTATTTATATCATATTTGTATAATATGTGTTAATAATTATGATCAGCATACTGATGTTTGAATAAAATTATTATTTATTATGTAAAAATAAAATAGATAAGTTGAAATAAAAAATGTAATTTGAAGTTGAATTTTATTCGCCGATGATGGTTTTTTTTGTTTCTTCCAAAATGTAGGTATACAAATTAATTACTGTCATTAAAATATAAACCTAGAATTAGTTATAGAGCAATAGGTATAATTAATAATTAATATAATTCACGAGTAAAAAAGCGATATACGTGACATGTGTTTAATAAGCTAAAGCAGAAGTAAAAAGACTATAGTTAATTGATGAATTTTATCAAAATTATTTAAATTAATGTTTTTATAATATTGCGTATCATTAACAATGTGTTTTAGCATTTATTATTGTCTGATAATCTATTATATTTAATTAAAATAAAGAAAGATAAATATTCAAATAATAATTGGGGTTTATGAGTAATTTTAATTTGTCCCATTTAATTATTTTAAAATATATTTTACATAAATTACACAGAGAAATCAAAATAAAAGGCGAGTAAAATGTAACTATAGAGCACAGTAACTGCTTTTATGTATAAAAAAACGGGGTTAGTTAAATTCATCAATGACAAAATGTATTAATGATAATGAACACTATAACTGTATAAATTGAATGAATTGAATATACTAAATACCTTTTTAATAATTGCTTAAATAGTTTACATTAAAAACGGCTAATTAGTTGACTTAATTAAATAAATTTCTTCAGTAAATGATTATTAATTTGTTTCACTTAAATTAATTAGATAAATCATTTATACATTAAAATTAGGCTTATAAGTGTATTAGCACATTTAAAGGTTGACTCGTTACAATAACTACGGACACTAAGTTTTGAACTCTTATGAATAACATTATGGAAATGTATTTTGTAATATTTGCGCCATCCCATCATTCTTTTTATATGAAGAGCATTTTGCACAGTTGAAAATCGATAGGTTTTTATTTCATAACGCCTTATGGTTTTATTATTTTTAAATGATTATAATTACATGTAATGTGCGATGTGCTTTCTTTTTAAGTCATGTATAAATTGTCTAAAGGTGCACGAAGATATTTGCACAAATTGAATACTCTCTGCTTAATACAATACGTAAGTCTATAGATGGATAGTACTTGATTATAATAATGTCTATTTTACAGCTGTCTAGATTATACTTATATGCATTATAGTTAATCCACATAAACTATAATGCAATTAAGAATAGAAGTACATTTCAAGAAATAACAAACTAAATACTTGAAGAGACAAGAAATTTATTTCATTTTATTAAAAGTATTTTTCTCGACAATAAAATTCATTAAATTGAGTTAAAAAAAAATGTTATATTTAAATTTAGTTTAATTAAAAACAATTTGATTTGGTAGTTTTGAAAAATAATCAAATGTAGCTAAATCAATTAAAAAATTAACAATTTTGGTTTAAGAAATGTTTGATAAATTAATAAATGTTTCGCTGATGCTAACAAAATAATAATATATATTTGTGCGTGTATAAAAATACATTAAAAAAATATAATATGTTTAGAAAATGTTTTTAGAATTAAAATACTTCAAAACTGATGTGTTATTAAAATTCATATAAAGAAGTATATGTTTTATTGGTTACATAATCACTGATAATTATATGTTATTATTACCAATCATTGGAATTTGAATAATTATTAAATCAATTAGTGTAGATTTTAATTTGTTTGTACAGTTCATGAACGTGTGTTGATGTCAAAATAGAACGTTGCATATTTAATTATATTTTGTAAGAGGGTGCTATGTTTTAAACTTTATTTTGTATAATGTCCTAGTTAAAAATATCATTTTACATACCCATAGTATAGTCTTTTAGTAGATAAAATATTGATAAGTACATTTTTACAATTGATTATTACAAAAAAAAAAACCCATAGCTGAACATAAAACTAATATGAAAAACAAAAAATTTTACTCATAAATATGGTAAATAAGCAAACATTTTATATGAGTTTGATAATTCTGAAAGAATATTCTGCTTATATGGCCACCTGCAGTTACCTTAGACAGTAGAAAGCGAGTAGATATCAATATTATAAGAAACGTTTCTACTGACATTTTCTGAGAATTTTTTGATTTGCATTGGGTATTCTAAGTTTTGTCACAATAATTCGGAGATAACTGTAAAATTAGTCAATTATTGCATGAATCATCAGGACAAAAAAATGTTAGTGTTTGGGCCAAAAACCGTGAAAATATTACCAATAGATTCATAATACTATCTGCACTTACCGGGAATAATGATTGGATATTTAATTTGCTTTATGAATCAAATAATAGATTCTATTTGTCACAGTTCATTTAGATATCGGTAGGTCAAGCAAATAATATCTAATAAATTGTATATAAAATCGTTAAAGTGCACCCGCAGATTTAATTTTTTCAGTTTATTGTAGTTGATATTCGTGTATTGAAGTACTAACCGACTTGGTTTCACTTTTTACACAGTAAAGACTCGTTAACAATTTACAATCGTATTTGTAAGATTATTAAAATTATTTGAGGTGTAAGTTTATTACTTTTTTGCTTAAAAATGTTTTTTTTCCAAAACCCCGTAATATACCAACTAGCTTGAATCATCCGGGTCCTTGAAACCGCTTAGTTATACAGACTACCAACCTCAAAGTTTGAAATAATTACAAAACATCTTTTCCATTAATCAAACTATGTTTAAAACTCGGATAACCATAATAAACAAAATCATATGTGTCGAAAAAACCGGATGGTTTAACATTTTGTATTGATAAAATTGGCTTCCTTTCGTCCGGTTCGAGTACACAATATTAATAATAACAAAATAATATTGGGATCGGAAACGATATCCGGAAACATAACGTCAATGTCGATTCGTACATTTTATTCTTCGTTTTTGCTGTTATGGCAAAAAGAACGATGCTCGAGCCTTCCGATTATTGTCCGCCACTTTCCGGGTCTCGGTTCGCCAGTCACCGTTAAGCCTCGTATTGCCTTTGTACGGGGCTGACCTTTGTAGTTTCCGAACTGTGTTTACAGGGCGATTGTATGGCGTTCGGAAAAAAAGCGAATGAAGACCGTGCCGAATTAAATATTACACACTCGGCTAATGAAACCGATTGTGTGTACACGCGCGCCCTACTCTCCTCTTCGGGGAACGAAATGTATGTTATAAACATCCGCATATTTAAAACCATCAAAGTGTCGCATAAAGCAAAACACGAACAATAATAGCGACATAATATAGCACGGAGCGAGTTGGTTGTATGTGAAAAAAATTGTTGGATTTTAAACCATAAAAGGGTTAAGATTGTGGTTCGTGTAAAAAAAAAAAAGTGTCAGTTCCGAGCCCCATATTAGTTTTACGCATAACCGATTTAATAAAACATGAGCCTTTCAGAAAAAAATATGTTTATATTTAAATTTACACGAACTCGCTACCACAATTGTTCGTTATTTCTCAAAGGAAAAACTTAATAACTCTGAACTCGAAGACAGTCGGTGTTTATTCTAAGGTAGTAAAACAAATTTTGAAAAAAATTCATTGTCACGTTTTCGTAAAAAACAAACGGTCGTGATTTTTAAACAGCAGACAATAAAGACATTGAAACGTATGGGCGACAGTCTTTTTTAACGAGTGCCATGCGAATATGTGCTCAGTACATTTGCGTTTGGCCTAACGTTATTACAAACGAGCGTAGAACAATTATTGTTTTCTTTACGGCTCGACAACGCAGTCACGCGACACGCCATGTTCTGCTCCTTTCCATAAAAAGTAAATAACCCTTTTTTAGATGTCCGCACACAATAGGGGTGTGGGTGCGGTGTACGCGTCTAGCGTTTAAAGTTTGACACTTAACGCGTTCCAAGTGTACCACTAAAATGTATACGAGCCAACACGCTCTCGGACCGGGTACAGGTGGTGTAGGTACACAAATGTCGGGTGAAATTAAAATTAACATAACGCGAATCCTGTTTGCATGACATACGTTCTGGACACGGAAAACTGTTGTTATTATTAATAACTCCTGACACGGTTGTTTACATTAAAATGAATGTTATGTAAATTATCAGAGAGCTGGCCCGGCCAGTAGCGTTTATATTTTTTTTCCACTCGGCCGTCACATTATGAAAAACACTTACAACTGACATCCACACGTATCGGGCTAGGTTTTTATCGTTTTATTAGTTAGCAATCGTGTACTTGTTTTTAATAAATGCATTCAATTGATTTACGATTGTGTACATAATGACAAGTAACTTTGTCGAACAAAGTGCTGTGTCAATGACGAGACTTGTGTTGACAATTTCGTAAATGGCGTCGGTTCCATTCTCGACTTGGAAATTGTTAGAACAGCCACTTTTATTGGACTATTTCAATCGAGTACATACATTTTTGTTCGCCAAACGGGATGACTAGTAAAAATTAATTGTTTAGTGTACGATATTGAATTGAAATTACAACAATCTCGAGTTAAAAACTAGATAGAGTTGATATTTGTAAAATAATAGCGTATTACTCATTTTCCTAGGAAATAGCGGTATAATAACTAATCGTTAAAGTCTTATTAATCTATACAATTTTTTTTTTTAATGACTACTTTCAGTAAAAAGTGTGTTTCTTAAATGCATTTTTAATACAATTACTTAAAATCACGTGTATTGCATAGAAAATAAGGGCTATTTCTTAAAGGTGAGAATCATGAAGTTGTTTTAATAATCATAAGAGTAACATCATTACACGGTTAATTAAACATTTATGTATTATATCGTGACCGCAGAGTGTCGAAAGAATTCACAAAATAGTATACATCACACGTCGGATTTCGAATTAATCGAAACCGGTTGCAGTTTATCCATCCAAAGCAGATAAAAAATGTATTAGTAGTGTATAATTTGTGTACTACGGGTATATAATACTAATACAATGAACGGAGTGATGCTCCCAACACGAACTAATTTCACGGTAAATTTTTCTTTATTAAACTTCAAGCTATTTAATGAATGTTATTTAATTTAAAAAGTTGCGGTTTGGTGATGTAATTTAAAACATTATTTTTTATTAATAAAACAATTCATTGGATACATGTAATAATTTTTTATGCGAGGTGATAGTAATTTGATTTTTGATTAACCGCAAAAAAATTTCTAGAAAAAACTAAAACGCTAGTATAGTTGGTTTTTAGTCTACTTTAGTTTATATGAAACGTTATAGTAAAAAGTTTTTTATTTTTATATAGATTAAAGAGAGAAAATTTATTCATGGTAAAAAAATAAAATCTTAGTAGTTAGTAATTGTTATAAACAAAGTTCGTATTATGACGAGTTAAATCTTATTGTAAGTTATAAAAATAAAAATAATTTTTTGTAAACTTGATAAATATGTAAAAATATTTAACATATGGGAAACTGATATTTAAAAAAATACACAGCCATTTTTAGTACTGGAGACCTGATATATTTCGATTCTAGCTAGAAGCAAAGTATGACCATAAACTTTAATTTAATGTTTGTTATTTTACTTTATTAGCAATTATAATTTCTGTATCTCTGCCAATATTTAAATGATTACCATAATCACTCGGTTAAATTGTTGATAAATACCTCATTTTTTTTTTATAATTTTCATTACTTAACTGTCATTTCATAAATGTACTGACTTTAATAACAAGCACAAGGTATTCCTACCTTGTTTGACCAAATACGATAACACTGAATTAGTTATCTTAACGTAAAACAAATGTCACTGGTTGTGCAAAATGTATTGTATTGTTCTGTCTACCGGTAGCAGATTACAGGGATTCAGTTTCTCTTTAGTTTGCATGCATTCTTAAGTTTATTGCTCATAAAGTATATCATGTGTCTTCTTTCTTTTTCTAGTTATTATCTCGCCATGAAATTTATTTTTCACGCGTCGTTTAAACAGTTTTTTTTAAATTGAATAGGTAATAACGTAATTTTAAAGTTAAAGCAAGCGTCAATCCTTCAATGTAATTATGATTTAAATTTTAATGATTAAAGCTATGATTTTTGAACTGAGCGGATTCGAGGGGTTTGGAGAAAGAAAATGTACTTAGAACTTGTGATTGGAAATATCAAATAGTATCTAACGAACTATTCGATAGTTACACAATATATTCGAATAATTTTAAAAACTATGCTAATTTTATGCTAAAAATAAACTATTCGGTTGTATAAACACAATTCGAATAGTTATTCGATAGTTTAAAATATTCGAAAATGCCCATCACTACTTAGAACGCGTATCAAAGTTTTACCCTACGTATTATATAATGTAAAAAATCGGTAAAAATTCGGCTCCTTAGATTTCACGAAATTCGCCACTTTTTTCAATAAAATTATAAATAGTTGGAATCAATTATATTTATTCTTAAATTCTTTAATACTATTTTATAAAATAGTCGTGCAAAAATTTAACTATCAAATTTCAATTTACAAAAAAAAAAAAAACAGAACTTGCAGTTAGTTTTATATTTCTCTTACATAAATACGTCAGTACTATTCGGACATTTCTTAGAAAATAGGATTTGTATTAAATTTTTCTGTTCGTCAAGAAAATATTTGGTACAATATTTATATTTTATTGGTTGATTTATGAAATAATTTCGAATAAACTAATACAATCGTAATAATAATGTGAATTGCCATCAATTTTATTACCGTATAATCCTACCAAAAAACCTTCAAAATAATTGCAAAAATACTAGTTTGGATGAATTTGTAAAATAATAATCATTCAATGCTTAATAACTATATTAGTTGTAGAGAACATTAAATAAAAATAAACTCTATGAATACACTTATAAAGAACTTAATCACGTTTTTATGGTTTTGTTGTTTTTACCTAACCCGGCTTAGAACATAGTACTTACGATAATAGAATTTCAACAAATGTTAGAATTTTTTAATGAACCATCTTTACTTTAATAATACAAAGTCTGATAATAATGTCTATATTTATTGTTCAAAGCGATAACGCAACGTGATCGAATTTTGAAGTCCAGCTTTTAATTGTTTTTCAATATCCTGTTTTTGTCTTACAAAATGTATTATCAGCAATGTGCATGATTATATTGAACTTACAGTATTCATGCATTAGTGCAACAGTAGAGTTGATGTTGAAGGCATAATTAGTTATTTATTAGTTTATTCTTTGACTTATTGATAAAACCGTACCGACATATTTACAATGATTGTGTTACTGACAATATATTTTTATTTATCGGTCTTATATGAAAGCTACAGAGGCGTTAATATTATAGGTCTCATGATTTATCCGGCGACGATTTTGAAACACATTTGAAAAGTATTTTATCCTTAAACTACATACTCTTAAATATACAGTGTACGTTTGTGTAGTGTACTACAGACAAAGTTCTTCAAAACGCCAAAGGTGGTTTTTGGCGATCACATTATCCACACAGAGCTGTGTCGGTGTGCGTGGCCTGTTATTTAAAAAATAAGATGGGACAAGTTGTAAATAATTATGAGTTAGAGCGCACTGACTGATTTCCCTTGCCTCTTTGACTAGCACTACTTTCATCATATCTGCCTCAGCCTTTTTATTCTATACAGAACTCGAGGACTCTTGTTATGTAATTTTCTTTCATCTTACCCAGAAATCTATCGTTTATCTTTGAAAAATATTTACCTACAAATAACTTGTTGATTTTATGTTGAGGCAACAAAAATGATAGCAGATTTAAAACGAACATTCTTGTAGGATTAATTCAGATGGACATATTTGACCTGTCTTTCAGGATATTAATATTTAGATATTTTACTTAAATAAGTATGACATAAAGTAATATTTTAATTTGAACGATATTATTTATTTTTTTTAAATAGCCTTTATTAAAGATATTATTTATTATGCCAGTAAAAAAAAGTTGTATTGAAATAAACTTTCTTTGAAACATAAAAATCGAATTTAATTAAATTTTTAAATTATTGATTACTGGACTATTAATAAAGTAAAATCTCTATTTTCTGGCATAGTAAGTTTAATAAAAACTACGACATTGGTTAAATATTTTATGTACAAAATATACGGATATTTAGTATTGAGTTCTATAAAATAAATAGCATAACGGCGTCCTTCAGTTGAATTTATTTGTTTATTATTATTTTTTTCATATAATTCAATAAATATATATATTTGCTAAACGTAAGTTATAATCAAGGTCATTAATTCTATTTATGAATATTTTGAGACATTAAATATAAAATGTAAACTAATTACGCGTTAATAATTTATAACTATAGCCTATTTGTAGAAATGAATTTAAATATTCAGCTCTATAATTGAATAGAAACTATAATTTTTCTTAGCGCTAGAAACACATCCATAAAGCGTTTATATGTAAATCATACTTGATTAAGTATGATTTACTTGTATTAATAGAATAATGTTTTATTTTTTTTTTTTGATGTTACAATAAATTATCGTTAAATAAATACAACTTTTACCGCATGTTAAAACTTATTTTTTAGGCTTAAAACCAAAATTAAGAATAAAACATTATTATTTAGGAAACTAGTATTATCATTTACTTCGGTCTAGTTTTGAGTAAAAAATATTGATAATAATCAGCTTATAAATATCAATTAATTGAGAAAAAATCAATAATTGCCTAACACTCGGTATAAAAGTTTGCTATATTAAAATTGTATCTGAAAATTTAGTGTTGTATTGGTAAATGGTGTTTTTAAATTGTATCAATTTTTTTGTTTACTTAATATTTCCATATTTTTTACAATATTTAACGATATAATTACATAATAATAGAGTATACTGCTTAATTTTTCATTTCATTCACACAGAAAATAAAAAGTAAGCACATCTACGTTCCATTGTGTGTACATCACTTTTCTTTTGATTGGTTAATGTTTGATACATCTCGAGACTTACACATTGTGTATTTACCATTCACCCGCATATAGATTGTCACGGTGTATTATCTGACTAATTGTCTGCCCCCGTGACCATTACTATGGGATGAGTCAGAAGATGAGTAAATTAAGTGTTATATAGAATTTTAAAAACGTTTTCAATATTTATGTTCATATCTCTAACAAAATAACATCAAGCTGAATTTTTTTTGATCGCTATCGCATTTTATTTAAAAATTAATGTATAAGTAAATTTTGCACATGAAAAATCACAAAACAATATGAAATTAAATTGTGCAGGATGTATTTTATGCTCTGGAGAACATTTGTAGTTATATTGGTAAAAATCAACTATGATTTCTAAAGATAATTTAAATGTGAGGATGCTGATGACCGTAAAATATGAAAGTTACCAAAGCGTATGGGAAACACAAGTTCAAATGCCCTACTGCGTGTATTTATTATTGTAGTTGTGTAATTTGTGACCGCATCGGCACAAAGGCAACCCTTTGCGGTACGATAATTTCACGGACCCGTTCACACGGTACCGCCTTTAAATAAAATGCAAACAGCAACGTTCGCATTTACTCGTTTGCACTGATATACACTGCAAATGTATAAAATGTGAACAAATGTTGTTGCAAACACAGTATCCTAAGAGTCAAGTGGTAAAACAAGACAAAACGTCGCGATTTCCCCATCCGAATAAAATAATGACAATAAATAAAAACACACGGAGAACTAACGGTTACAACGTTAATATATTATTATTATTATATTTTTGCATGTGCACTAACCGTGCAGTATAAATCAGATTCTGAGGGTATTTTTTTTTATTGCACATGGTATTTTTGATCTATTTGAGATGAGTGGAGAATGTAGACGTGATGTTCGTGATTTTCCGACTTAAATGTAACGGTGGGCTCAAAATTCTGCGTAGAGACATACTAAAGAAAGAATAAACGTTTAGCGCATCACATTATTAGGTATATGACCATGCAGATAAATATTAATAATAGCAATAAAAAAAAGTCACGTTTTATATGTCCCAATAAAAAAACTATGCATAACAATTGTGAAGACAAGTTCAAACCTTATAAAACTAAAAAACGCAACTTAAAAAATAGAGAAAAAACGTGGAAAATAGATTTAACGGAAATATTTTATAACACAAATAATTAGTGTGCGATTCGTCATTCGATAGTAAAACGTTTCTACAATAAATAAGCTTAGGTTAATTGAAAAACATCTATCACGTTAAGTTATTTAAAAATTTAGAAATACGAAAATTGGAATTAGTATCTCATTTGATATATCAAAGGTTATCGTTACGACTTCAGCTGCAGTGTGCTTAGCATTTTTTTATAGTTAATATTTTAATGGACATGCAAACGATACATGTTTTTATAGTTTTCCAGTTTGAATACAAAAGCTAAAATTCCATAAAAAATACTATAGTGCAATTTAAAAACAAATTTTTGCAAATTGTGATGTAAGCTAATTAGTAATTAAATATATAGGTAGTTGTCGGTTGGGTAATTTCTATTTTTTGGTTAGGTAATAACGATTTAAAAACTGAACATGATATAAATTTTACATATAGTATTTTATGGTTCTTGATTATTAAACATGTCAACGGAGAAACACGTCTTTTATAAAACGTATTGGTTTATGTTTTTATTACTCTTGTTAAACTACTTTAAATTACCTAGCTATGTATTCATTATAGAAACATTTTATCCGGATCCTAAATTCTTGAGTTGCACCTTGTTCGTATGTTTTATATGAATATTATCAACGTGTTTTTTGAGTAATAAAATGTTTAGAACTTCCATAAAGTAGTAGCCGGTCCTAAATTTTATTGTAGTGTTGTATTAAGAATAAACATTTGTATAATTAAGTTAACAAAATACATTGGCATTTTTATGTGAGGAATTTAGGCGTTAGAATATCCCTCGTCCAAAATACAGTACAATTGTAAATATTATTAAAGAGTGTATAATTAGTTAGTGCAATAACTAATAGATATTTGTATCGATGCGTTAATGTTAATATTTTCAGTGATTAATTTCTACATCATTAACTATATGTGTTGAAATTAAAAAAAAAAATTCCCTAGTAATATTATATTTTCGTTAAAACATTTTTATATTTTAATTTAAATATTAAAATTAATATTTGAACATAATTTTGTTCGATATTGCGTTATAATATCGCTGAAATTCATTACGATATCGATATCCAAAAATATATAGTTGACGAATTCTTCTGTATAATATAATGTAATAATAGTAACTAAAATTAGGTAAAGGGAAGTATGATGAAGTGACTAATTATATTTTTTTAATTTTCAATCTAAATTAAAGTAAATTTAGCTTAATTTGTACACATTTTTGTGATCATTTAATGTAACGTAAGTACTAAGAATTGAGAACATTATTACTATTTGAACTGGTTATTAAACCAACACATTTTTACGGTCCTCTCATCCGAAAGGTGTACGCAAATAGTAATTTGTGTTTATAAGGCTTTTGACGGACAGATGGTAAACTGGTTTTTGAAAATACAGTTTTGATATCTTACAATCAAGGATTATGCTATGTACTTTGAACGTGACTATTAAACTGTTATAATTTTTATGAAGTGGATGTTTAACACAAATCACTCGCATATGGTATCCACAACGATGACTCCGCATATGTTTTCACTTTTCGATCATTGATATTCTTATTTATTAGCACGTGGCAAATGTAACTTAAGTATGAAAACGTAAAATGTGGTTTGAAATCAGTATCAAGATTGCAACGATACTAGTTTTCTTCTGCATTCTATTAACTTTTTATTGTGGATGTATACATTAATTATCATGAGCCAATGACTATAAAACGTCCATATTATAACGCGAGGATTTCAACTATTGAATATGCGGTAGTTAATACAGAGTGTTATTTAGTTTTTTCCTTTAACTATATACCAATCGTACAACCTTTGGTTATTTATTAGTTTATGTGCACGTGTGAGTAAATAAATACTTGGGATTTGGTATGTTTTTATCTATTTTGATGACGTTTCAAACTTTATTGTCTTTGTGCTATACAATTTGTCAACGATATAATCAGTTTTTATTGCCTATGTACGGTTGACCATCAGCAATATCACTACCATGAACGTAATAATGAAATAAAAAAAATATCAATTTGAAATATAACTTATTATTAGAGGTAATTATAGGAAACTATTGCGTTACGTATGAAACGTAAAATGACTACACGGTTAGAGAACTGTAGGTTTTAGTTGTAGATATTATGTTGATAAGTTCCCCTCACAGACAATAGTTATGGTTTTTTTAATAATATAGTTGACATTATTATGTATACCTAGTTCACTCACCTGATCTACATAAAATGGGAATTAATTAAATGCCGCGTTTAGATTACACTGTCGATATTCCATTCTATACAAACAAAAATGTCGTTTCATTATACCAACAATTTTGTCTCTGCTCTTGAAAAATATGAAGCAATACAACAAAATTTAACACTATTAATATAGATTGTTAACACTATGTGTAAATTTATCTTGTTTTACTTTAAAAACGAATCAAAAGCTGTATTTTTTTTTTTTATCAGTTATCAATATTAGATTCCGAACCGATTTAAAACTCTTATGAGCCGCAGGTATTATTATTTTAAATATTTTCGCTTTTATGTATTTTCATAGAATCGTCCGCTAAACAGAAGAATATTAAATACCGACGATTTCTTGCGGTTTTTCAGTAAAAAATGAGACAAACTATCAAAGTAATAGTTTGTTGGTAACCTTTCTACACAGCTTGCGGTACCTAATCCAACTGTGGTTATTTTACTGGCAACCGATCACGGGTAAAGCCGCAACAAGCCGTTATTAGTTTTCACAAATTACTATACTATTAGGTGTGCAGGTTCTCTACAAATATTTGGTTTAAAAAAGTATCGTAAATTCTAGAAATTTTGGTAAGACAACACATAATCATGGTCGCACGTTACACGTTCCGATGCCAATTATTATCGTCGTTATTGTCGGCAAAAGACCGGCGAGATTAGCCGTACGTGTTAAAAAAACACCTTTAGCTGACGAAACGTTGCACCAAATTGACGGGGCCCGTTCGGCCGTCACATCTTACCTGATCTCGAACACGAACCTCCACAACGGCAGCGACGGTGAAATAATAATTGTGCACCGGCGGTGTTAATAATTATTACCCAAAGGTGTTTGGATTGTTTTTTTGTACGCCTCTGGGTATTGAATCAAGCCCTAGACCGAGACGGAAAAAAGCACCCGGTCGTATGTTTTTCGTCTTCCAACCTCTTTTCTGTTTACAAAATATTTATCCGCCGTCGTTACCGGTTCGTATACCTACACACACGTGTATAAACGTGATAGCCTATGCGTTTTACTATATGTGTTTTTTGTTTTTATACGTCGGTGTGTTATTTGATCAAATCGGAAAATGGCCGCCGGTCAAAGCCGACACTAAAATAAAAGGACTACACACACACGCCGGTCGCTCACTCTATTCGGTCGTTAGCAATGCAATCCTTCTTTGCGGCGGGTGTACAGCTGCCGCCAACGTAACACAATCGGTGCACGCCCCTTCTTGTTATTAATCCTCCACCGCCGAAACGCTGCACAATCCGTACGCCGCGACGTGTAAATATTTTTTACATTATTCCCTGGGTTCCTAACGTTATTACTGGGTGTTTTTTATTTCGAGCAATCTTCTAGCGGGCTCGATGAGAATACTACACGCGGTCGGTAGATCGAAGATCGATAACAGTAGAATATTGAGTAGATCAGCGATTACGCTCTTTAGACCCATTGGATTCGACATACCACGTGGTGGTAGAAATGTGTAGCACGCGCGTCAGTTGGGTAAACATTATGTCGTACGATTTCAGATTAAGTATCCTCATTATGTTATTCCGAGATAAACAAATGTTAGTGGATTCAATTAAATTATCCTCAACTACAGTAGACTTGAACGGGAAGGCTTAGTTAAGCGCAGGGATAGAACTAATCGAGCGACAAGGAGCCTAGCTTGTCCCCAAAACTTATCTCGGTCAGGCAACAGAACTTTTTTAAAGAATATAGTCGGTTGGGTTGGAAGTTAACCAATCGTCCAAATAAACTTAATTACTTACTTAATTTGTAAACCCAAATAAACGTCATCACCGCACGCGGCTGTATTAAACACTTGGTCGTTTATTTATACTTTAGACTAGATATTTTAACGTAATCATTTACAAAATTTAAACCGTGCAGACTATTTTATAGTAAGTTTTCATGGGCAATATGCAGTTACTATTGTGAATCAATGTAATGAGAAGCGTTTAACTTGAAAGTGATTTTATCATTTTCAAAGCACTATTATAACGCCTTTAATACACAGGGAGTTAATCACAGTGAATTGACACCAATCATATTCAGATTTGCATCGACCTACAGACTTATTAGTAACCCACAAGTTGGTTGCTTAACTGTTTTTTCTATCTGGCGATTATAGGCAAACGCGGCGATTGATCTATGTATATTATTACACATTTTTGTCCGTATTATTATCATGCCACCATTAAAAGTATAGCGATTTAAAAGTGAGATTGTGCCGAGTAATCGACTGACTACCCGTCGCCTGAATGTCACGTGCCTCTCAAGTTTCAATATAACCATTTCAGTAAGATAAGTAATCGTTAGAAAAAAATTGGAGATCGTTTAACAGTAAGGCTACAGTAATACCTGCGGTATGTGTTGGTTTACATAAGTGTTATCAATAGATGCCCTATTATAATAATATTGTTATGTGTATTACATTATAAAATAGACGTACTAAAAACATTATTTAAATAATACCACGCGGTGTTGGATATTTAAGTGCGGCCATCGTTAACTTGGACCTAATACAGATGACAGGCTTTTTGCATTTTTAATGAGTTGGTAGGTATACGGACATGATTCGTTGTTATTGTCAGTATCACATTTAATATTATTATTCACATACATTCAGGTTAATAGATAGGAAAATATTTTTTTACAACCGAATAACTCAAACATGATAAAAAAGGATGTCACGATCTGACATTTCACACTAATGGATTTCATGGATGCTGTATAAGTAAAGGGTACGTTTAAATTGTATTACACGTACACATCAAAAATCTATACCCATTAAATGCATGATAGTACATGAATGGTTTCGAAATCTCTAAATGATATTTATCTTTCCCGTATATATCTCCCTTGTAATTTAAATATTAAGTATTCAGAATCATTTACACTTCATTATAAACTTTTAAAATTGAAAAAAAAGATGCAAATTGTCATACATATTAATAATTACAAATATGAACTGGGTCACGACATTAAACTGAAGATGCGAAAGTAATTAAGTTACTATTGTAAAATTAGAAACTAATAAATAAGTTCATAAATACAAAATAGAAAAACACATCATTTTTTTTTTTTAAGGGATCTCCTTGACAAAGAATAAAAATATTGGTCAGAGACTTAAATTTTTTTCAAATCCTTATCTTAAGGCTGAGAAACATTAAAATATATTGCAATTGATTAAAATATTAACAATAATTTTACAATAATAATAAATTTTTTTTAATTCATTATTCTACTATAATTTGATAATTAACAGTATAGAATACAATTAGATAGTTTTATAATTATCTAGTGTATAAAAAACGCATCCAAAAATTGATACATGAAATTTCGCAGAATACCAGGCAGTCGAAATTCACAACAAACTATTTAATTAATTTACATAAAACTCAAATTATAAGACGCTTCAAAATGTTAGAATTTCTCATTTTGAGACCGACCACTTAATTATGTTCTTTAATGGAATATCTTAAATACTCTCTCTTGTGTTTTTTTAATCCTGTTCAATTCTAAAATCTTAATAATGCCCATCTGTTTGATTGCTACTGTTGTCTTATTACTATGTTATAAATCGACTATAATTTTCATTCTTGACAGGAGAGGTCACAGAATGTTAAAGTATAAACATATTTGTATGTAAATTAAATAAATACATACATTTACTGCAATAACCAGTACAATATATCAATTGGCGTTGATCGAGTATGTTTTTACTTAAATATTAGGTACTATGTAGTACCCGGATTAGATAAATTATGTGCCTGACGTTTTAAATTATAGTAATGACATTATTTCTTTTTACCATCATTCGCGATTAGGTCAAATGAAATATTAACAGCCAAATTCGAAAACTACTCGACAGGAGTATTATTTATTCAAATAAAATGTAAAGATTTCGACAATTATACAAATTAAACATTTATATTATCCGTAACGAATGGCTTTTCGTTGAATTATCAAATTTCAAATTATGTAATTTAAATATTATGCGTGACGGTAAAATCGAGGATAAACGATATAATGCAATTCATTAATTGTTAAAAATTGATATAACAAGATAAAAGTTTTTGCTCTAGTGAATCAAATGATATATTTATTTTTTAGATACCAGTAAAGTACTACAGAGGCACTTCGACACGAAAATACCTTATCACTGTGTGTGTCATTTTATTATTATTAGTAATTGCTATATTAAGTATGCCAATTATTTTAAGATCTGAGTGGTGAGTTTTGAGACGAGAAAAACTAGGGTCACTGTATTGTTAAAAAATATAATTTAATCTTAAGCAGATTGCATTTTTAATAGCTTGAAATTCAGAGAATTTTTTCTCGACGCCATACTTCATAAATTTGCACGCATCATTATAATTTGATATTTAAATTTTTAATTGTAAAAATAGGTTTGTTTGTACTTGGTTATAAATGCAACAGCTTAACAACAAATAAAAACACAGTAAACTAGTTTTAGTAATATATAAAATAATTAAAAAACATTAAGCGCATGAAATAGATTAATAAATTAGTCTCTGACACAATAAAATAATTTGTTTTATTGTGAAAATATTTTCTATTATATAAATAAAAACAAAAAAACGCATAGTTTGTGAGGCTGTCGAAATTAGTGTTTTAGTATTTTAGTAACGGCTGCTATGTAAGAAAAACCTGTTTGGCGTGTAAACTCAAAATGCCTAATAATTAATAATTCCTTAAAAAGCAATTGAAAATAAGTTTACTGTTAATCCCTACGTGGACACATACGCAAATAGGCAGATATAATTTCAATTCAAATCTCATCAACTGTTTTTATTTAAACCCGAATTACTTTCTTTCTTTTATATTATTTTATGAAAGTGATAAAAGAATAAATATATTTTTAACATTGACAAAACATCAATTTCTGTTAGCTATAATAGATATTAATTTTTATATGACAATGGGCATAAGAATTTCAAACATAATATATTCACCTCTACCATAAATTGATATTGGTCTGAATCGCGTGAACTTAACTCGATGCCAATAAAAAACTATTACTCAATAATGGCGCGCCGACAAATTCGTCACGGTTATCTTAACACTCGGCAATATAAAATCATTATTTACAAATTTGTAATTAAAATATCTACGATAAGAATAAAAATGACGCATAATGTGTAACTTATGAGTACAATAAATATGTTTACATTTTTGATAATTTGTAAACATATATTTTTGCTTCGATGTGTAGTAGAAAAGTTATTGGTTGATGTCGTATTTTTTTGGATTTGAATCGAATTTTCTCAGCGATATGTCAAAAGATCACAAATTGTATTTAGTTAAAGCTATTTGAAACATAATTTGTAAAAAAATCCTCTCAATTCCCACATTAAAGGAAAAGCTCCTAAAATTCCAAAATTGTTATAAAACAATCGATATTTATATATTTTAAATGTACCCTTTACATCGAATTAATTTTTTTTTAACTAACAAATTATTATACAGTGTTAATTGACAATATTTTAGACCTTTCCCATGCTGACGACGTACTCTTTTGGGAATTACAAACATCAGTCAGAAGTACTGGAGAAAGTTAAATACCATATTAATTTTTTTTCCTATTCAATTTTTGGTAATCCAAAAAAAAATTGCGTTCTTTACAATGTCTTTTGGGATAACGAAGAAAAACTATCCTAAAAGTTAATTTTTATAAATTGTGAATAAATTAGTCTAAAAATCATCTAAAAAAAAAAAATAATTATATCGAAGCGTTTTATGCTAGTGATGGTAATCACTGTCAAATTTTAATCTATACTGAAGTTTACCATTTTAGATTCCTACTATGCTGGATTTTTTTTTATAATTTTGTGAATGTCATAAACTAATAAATAAAAAATAAAGGATATCATAGAAAAATTAATATTTCTCAGCTTCTAATGGAAGCTAAAAACGTTCTATCAAAAAATAATTAATTAAACGTTGAGAATGTACAAGCAAGGTACTAAATAAACATTTTTTTTTTGCTCAAGGCTATTTATGTACACAAGAAAAATCGNTCAGCTTCTAATGGAAGCTAAAAACGTTCTATCAAAAAATAATTAATTAAACGTTGAGAATGTACAAGCAAGGTACTAAATAACACATTTTTTTTTTGCTCAAGGCTATTTATGTACACAAGAAAAATCAAAAAATAAAACCAATATTTACATTATACAAATTAGTATACAATTGCGGAAATATTTTTACAACTTGACTGGACTGATAAAAATCTTTAAGACTAATAACAAAATAGAAACTAAAACTGTTGTGAAAAAAGCAATTCATCTATAATCCCATCTTAAAACTACCACTGTTCATTTTATCTCCCAATTTAAAGTGATTACTAGTCAAAATTATTAAAGTCAACTAATAATACTAAGGTATTATTAGTTTTAAGTTATGACGCGTTTAGATAAAATAAACAACCTTACATGACATTAATACAAGATACCAACACAATCGGTCACTTAAGTATCGTTATAAATACCTTACTAAGTGTTATGATGATCATTTTTATGAATTTTGGTGTCCTTGCAAGTGTAGTTTCGTCCGGATTATTTGTTAAATTTCCACACAATGTATTTTTATGAGTTTTAGTAAAAAACGTAAATATTATATTTTGGCTACCGGATTTGTCATTTGGTAGTAACAAATACGGCTTAGGCTAATATAAATCATGATATAATAATCAAACTCCATTTAATAAATAACAATTTATTACTCTGAACTTGTACGTGGCGTCACAAAAGTCGTAAGAAACAGCTTATTAGGAATTTTTATATGAAGAAAATTCCACAGAACTAAACATTAAAGACGTTATTTATTGGAGTTCTTACATTGCACTTTTGACACTTAACAGTAAGTATTGTACACAAACTTACTAGGTGTATTTTATAGACACCTATCATAGTTAATAAATAAATTTTATTATACTCTATTGAGTTGTATTCAAATCTTGAAACTGACATGAAATATTTCGGATTTGGTTTCAATTCAAAAACGGTTTTCTATCAAGGAACAAATGCAAATAGTTTTTGATTTTAGTCTAATTCGTGAAAAAAAACAATAGATACAATTTTGAGTAAAGCAATACATTAATGACAGAATACCAATAAACACAAATTATGCCGTTTCGCGTAATGGTGTGGAATTTTTATATCACTGTATCAGCCTAATGGGTTTAAATAGGTTGGAAATGGGTTAAAGTTCGTGTCCTCTGGTGGTTGGGGGCTCGAGCTGACCCCAAAATTTGTTTTAAAAAATCTAATTTAATTTTTTTTCCTAATTAGTGATATATTATGAAAAAAACTCATGCGGGGTCGCCGCATAATTAGGACAAGCATATATGATATCTGTTAGTGATGTTAATCACTATCATAAAAAACGCTTCAACGCGAATCAGTTAAATTTCACTTGTAATTTTAGTATTTCAATATATTTTTAAATTTTACTCAAATATTAAATCATTTCCTAATTATATGATTAATAAAAATGCATATAATATATATTTTATGATTTTTATATAATTTAATTTAGATAATGTTCTTTTTTTCAATTATTAAAAATAAAAAAATTGAAGTATTTTTGAAAAAAATGCGATTTTTTTATTTTAACGACCAACATTCATTGGGGCAAATATTTTTTCATGTATTTAGAAAGTCACTTTCAAATCCTTTCTGTACTTATGTTTTTCATTAAATTTTCACAAAGCACACCTAAATAAAGCATATTGTTTCCTTTATAGTGTAATAAAATTTTACGAAGATCAGTATTTCTAATAAATGCTTATAGCAGTTTTTTAATGCAAAAAAAAATAGAGATGATAATGAAACACCAAAGATAATTGGTTCAATTATTAAAATCAGGTTATTTTGACGTATTTATCATTAAAATCAGTCCAGTGAGAGCTGAAAATTACTACACCACCGTAAATCGAACTTTTTTACAACTTAAAAGCAGAAATTCCGGATCATATTAATTTTAGCCGGCTAAAATTGAATTTACTTTAAAAACTTATCTTTGCATAGAAGCTAAAACATGTGCAATGTTTACTTAAAAAAATTTTTATTCATAAAAAAATTTATTAGAGCAAATGTATTTGAAAATTATTAATTAACAAGATTATTCAAATAGTTGAAGTTCAATTAATATTTGTACAACTGCGTTGGGGTTTTAACCTAAAAATAAAATTATGTTACTGTAATATTACATTGTATGCTCGTTACTCAATATCAAATAAACGTCACACTATTGAAATAAGACAGCGCAAAAACTCCATTATATAATTAATCGAAAATGTTTAGTCCTTTTTTTACAAAATATTTAGATGGGTTGATAAAGTCTTGCGATTTGACAAGCATTTTAATACATTGATTATAATACACGCGCTGCATACCCATTCTATATATTAAAAAAATATTTATCCATAATCGTGAAATAAAGATACTTTTTTATTTTTGAATTGTATTTATAAAATGTTGTTAATTTTATTAACTAATTGAGCTATTTGCGTTCAATGCTATGACGTGTATTAATATTTTTTAATATCTTCTAGCATTTTGATAATGCAAATTGTGTATTGCGTTTTTGCGCGTGCGAGATAGTCAGCTATATTAACTATTTCGACGAAACTGGTTTAAAAACGGCATTTGTATGTATACCCATCCCACAACTTACTCTGAACGACACTATGTACTGTATACCGATCACATTGTCACCTGTGGTAGATATTAATTAAAATTTTCTATTGAACTTTCGGCACAATTTCTTAAAATTTCACGACCTTTACCTCTCAAGATAAGTGTCAAAGTGTCGTCGCCGTAACGGCGAGTTCTGAGTTGGGAAATTGTTTAAAATTAGTCATCATCGGAACTGGTTCAAGTTAATTTCCCAATCGTAGCAAGTTGTTTTTTTTCGTGTTGGGTGCGCTACAGCTGTCTTTTAGATGAATGTCCGCTAATTATCGCTTTGATGTATTATTTTAAGCATATATTGGATATACTTAATGTCTTTAACTTTTAATTGGAGTTATAACATATAATATTATTTTTATGTACTACACATATTTAAAACCACCATTGTGTTATTATTTAATTCCATTTTTAAATACCCGATATTTCAAAAATATTGTTGGTACTTGAATATGAAATGAATTATGATTAAGTATAGCAATACTCGAGAAAGGACTGATGTTTCTCGAATATTTTTACAGTTTTAGAGTATTGTTGAATGAATCTATTTACTTATGCAACAATACGTTACGAAATTGTAAACATTGATAACAATTTAATGTAACATTACTTAAAAATGCCACTGCAATGATAATTGTTTATGTTGTCGCAATTTTTCAACGTTATCATATGAAACATTGTTATAATGTGATCTAGAATAATATAGCAATGAACCTAAACATTTATACTTAGGTTACTGAAGTAAAACACTATTTGTAAAATTCTGTTTTCATAAAACACCGCATAATCGCATATGGAATATGATTCCGAACAATGAAAAGCGTTTTAAGCGAAAATATTTGTCAATACAAAAATTATCATACAAAACGATTTTAATAAATTTTATGTTCTTATGAGTTTAAATGATAGGATTTTTAGTGGAAAATCATAATTGCATGAAAAAATTAAGTCTAATTATATATTATGTATTATTTAGTTTATTGTCTAATATTAAGACAATCAACTCTAAAAATTATAACTGAAATTTCGTAAAAATTCCTTTAATAATAGATCGATGCAACTTGTAGCTGTAATATTTAGTTGGTATTAAATACTATGACGTGATTAATATTTTTAGTCAATTTTTTTCCTTTATATTTTCTGTTTATTCTTCTAAAAAGCACGGTAATGTATTTACTTTTAGATAGAATGATTTATTTATTTTCTTATGTACTAAACCGAAAATTTGGGCTGAATTAATTTTGTCACAATAGGTCATTTGTAAACTATTTTATCAGAATGTTTTTTAGATAGAATGTTCAATATGTTAAAATGCTAGGCTTTATTAACAGAAGTACTCAAGATTTAAAAGAAAATCCAGTTTGAAAACATACTGTTCCCTAATTCGACCAACTCTGGATTTTGGCTCTATAATGTAGTCTCAAAATCTTTTTACATATTCAAAAGACCTTGATAGAGTCCAATATAAATTTCCTAAGAGAATAGCTTTCTTATAAAATTCAAATATATCTAGTGATTCATATAGTACTATTCAGGATTCTATTGGTTTACATTCACTAGATCTAAGAAGAAAAATCTTTGATGTTCTATTTATTTATGACCTATTTAATGGTCATATTGATTGTCCACATCTTCTGGCTTTAATTAGAATACGGGTTCCCTCTTACAACTATAGATTATCTGTTCTATTTTTTATTCTTCACTTTTTTTTTTCCTCGTGCGCTAGTTATGGCTAATATAGTTTCCATTTCCGTCAATTTTTTTGAGATAAATCGTGAGTAGTTCAAGTTAAATACATCACTGGTATTAAGAAATAAAACAATTCAATAGTTTTTTGTCTAAGTAATTTATTTATTCTTAGTTATTTTATGTTTTATACTTGTTACAATATGTTCTTATTCTTATAGATTACTGTTTGTCTGTCATTATGTAATTTGTCAATATGTCATGTAATATGTATATATTTATTTTAAATATATATATATATAAAGGGTCAATGCCCGTAAAATGTTTTTATAAATAAATAAATAAATATTAAATATCTATATGAATAGATCTATATAAATAAAATTATACAATAAGATTTATGTAACGTGAAGTATAAAATATTAAGTTATACAAATTATGAATACCAGGAAAATAAGTAATTCCTTTTTTTAAGTTTTACAGAAGTAGAATATTGGATTTCACTTAGTAATATTTATCTTTACAAAATTATTAAAAATAAAGATATTTTGAAAACTGTAATAACGAAATTTGAGGAACAAAGTGAGGAAAGTTATAATGAGATTATCAAAAATATTAAAAATGCATATAATGCTGCCAAAAATTATTATTGGTTCGTGATATATGGATTTTGAATATTTATAATTATCAACAAAAAATCTTTAACATTCTAAGAGTGTTAGTTTTGAATATTTTGAGAAAGCATATAATATACTTAATGTATAATAGTAAATATTATACTAAAATATACAAATTATTGTTCGGTAATGTTACATTGGATAATATATACAAATTTAAAACTACAAATATCGACTACATTATAAATTTATTCTCTATTAAACTAAGCAGCAATGATGATACCTATAATGTTATAAATTCTGATAATATAAAACATAATATGTTTGAAATACAAAATAGTTATTTGTTGAGTCCATTAAAATATTACCGGTACATAACGAACACAATATAACACGAATTCAATTTATGATACTGAGACACGTTCAATTGAGAAAAGAAAAACAAATATTTCAAAATATCTCAGATATGGAAGAATTGATTGATAACTTCTAAAGATTTAATATTTTTCTAGAGTATTTAGAAAATATAATTAAAAGTATTAACATTAGACCTTTTAAAAATATAGAAATTTATCAATTTTAGAAATAGTAATTTTTGGAGTGATTTCCGCCAATAACAGGAACTAGTCAATTTTTTCGACAATAATGCCTTCAACTAGATGATTTGTGATCTTTTGATATACTATTCAGTTAAAATAAAAATAATAAAAATAATAATGCTAAACAAAATTCAAAATTAGTTTTATGAGTTAGACGCTTAAATCTTATACATTTGTACGAAAACGTGTTACAAAAGTAGATAGCTGCAAATAAATATTTTAATAACGAAAACTGAGCACAGTGAGATCACGCAACAGTTGGAACGTACCATAGATGGTATAAGTTTAGATAATATTTGACATCATAAAAAATTATTCTATGAGAATCTGTTGAAATAAACAATATTTTGTGTGCGTAGTGATTCTTTTAACATTAGCCAAAATTTTTCTTTGAAATAATGTATACGAATGTGAAGAAAATTCTTTTTGATATATTTTAATTTCATGTATTTTTCTATTTATTTTTGGTATTATATCATATTTTATTTTATAAACTAATTAAATATACACGTTGCTATTAAAAAATATATAGCTAAAATCCTTATAAGGTATAAGTGATGAATTAAAAAAATACATTTATAATAATAATTGCTGAATTGAGAAATTTATAGTGTTCATAAAGTATGGTAACAGGTCAATTGTTACAAACAATTAAAACAATAGAAACCCTTTTTTTTACGTACTGAACAACTTTATATATTTTAATGTAGGTAATTTTATCATTTTTATTGCAGTGATAACAAATAAGAATTCATTCATTTTGTAAAAAAGTAGAATTGTCCCAAAAATACATTTTTTTAAATACGCCGAATACGCTGAATTTAATATATCTATTAATATCTAAAATATATTAAATAGGTATATAATAATTTGTTGAAATCAATTTTTAAATATTTATACATTTTGGAAAACATTATTTTAGTTTAAATTCAGCAAATTTGACACAATGATTTTCCTATATCCAAATCACCCGTTTGAGTTAATCACCTCTCTATATTAATTGTGTTTATTTTTATTAGTATCCCATTGACACTATTAATTGTGTAAATTCTATGATATGCTGTTCATGAAAATCCAAAAGTATAAGAGGAGTTTGAAAATTGTTCAACTCAATTCATGAAAAGATTCCAGAAAGATGCGTTCATCAAACTTATAGCAATTTAAAACGTTGGAATTGTTTTACAAAATCAAAAAATAACTGTCACATTTTTAGAAAAAAATTACTTAAATTACAATTTTTGGAAATGTTTCAGGACGTATAACAAATATCAAACTGATATATATATTAAATTAAATATTTTTAAGATTACTTAATGATGAAAAAAAAGCTCACTCTGTCGTAAACACATTTTAAATTCTTTATTTTTATTATGTAATTATTAGATAGTGTATTATATTAATATTTAGAAAGTAATCATTAATCCTGTAAATTTTATGTTAATTATATCTTTAATTGTTAATGACATTTTTCCTTATAAAAAGAGATCTGACTACGGGATTCGGTAGTCAGTGTTTCATCAGTGAATGTTAAATAATAGATATTATTTTGACTCTTCCTGAAGACACTTATCCGCGTGAGACTTAAAATACCCAGTTTACCACAACACGATATTTTTTCTATGTAATATTTTAGTTTAAAGCCGAAAATCGCAAAATTTCAGTAAAAATCGGTTACTTTTTTTTATTTTGCTACAACCCACTGTGCAATATGTTAATATATTTATGTTTCATAAACAGGCCCGTATTCAGAAAAATCTTCACTAGGAACATAAAATTTTCCGCACCTCATATTTGAAAAAATAGGAAGGGCCTAATATTTTTAAAAATATATTTTGTACTAAACCTGATAGCGAAAAAACTGTACTGTACTCGTTTCATTTCAATTGAATTTTTTTATTCTCGACGGATCCAAATATTTATGTAATCATTATAGTAACGCGTTTAGTATTATACTTAATATCACGAAGTTTCTCATTTGATGAAACCCACTTTGTCCTAATTATGTCGAGGAAAAAACAAACTGAGAAAAATATGATTTGTGATAAATTCAAACATTTTTGATAATTGAAATTTTGCAGACGTTAAAATAATGTCGCCCCTAAGAAAGAGCCGCTGAAAGTAACCGCTCACCTCTGCCCCTACTTAAATACGGGCCTGTTTATAAACATTAAATTTCTTAGTTTAATTTATGTAAATTTTATATAAAATAACATGCATTTTGTTAATTTTGCGTTTTGTTTTATTGAAATGCAATGACATTACACTATGGTTTTATTAAATAATTAAGGGAAATCCGTTTTTATTATTTAGTAGAATAGCTCCATCAAAAGTGTACACAATGTTATAAAAATCTGAGATTCATTTTCGATAAGAGAGTAAACAATGTTACACATAATGAAAGGCAATGTGCCATATGCGTAATCGAAATCCTAAAAATAATGATATTAAATTCCAAGAACCTAAAACTTAATAATAGTAATATCTTCATACATTTATACAAAACTTACACGTTAACACATAATAGTAAAAATAGTAAGTCAATTGTCCCATATGTATCATAGTTTACAAAAATTAAATGAACCATTTAGCGCTCATGAATTATAATAAATGATTATTGTGCATTATTGGTATTCTACCATATGTAAAATAAAGATTATAATACTCATTATTAATAAAAAATATTCCATTATTGAATACTGACGTTAAAATCATATACATTATAAGTTATTTAAATATCTAATCAAAACCGATATTTTATCAATTTCGGTGATAAATACCGGTATTAGATATAATGGATTTCCATAAGTACCAAATACCGTTTAATTATTGTGTACAATATCATCTCTATGTGACATTGAAACGGTATAATTGTATTTATTTAGGTTCTGACAGTTTTTCTTGGTTAATTCAATGTTACGTATGGTACGCGGAAAATTCAGTTAATGGAAATATTGTTTTCGAGTTTGAGAAGATTTTTTTTGTTGTTCTCGCTGTTTATTTTTGACTAGTGTAGGTTGAGTAATCGCGCATTGTTTAAATGATTCACTCGCCACTTTAATCCGTTTCGTTCTGGTGAAAACCATTAAACTAGTCTATGAAATTATTGAAAAATAGCTTAAAATTTTTTTTATTATTTTATACTTTCATTTATTTAGTACACAAACTAGATAAATTGAATTTGTTTTTTTTTTTTTGTGATCGACTGTTACAAATTGCACATATTCTATTTGTATACGCCTAGTGATGCTGCGGGTACGACAAATCGACGATTGCGATAGTTTGGAGGGGGGGGGGGGGGGGTGGCAGTACGGAATCGGAAACCGCATAGAATACGAGGGGGACGGGTAACCGATAAGTTTATTGTACTTGGCTTGGGCATGCACAAGTAATACATTTTGGCCGGTGAGACCTTGGGACGGTTTCTTAACCGTAGACTTTATAGTCGCAGACGGAGGCCGACGTATGGTGAGACGAGGTCCGAATGAGAAAGACCGAGAGAAAAGATTGGCGGCGGTAAAATACCTGAGGAGAGACATTGTAAATATTGAACTATGTGTCGTGTCGAATCAGCCAATGACAACACGGCCGCGCACGGCTTTTGTTCTTGCACACGTAAATGTACATGGCGCGGTACACCGGACCCGTGACCAACGCGTTTATCTCCGGTCCCATCCTCGGCGCACATAAATATGACAATGACATAGCAATAACACAAGTCGGGGCACACGGTGTTGCGGCACCAACGCGGTGTACGCGCTTGCGAGAGGGGCACGCCGGGGGAATCGTCATGTTTATTATGTACGCCGTGTTGGTTATTACACGTGTACAGCACAGCGACACCCATCTGCTGGACACTATTGCCGTTCGCCACCGCTCCCCGCCCCATGCCGTCGTCCGGCGTCCACACGCATCGTTTTGCCCAAAGAGTGTATGACGTTGTTGCATACGTGCGGCGGCGGCGCAAGGGGATACGGATGAGACTCGCCGGAGCAGCTACCGTGTGTAAATCGAATCGTATTTATTATTATCATTATTATTGTAAAAGGCCTTTGTTGGCTGTGTGTATTACAACTGTGATTACACGCGATCGAAACAACAGTGAAAAAACGCTGTGCCGTGTGACTGTTTTCTTTCATTCCATTTCGATTTGTTTTGGTTCCAGGACGTTTTATTATTATCTAATACGTTTTTCGTTTCGGCAACGTGTTAGGGCACCGATTATGTACGGCTTCGGGTCCCATATAAATATAAACAATAAACGAATTTGAACGCGTACAGAAAACGAGAACGCTCAATTGTAATAATAATTGTTGTACGACTGTTGTGTTGGGGGCAACACAGAGACCGTGTTTATTGTGTTTCCACAATTTTTTCAGGGTAGCTGTCGGCTGTTCGACGAACGGCAATAGCGGTTTTGTGTAGCCGTCAAACGTTTAATGTTTATTCCCTCAAATGTCCAACCCAAACCATACCAACGTTTTCTTCGAGTAAGTTACACTCGTCCTGACCGTGAAATTTATCACCGTCGCTAGTTTATTATTCAGTAGGTTCGGTTAGGAATTGCTATGCATATTTGCGCGTGGCGTAAAGTTAATCGAATAATGTAATTAAATGCGAGAAAACGTCATGAGCTCAACAAACAAGCGGCCGACTCGATTTCGATTATCATTCGGGTTGCCGTGTAATGACATGTTTAGAGCGCCTAAAGACGTGATAACGTAATTGAATTCAGTCGCTTATTTGGAATTCGAAACCCGCACGCATTAAAAATGTATTTTACTAGCGTTTCAACCGAGTCCCAAACGGATTATTACTCTGACTTGAGCGGATTATTATTATGATCAGTACCGTAATGCAATTACACGCTTTAACGTCTTGATCTTCGGATGTACATTTAATTGAATCGCCATGGATTAATTATAGTTGTTGCCATTAAATTTATACATTTTATGCGGATGTGCGAAAAGTAGAATAGTGTTATCCGCACATTATTTTACTGAATTTGTATTTGATTATATTTTTTGTGTGTAAATACAGCAATGATAAAAGTAAATGATTTTTATTCATACAAAAACTACGGTCAAGTCATTGTGGTATTTAAGTTTAATCCGAAGACTACGTTTGTTTAACGACACAAACGGTAGTATTATAGTTTTACTGGAAATAATTGTGTTTATTTTTTAGTGCTAAAACGAATTATAATTCAAAATTAATTAATTAAACATAATGACGCTCTTCTGAGTACATACTAACCGGTCTAACACACACGGCCCGTTTGATGTTATCTAAAATCATAATCTCTACGTATGTACATTTTTAACTCGCACAATGTTTTTATTTTTCTTTATTTTAGCCGTGTTGACCACTTAATTACCTTCCAAATTATAGTATAGCAATGTTTTAATTAAAATGCACAATTTCAAGCATAGAAAACAAACTTATTAACGCTATAATTAGTGCGTCTACACTTTCTGGATGTAATTCACAAATATAGTGTGACATTGCAGGGAATTAATAGGATACAAATAATTTAAACGTTCTTATGTTTATGTTTAATTTAAAAAGGCAGTGACATTTTTCGGTGCACTGTAAGTAAAAGTCAATTGTTTATAATCTTAAGAATATTAGTTTAAATAACAGCCTATATAAGTTCATTTCGAAATCCAAGTAATAACATACATTTATAACAAATATACATTGATAATGGGAAAAAAAGGGGCAAGTGAAGCTAATGGACTTTTCTTTACTATAATCGACGGTAGGTCGCAATTTGTTAGACGTATAACAGTCACATATTAGAAGAGTTTGTGGTATTTTCGCTTTTAGTGGATTTTCGAGAAAAGAATCAACGTCCCGTGACCATCCAGCATAATGCAAACATTGTGTTATGGCATAGAGTCATAAAAACTAAGTGATATAACACCCTACTTTGCAGGGGATCTTATAAATTATATACCATTATATAATACATATACTAAAGCAATATTTACAATTTAGTGGAGGTCGACTTGTGTTGTGGTTGCTAAAAACTTGACGAATAAATTTTCAGATATTTACAACAAATAGTGTTAGTGCTTTTGATACTTACCACTTTATGGAGTCCTACTAAGTGTTGACACTTTTCAGTTGTAGAAACAATTCATGGCTAATAATTATATATTTCAGTTTTTCGGTGTCATATATTGACAGTGTTCTATATTATTGTGTACTTTTTTTATTTATTTATTTTTGTGGTTATCAATTATATTTTGTAAATCGTTACTAGCGTAACTAGAGTAGACTTTAGACGGATTAGCTCCTGTTTGAAGAATTAGTACCCTCACCCAAAATTAAAATTATAAAAGATCATTTTTTAATTCTATAAAAATATTTTTCAGGGCGTGTGGAAAATAAATTTAGCTCTTTTTAAAATGTTATTCTAGTTGCACTGGTGGTCTATATTGATTTAAGTTTTCACTTAAAAATGTGTAGATGAGCGGCATTAGTCCAACTATATGAAGTGCTAGTGATCCTGCAACACTCCACAGCTCTATATTGGCAGCCTCATTGCCAATTCACTAAAATTGTATGAAAATATCTTTTCATTTTATAAAGGATTTTTTTCTATCAGTAGCTGTTAATAATCAAATAATAAAAAATGTATTTTTTTATACAAATAGAAACGCCTTTGTGGTTATTTTAAAAATATGATAATAAGACAGACTGAATATTATGCTAATATAATGGTTTATTAGTAAAAAAAAATGTTTTTTGTATTTGTTTTCAAATTTTATTCGATGCTTATGTATAGAATGTAATTTTAGCACCCCCAACTTCGTAACCTCATTGTGTTTTAGTTAAAAATATAATATAATTTAATTTTTTTCAAATTATTTTTAAATTATTCTTTTTGCAAGCAAATTTCCTTTAGTACGAAAACAATCTATTGGTAGGACTTTTAATTAAAAGATTTCCCGATCAATCACATATTTATAATTTCATAAATTTTTGAACAAGAGTGTTTTTTTTTAATTTAGTGACTTTGTAATCAATCATATTTTAGAGAAAAAAATTTCCGAATTTTCACATACATGCAGTAGAAGTTTTTAACGCATATAATGTGAGGGAAAATTTGGATAAATAGTGATATAAATAAGTACAATTTCTCAAAGGAATGAGAAATGACGGAGAGTGGCCCAATCACTTAGTACTGATCTAAATTAAAAAATTTTTAATATATGGCCATTAATTGTTAATCAACCCATTATTATACAGCCAAAAATAATGATTTGTCATGAAAACAGATTTTTATCTATTTATTCAGTAGTTTTTTTTTTATAGATTTACAACTTTGACAGCATGATCCATAATTAATATATTAATAATACAATGTTACATTATTTGCAAGTATAAAATTGTATAGTATTTACATTATATCATCGGTAGGTTTTGAATTTGTATAAAACGTTATAAAATTTTTAATCTTCAAAAGAATATTAAATCTATTCTGAAATCTATTTTGAAACACCAAAGTAAAAATGACAGTAAAAACTTTACAATGTACTTCTTTTTTCTTTTTTTTACTTGTTATAACATCAAATGTAAGTATTAAACATACACTTTCAAACAACTCTAGTGGCAAAATAATAATTATTTTTTTATTAACATCATTATGTATAATAGAAATTTAGATTTGATTAAAATCAAAAACATATTGATTTTAATTATTGTGGTTTAACAAATAATATTGTCTTTAAATTGTTTTTATTTTTTTAGATAAATGCATTATCATGGCAGGAAGTTGTGAATCGCTTAGAGAATATGCTACATTTTATAGATTTTAGTGATGATACACAATATCAATTGGCAAAAAATATGAAATATATTCATGGTAAGATTTTAATTTGTTTTGCCAGAATAATTATTATTTTTTTGTTTTTGAAAAAATAGAAAAATAATAACAGCGATTAAAAAAAACAGTTTAAGAATTAAAACAATAGGAAATTGTTTATAATTTACTTCCTAAGTAATAGTACCTGATAATCTGTTGCCATGCCGAATAATAAAAAATATTTATTTATAGATTTATTTAAAACTATGAACAATACGACCAGTGTGAGTTATTATAGGCGCATCTAAATTGAAATTTTTGGCGTTCTAATAAGAGATCATCTACATTGTTCTGTGAGAACTACTCGCTCACAGACCGTGAATTGATATTAGTCATATGCGAGTTAAATATTTCTTTTCTTATAATTAATTATTTTAAAATATATTTTTGATTTTTACACTATACAAGTGTTATTGAATTAATAAAAATATATGGCATAACGGCTATATTTTTTTTTATTTTTAGAAAGGTAAATAATTGTAATAGTTTAATTTTTTGAGCTACTGATCTTGTAGTTTATTTCATTTTATAAATAATATACAATTACATTATTTAATTATTAACATATTTCTCTAGTCATAGATTAACACATGGTAAGTAATATTTAAGAATTATGTCATACATTTAGGTTAATAGTATTTGTTATAATGTTCCCCTCAGTACAATATATTACAATACTCTTCCACTAAAATAACCCAAATTTATAACAACTAATTCATTAACTACAGTACCATATGTTTTACAGTTATGTTCACATAATCACAAGATTATTATTATTAGAAATAAAGTTTTTTATACATATACAATTCACTTATACAAAATACACACTTAAAAATAACAGAATAGAAATATACAGATTAATAGTTAATACCCAACCACTTTAAAATAATACATACATTAATATAAAAAATTTTCGATAGTCATTCAAAAATTATTTAAATAGTAAAAATATTCGATAGTTACCCAATATATTCGAATAGTTATTCACACTATTAGATAGTTTTTTAAATATTTGATAGTTTATGCTAAAAATAAACTATTCGGTTGTGTAAAAACAATTATAAATCGACAGTTTTAAAATATTCGAAAATGCCCATCACCAGTTTAAATGTCTCTACTGTGTTGCACCACATTTAATTTTTATTAAGTATATTCTTTCATCTAACCTTAAATATTTTTAATTTTATTCATACAGGATTATTAACATTTCTATAATCTTTTGAATAAAAAGTTTGTCCAACTTCAAACCTTTATTCTTTGCCTTTCATACAATATGTTTATAGTTGCTTCGATTTTTATGTCTATTTAAAATGGCGGCTCGTGGCTTGGACGACAGGACGATCGCATCCCCTACTAAAATTAATTAAAAGAAAAAAATCAATTTTATATTCCTAATTCTACATTTTTATTAAAAATGCAAATTTTTAAATAGTAATATAGTTATAATACATTTGTTTGGTAGATAGGTAAAAATGGACCATTTTTATCTATCTGTATTGTACCTATACCTGTCTGTGAAATGTAAAAACATACTTTAATAGTAAAGCCATGTCGTATGTACTAATAAATCATTAGGTACAATTGCTTCCTTACACTTATTGAAAGCCATGTTTCATTTTTAAAACCAAAAAATTCAACTCCTTTATTAAATAAATTGCATAATAGTTCTAAAATATTAGTTGATTGATTTAAAAATTTATGATAAAAATTTCCTATTTTTACAAATGCTCTAACTTCACTGATAGTTTTAGATTTTGATACTTCTACTACTGATTTTATTCTATCTTTTTATATACCATTTGCAACTACGATATGACCAAGATATTTTATTTATTTTTGGAAAAACTGACATATACTCAATTATCAACTTTTTCAACTTTATTAATATTTATTACTGTCATCTTAAATAAATTCATTAGATCACTACCTAATGTAGATTTATATTCACTTTTAACTATAATTAATTTAGCCATAGTTACATATTATTAATTTCAATATTAACATAAATTTCTGTTACCGGTTTAATAATAAAGCGATATAACATTTTGAGTGTTACTTTAGTTAGTTCAATTAAATAATTTTTTTAATAACATACTTTTTGGTAGTATAAATGTTTCAGTGCTGAAGTCCAGATCCATTTTAACTAATATCCCATTCATTTTTATGTCAATTAAAATACGTTTTACCGTACTTTTAAGAGAAATATTAAACATTTCTATTAAAATATCAATATCATTGCAGTGTTTTGCTTCTAAATAAGCATTATATTTAGTAAATTCAGATTTGCTCTCTGCCATTTTTCTTTTATATACTATTGCTATCTTATATTTATAGGTTTTATATTTACAGTTATTATAATTATGATTATTTTTACCATACACAAAAATAATGTTTAGCTATTGATATTGGTTCTATTTTTTAATTGACGTTAATGGACGCCTTGACTCCTTGATTTTTTTTTATATACATTTGCAAAGATTGCAATCTGCTTCATGCTAGTTTACTTTTTAAGAATTAAATCTAGCCACTCATTCATAGTTCTAGCGTGTTCCTCTTCACACAGTCTTCACAAAATTGGTTCATTTAACACACCAGAAATAGGCTTATCATTGAGAATGTTGTCAAGCATCCCAGAAATTTTGCTCGGAATAATACTATTTTAATTTTAAAGAACTATTCATTAATTGATTCACCACTATTTTGCGTTAACTTATAACATTAATTTCTATTTCTGCATACTGAACTGCATGGAGCTAATTTGGTTTCTGAGCATTACCACTAACTCCTTGTAAATTTTTTTGATGGTATATTACACAAGTCCCTGATCATTTTTTAGGCTTGATTTTCTATGGTAGTCAACAAAACTGCCATTTGATATTGAGTTCATGATTGCCATATAATATTGTTTAAGTCTTTCTTGGTATATTGTCTACTCGCCATTGATATAAAACTCTAGAATGGATCCAATATACATTCTCACCGTTTGAACGGGTTGGGTTGGAATTGTTCGAAAATATTGTCTTATAATCAGATTAATCACATGGTAAGTAATACATAGGAACTATATCATACGGCTGGTAAATAATATTTTATACAGTATAATGTATCACAGATCCCAAGTTGATAATTATACAAAATGGTCAACATTTGATAAATCATTGCAAATCAAAAGATTTAGCAAATGAAATTATAACTATGATAGCTATTATAATGATTATTTTGTTAATTTATTAAAAAAAATAATGGAATCAATAGTTGTCATTTAACTTGTGACTGTAATATTTTCTTTTCAAAAAAAAAAACAAAATTATAAATTATAATTTTAACAACGACATAAATAAGATTATTATTTTTAAGTTCAATCCTAGGGTTACATTATAAGGTTTTTGGAAGTGCTTATGTCTTCTAAATACGTCCTTCTCTAGTTTTGTAATATATAGTTGTATACTGCAGACTGTAATATCTTATTAAAATTCATTAAATTTATAGACTCAGCAGATTTCCTGAAATCAGAATTGGTAGACGAGTATATTATTAAAGGCCTGAAAGCTTCTGAAGAAGGTGTCTATACATTTTGTGCTCCGAGGAACACAGTCAATAAACTGACAAAGTTTGCTCTTAATAATTACACACATCTATCCAAAGATAATAAAACAATTTTTTGTAATTTTCTCAAAAAAAAAGATGTAAATAACGATGGTATAATTGATTTAAATGGTATATACTTTACAGTTATTTAATTTTTATTTACATAAACAATTAATATTTTTCTAAACCTTAAAAAAAAATGTATACATAGACATCAAGGTAGAACAGATCTAATACATACCTTGTATAACTTTTTATACAATTAACATATTGTCTTTTTCTTTTTTAATAATTTAATTCTTTCTTCTGTTTCGTCGCCTTAATCCTAACTACTTGAGTTCGGCCACCCTTATCCTAAACTTCCACTTGACACGATCTCCCACATTATCTACGCTCACATCAGACATCCTCATTTCACATTCAATAACATCCCTCCAACTCATTTTTGGTCTTTTTCTACCTCTTCTTTCTTCAACATTCATTTCTATAATTGTTCTTACAGCTTTCGATTTTCTCTCCTCATAACATGACCAAACCATTTAAGCCTATTTTCTCTCATCTTATCTACGATTGACGCTACACCTACACTCCCTCATATATGCTCGTTCCTTATCCTGTCTTCTCTAGTCACTCCACACTTCCATCTAAGCATTCTTATCTCTGCTACAATCAATCTCTGCTCTATTTTCTTATCAACCGCCCAACACTCTGATCCATCATAGCTGGCCTCACTACAGTCTTGTAGAATTTATCTTTCAGCCTCATTGGAATTCTTTTATCGCATAGACGTCAGACGCTTCTCTCCACTTCAACCACCCGCACTTAATTTTTTGTCTTATATCCTTGTCAATACCACCACTCTTTTGTACAACTGACCCTAAATACTTAAAACTCTCAACCACTCCAATCACGTCTTCGTCTACTGTCACTGATATTGCCATTCCGCCTATCTCGTATTCTCCTCTGTCAAACTAATACTCTATATACTCTATCTTACTCCTACTTATTCGTAAACCCTTTTCTTCAAGAGCTGATCTCCACAACTCTAGCCTTTGATTAATTTCCTCCCAATTTTTTCCTATTAACACTATATCGTCAGCGAACAACATGCACCACGGCACCTCTCCTTGTATTTCTCTAGTAATTTCATCTATCACTATAGAAAATAAGTAAGGGCTTAAAGCAAAATCTTGGTGCATTACTACTTTTACCCCAAAACCTTCTGTTACTTAACCTACACTTTTTACCCTGGTATAAGTGCCATTATACATATCCTCTATTATATTAATGTACATTTTGGGACTCCTTTTCTCATTCATGCCAACTTTAAAACCTCTCTCGGTACTTTATCATACGCTTTCTCCAAACATATAAATACCGTAAACAGTTTTTTCTTCTTTTCCCTAAACTTTTTTATTAGTTAGCCCACACAAAATAATGGCTCCATTGTTGACTTACCAGACACAAATCCAAACTAGTTTTTGGATACCGATATCTCATTTCTTATTTTCTTATCTATTACCTTTTCTCAAACTTTCATACTATGCCTCTATAATTTCTCGACTCCTGTATGTCTCCTTTACCTTTAAATATCGGCACCGCAATACTATTCCTAATAATAAAAGTAACATAACCTGCACTTCTTCCTATTCTTTACCAAATGAGTACATATAACATTATTGTAAAAAAGGAACTAATCACAAGCAGACTCAAGCAATTTTACGACAATATTTGTAATTACTGCACGATTTTAATTTTTTCATGATCTACGCTATACTATACCAAGTGCTAACTATATTGATATTTTTTAAACTTTATATTGACCGGCTTGATTTTAATTTGTTAATTATAAATTTCAGAATTTATCAGTTTCAATAATGACTGGAGTTCAAAATATTTTAAGGACTATAAAATAGACGAAAGCCCGAAATTTAAAAATATTAAGTAGTACTGCGAGTCAATTAAAATTAAATTTTTATTTATTTGTATAATATTTATCATGATACATTTAGCAATATCTAGAGTCTGAAATTTTCTTTTAAAATTGATGTAATTACATATATAAAAACAATAAAAGCTGAATTTATTTTTATTAGGAAATTATGATAACAGTAATATTTCATTTTGTTAGAATATTTACAGTTATATAAATTTCTCTTTGTGTTGACATTGAATTCGTTGCAGAGTTCAACTTGAGAGCGATAATTATAGGTCCATATATAAACTCTGCAAAAAGACATTTTCATGTCAACTAAATGGCCCCCATAGGGACATTATTGACTTTGCAACGAGTTAGAAACGACAGCATAAAACTGAACACATGTATATATCTGTAAATACTCTAAATTACATAACAATCCATGAAAGTCTTATTTATTTCATTGTAAAAATCTTTTTATATAAATCAATTTATTAAAACTTTTTTGGAATTAATTAAGTTAAACCTCAAAAAATTATAATTAATTACTTGTTACCAGTTAGTTAAAATAAATAAAAATTAACCCATATTTATTTAGTAAAGATATATTTTAATAGCATTCATACCAATTCATTTTCTTTAAATTTATAATTGATTTCAGTATAGAACGAATTTGTGCAAAAATAATTAAATAAAACCGTTTTTTGTTTAATTTTGTATATTTGTATTTATTTTTAAATATACGTAAAAACAATAAAAGTTTTTTACGTTTATAAATTAAACTTTTTTTTTTTTTTTATTTATAAAATAATAAAATTTACAATCTGTACATAAAAAAGATACAATAAGCAAATAGGTGAACAATAGAATATAACACATTTGACTTAAAAACGGGAAAAGGGAAGCTATCCAGTGATGGGACCCTTTCGACTTGAATTGGTTATTTAGCCATCACAATATTAATTTAAAAGGTCACGGCACCAGCGTCTTTTTAGACGGCGAGGAGGGTTGTCCGGAATTGTAACTGTATGTTGGTTAGCAATTAATGGATTTGGATGTAGAAGTAATTTGGAATGAAACTTTTTGTAGTATAATTTAACTAAAATATCGACTGGTTCAATGTTTAAATCTTTATGTAGGGTAAGATTGGATACAAAATTAAACTTACAAATATTATTTTCCTACAATATATTTCCATCTGTAATATACACTCGTTTCGTAGTAGACGAATTATAATTACTGGTTTTTAGTTTATAATAATAGACGATAAAATATTTTATCACCATAGTTATTGTACACTGTTAAATTTCAAATACACACTTTCAAAAAAAAATAAAACTCGTCGTTCAGTGTTTGTAGTTTTAGTTACATAAATGTAACTATTAATAAAATTACAGTCAAGTTACTTTGTTGAAATCATACGCTGACAATACAGGTATTAATGATTTTTTTTAAATTTCTACACTTAATGAAACTAAATGCGTTGGTCAGTATCTTATAATCAGTTAAAAAAAGTCACTTTTGAATAGTAGAAAATAGAGGTAGGCTGAAAGTCATTGCGTGTCTAATTTGGCCAACTACTATAGGCGGACTCGCATTCATTTTTCAGTCGTTTTCCAAATATGTTTTACGCTCAGATTTCATACGAATGTTTAATTTCGGTGTTCAGTAGATTGTTATTTAAACCCTTTAGATGTACGAAGCATAGAGTCATAAAAATAAAGTGATATAACACCCTACTTTGCAGGGGATCTTATAAATTATATACCATTATATAATACATATACTAAAGCAATATTTACAATTTAGTGGAGGTCGACTTGTGTTGTGGTTGCTAAAAACTTGAATAAATTTTCAGATATTTACGACAAATAGTGTTAGTGCTTTTGATACCTACCACTTTATGGAGTCCTACTAAGTGTTGACACTTTTCAGTTGTAGAAACAATTCATGGCTGATAATTATATATTTCAGTTTTTCGGTGTTATATATTGACAGTGTTCTATATTATTGTGTACTTTTTTTATTTATTTATTTTTGTGGTTATCAATTATATTTTGTAAATCGTTACTAGCGTAACTAGAGTAGACTTTAGACGGATTAGCTCCTGTTTGAAGAATTAGTACCCTCACCCAAAATTAAAATTATAAAAGATCATTTTTTAATTCTATAAAAATATTTTTCAGGGCGTGTGGAAAATAAATTTAGCTCTTTTTAAAATGTTATTCTAGTTGCACTGGTGGTCTATATTGATTTAAGTTTTCACTTAAAAATGTGTAGATGAGCGGCATTAGTCCAACTATATGAAGTGCTAGTGATCCTGCAACACTCCACAGCACTATATTGGCAGCCTCATTGCCAATTCACTAAAATTGTATGAAAATATCTTTTCATTTTATGAAGGATTTTTTTATCAGTAGCTTACAATAAACATAAATATTAACAATATATTTTTTATACAAATAGAAACACCTTTGTGGTTATTTTAAAAATATGATAATAAGACGGACCGAATATTATGTTAATAATTATTAATATAATATTATTGTATTGGTAACATATTATTTTATTAGCAAAAAAAATGTTCTTAGCTTCAATGCGAAACTGAGAAGGTATTAATATTACTATGATGTGTTTTTTTTTTTGTGTCTGTTACCACTTTTTCTCAGCTCTCACCGAACGGATTTCTTTCATAGATACGTCAAACGATCACAAATCGTATCTAATCGAAGACAATACCCTCAAAGTTGAAAAAATTTCCTTCGTTCCCCGTAAATGGGGAAAACCTCCAAAAAAATTACAAATTAAAAAATCGCTAATTTTTTATACTAAAAACTGCCATAACTTTTTCAAAAATGAACATATCAATATAACTTTTTTTTTATAGATGCTTGATGTCTTTACCTATCATTTAGTACATTTTTACATAAATTTAACTCTTTACCTGCCCACAGGGGGGGATTTAAAATGACAACTTTTTCACAAAATATTAACTTTTGAAAGTGTTCCGAAAGGTCTGACACTTTTATATATATCTTAAATTAAAGCTAATGTAATATACTTTAATTTGATAAAAAAAATTTTTTGACTTTTAGACTTGTCTTCATGGTAAAAATGGCTACCGAATGCTATTTTCGTGTGAAAATTCTTGATTTTATTTTTTACATTTTTAACTTTATAATGCTATAACTTATTGAAAAGTGTATGGATCAACACAATTTTTTTATGAGAAATTATATTCTTTAATAATTCCTTTTTTCATTTAGGATATTAATAAGAAAATAGCAAATCATGTAGCTTTTGGAATAATCCACCAATTTTTTAAAATTAAACACTATCTAAAGATTTGCATCAAAGCGTTTTTTTTTAGAGTGATTTTAATCACTGTCAGATATCATTATACTTGGTCCAACTATGCCACGTCACCACTGTGCTGCGACCCCCCTGTGTTGGGTTTTTTTGTATTTGTTTTTAAATTTTATTCAATGCTAATGAATAGAATGAAATTTCAGCACACATATTTAAAATAACATATTTTATTAGTTGCATCCATGATGAACAGGTCAATTGTTTTCTGGAAATTATAGAACGTAGGATATTAACTTCTGAAAAGAAAAAATTATTTTATGTTTTATACTTTTATAAATATTGCAGATATCATAATTAAACAATCATTCTATAAGTATTTAATTTTAACACAACTTCGTAACCTCATTGTGTTTTCTTTAAGAATATAAAATGATCTAATTTTTTTCAAATTATTTTTAAATTTTTTTTTTTTTAAGCATATTTCCTTTAGTACGAAAGCATTCTATTGGTAGGAATTTCAATTAAAAGATTTCCCAATTAATAATATATTTATAATTTAATATATTTCGGTTCAAGGGTGTTTTTTTTTAAATTTAGGGACTTTAAAACAATTATATTTTAGAAAAAAATATACTCTGAAAAAAAATTTCCTGAATTTTCACATACATATAAATGAGTATGATTTATCGATATTATTTGTCAAAATTACACTAGTTGTGTGTAATATTAACGTGTATACTAAAAATATTATACTGACATATGGTTATTGTCATTTATTACAGTGAATCCATTAATTATGGGCGAGGTTTCTAATTTTCATAGATTAAAAAAAGATTCTAAAGTGTAACTTTTATCCACTCCCCATCACTTAATACTGATCTAAATTAAAAAGTGTTTAATTTATGGCCATTAATTATAAATCAAGCCATTATTATACAGCCAAAAATAATGATTTGTCATGAAAACAGATTTTTATCTATTTATACAGTAGTTTTTTTATTATTGATCTTACAACTTTGACAGCATGATCCATAATTAATATATTAATAATACAATGTTACATTATTTGCAAGTATAAAATTGTATAGTATTTACATTATATCATCGGGAGGTTTTGAATTTGTATAAAACGTTATAAAATTTTTAATCTTCAATGAATATTACATCTATTGACTTATAAAACACCAAAGAAAAAATGTCAGTAAAAACTTTACAATTTACTTGTTTTTTCTTGTTTTTAATTGTTATAACATCAAATGTAAGTATTAAACTTTCAGATAACTCGAGTGGCAAAATAATAATTATTTTTTTTTTTAACATCATTATTTATAAAGAATTTTAAATTTGATTTAAGAAAAAGTTATTTAAGTTGTCAATGAGTGGTGGGCCACCCTGTATATATAATATATATATATGGCGCAAATAAAATCAATCTTCGAAATGTTCATGAGATACCTCATAAGTTTATTATATACATTAAAGTAAACATTTTATGAAAATTTGAGGTTTAAAAAAAAATGTTTACAGGTCTCTCAACGCGTTTTAAGGAAATTGACCAAAAATACTCAAAAAAAACATAAAATGTCATTATTTATTCAATTTTTGCTCAAATTTCTTACTTAGTACATCTAAATTATTTGTTTTTTAATGTCGAATAATAATAATTAGAAAAAAAAATTGTAAGTCCAAAATTTATTGCGTAAAGTCCATAAAAAGCTCAAAAATATGGTTAAGTTTTACGAACATTTAAGTAAGTCAAAAAATTTTTTTTTTTCATTTTTATTTTTTTTAATTTGATTAATATTTGTGTGTATTTTAAGAGAAAAAAATTTTTTCCACTAATGTTTAAAACTACTACCTTTTTTTTAAATAAGAACGTACGCTAGAATACACGATGTACATCAAAATAATGAAAATATCGTCAAATTTTACAGTTTCCTTTTTACATTTTTTTATTTTTAAAATTGGCATTAACTATATATACATACATATATATATTTATAATTATAAAAATAATATTTTTTTTTAATTTTTTTGTCACCAATGTTGATTTTTTACAATCGGGGTATTCATTGCGGTGTCTTATAATAAATAATAAATAAACTTATAATAAATATTGCCTTTCTCTTCGTCGTTTGTTTGACAGTTATTAAAACTCGTCATTAAGGCGATTCTGCGTTCTTTTGGGTCATCTATTAGATATAAGGATTCAACTTTTTTTTAGCCTGATTGTGTTCAAATTTTGAGCCCAAGTGTTTGGTTGATCGTTTATAAAATTCTTGGTTTATGCCAAGCGTAGAAAATAATTTTGTAGTATTTTCTGTTATAAACTGATGTACTCTTTCATTTTCTTTTACTGTTTAAATTTCTATTCTTTTTTTTAAATTTATTTCCCCTTTTTTAATTAATGCTTGAACCATTTTTTTTTTTGTTCTCTATTGATATGTCTTCATCAAAAAATGAAAGTCCTGCAAGTATATCATTTAGATACCATAAATGTCCAGAAAAGAATTTAATAGCAACTTCACTTATAGATTTATTTACATAACTGTAATTTCTCAACTCTTATATTAAATTTAAATAATTATTTTAAGCTTTTGTTGCATAAGAGCTCTCAAACCAATACTTAATATAAATTTTTAAAACAAATATATTAAACAGCTGAATATTATTTAATTCAGAAGATGTCAGTTTAAATTGAAAACAGAACGTATAAATTTTAAAACAATACATTATTTTAGCCATCCATGTCGCTCTGTGAAGTGCTCCTGGTGGATGGATTTTAATTTTTTCATTCTCTTTTCCGATGAATTGCAAATAAAGTTCCAGTAACTCTTTATAGTCATCCTGTGGATGACTTAAATTTTATTTATTTTCACAAAATTTAGAAATTATGTCTATATTTGGTTCTAATATCTTTAACACAAATATTAGTCGGATACCATCAAAAAGATAGTGATTATATAACAATCAGTACAAATCCATACAAGAAAATTACTGGATATAAATATAACGCTAAAACATCGTTTATGGTATCTTATCGTCGTGATCGCGATTATTGTCATAATTAAACTTGGTTTTGTTGTAATACTTATGAAATATACTCATTTAATCCTAAATTTATAACTTCGTGTCAGGCACGTAGCCAGAAAATGTTTATTGGAGGGGCCCACAATTTTGGGCCCTTGTATCATTTTCCATAATTTGTTTCCCATAAAAAGCTTGTGGGAGGGCTCCCTCCACTCCTCCTTAGACAGTATCCCATTCTATAAATCTTACAAGTTCAAAATTTGTTTTTATTTTTAAAAAAATTTGTTGGATTATTCCAAAGTTACATGATCTGCTATTTCCTTATTAACATCCTGATTAAGATAAAGTATGTCGAATGAAAAAGAGATTATTAAAAAATATTATTTCTCATAAAAAAATTGTGTTGATCACCGTGAAGACAAAATAAATTTCGAAATTTTTAAAATAAAAAAGTACATTATATTAGCTTTAATTTAAGATATATATAAAAGTGTCATGCTTTCCGGAACATTATAAAAATTTAAGTGGAAAAAGTTGTCATTTTAAATCCCCCCGTGGGGAGGTAAAGGGTCAGATTTATAAAAAAAATATATCAAATGAAAAGTAACGATATCATGCATCTATATAAAAAATCCAGCACAGTGAGGTCGCGGCATAGTGGGGACGTTGCATAGTTGGGCACAGTATAGATTTAATCTGACAGTGATTAAAATCACTATCATAAGAAACGCTTCGATGCAAATGTGTAGATAGAGTTTAATTCTAAGAAATTGATGGATAATTACAAAACAACATTAACCTTAATATTAAAATAGCATATTTTTGAATACGGTAGCCATTTTCGCATAAAAGAAAGGTCGTCGGGACAATTTTTTTTTCATTTTATAGTACATAAAATAAGCTTTAATTTGATATATGTTTAAAGAACGCAGTAATTCCGGAACATTTTCAAAAATTAAGTTGAAAAAGTTAGTTTTTGCAAAAAATTAGCTATTTTAAATCCCCCTTGTGAGCAGAATAAGTGTTAGATTTTCAAAAAAAATGATAACAAACAAAAGGAAATTACCTAAGGTTTCAATGTAAAAAAATATTATTTTGATTTGTTAATATTTGAAAAAGTTATGGAAGTTTTAAGAAAAAAAATGACAAAATTTACCGATTTTTAAATTTGTAATTATTTTGGATATTTCCTCCATTTACGGGAAACGAGGGAAATTTTTTCAATTTTTGAGAGTAATGTTTTCGACTAGATACGATTTGTGATCTTTAGACGTATCATTGAAAGAAATCGGTTCAATGAGAGCTGAGAAAAAGTGGTAACAGACACAAAAAAAGAACACATCATAGTAAAAACCAATACCTTCTCAGCTTCGCATCGAAGCTAATAAAATAATGATGTGAACATAAACTGATTTAATTTTTCAACTTTTAAGCTATTAAGAAAAAATAATTTATACCTAAATACTAATAACAAATAAGTTTTAAAAAATTTTTAAAATAAATATAAATTATAAACAATGTAAAATTTATTTTATTGAAAATTAAAAACAATTCCTGCCTTTTTTTAGTCATATTTTATTACTATTATTTAGAGCACGCAAATAACAAATTAACAAAAACAAATAAATTACCTATTGTAACTACTAAAATATTAAAAAAAAACTTAACCATATTTTTGAGCTTTTTATGGACTTTACGCAATAAATTTTGGACTTACAATTTTTTTTTCTAATTATTATTATTCGACATTAAACAACAAATAATTTAGATGTACTAAGTAAGAAATTTGGGCAAAAATTGAATAAATAATGACATTTTATGTTTTTTTTGAGTATTTTTGGTCAATTTCCTTAAAACGCGTTGAGCGACCTGTAAACATTTTTTTTTAAACCTCAAATTTTCATAAAATGTTTATTTTAATGTATATAATAAATTTATGAGGTATCTCATGAAGATTTCGAAGATCGATTTTTTTAAAACTATAAAGAATACGATTAGCGTGAGTTATTATAGGCGCATGTAAATTGAAATTTCTGGCGTTTTAATAATAGTTTGTTTACATTGTTCCGTGGGGGACTACTCCCTCACATGTCATGAATTGATATTGCAATCTACTTCATGCTAGTTCACTTTTTTAAGAGCTAAATCTAGCACCTCATTCAGAGTTCTAGTGTGTTCCTCATCACATAGTCTTTTGCATGGAGCAAATGTGGTTTCCAAACAGTTTATATTGTTAATTTATTAAAAACAATAATGGAATCAATAGTTGTCATTTAACTTGTGACTATATTATCTTTTCAAAAAAATTATAAATTATAATTTTAACAACGACATATATAAGATTATTATTTTTACGATCAATCGTAAGTTTTCTGGAAGTGCTTAAGACTTCTAAGTATCTCCCTATCTAGTTTTGTAGTATATAGTTGTATGCTGCAGAATATTGTATCTTATTAAATTCATTAAATTTATAGAAACCATAATATCCCGGGACCAAAAGTTGTTAGCAAAAAATATTCCTATAGAAAGCCTGCAACAGATAGAATGGATGGTGTTTAATTATAACACGAAAACAGTCTCTGGTCTGGCAACATTAGCTCTTGATAAGTACGAAAATCTATCCGAAATAAATAAAAATATTTTTATGGAGTTTCTCAAAACAAAAGATCAAAATGGAGATGATAAAATTGATTTAGATGGTACATAATTTACAATTATTTAATTTCTTACTTACATAAACAAACTTTTGATACAATTTACATATTGTTTTGTAATTTATTTTTTAATAATTTAATGATTCTTAGAATACGTTAAAATCATATTTATTATTAAATGTTTTCAATAATGAAAAAATAAAAAATGTTAAAATACCTAGTTTTGAACAATTTTCTTGTAATAATAATTTATAGGTCGATAAAAATTTTAGGACAAGTAATTATTGAGTTAAAAACATTTTTATAATTAGAGTGGGTATATAATGGGGGTGGAGTATGCATTATAAATATACATTAGTAAGATATGTCCGCCCTCCCACCGACTACATATCCACTTATTTAATAAAAATGCTTGTAATTCAATCATTTGTCTCAAAATTGGTGTCGTCTTATTATTTGATTTTATAAAAAATAAAATAAAAACTAGATATTTTAGCTTTATTTTTACAAAATTTGTATTGAAGATTTAACCAGTGCTCGAATTGGGGGGGTGTGCAGGGGGATGTAGCTCCTCTACTTTTTTTAAAATTTTTTTGCGCACCCCAACTACTTTTTTTTATTGTGACGGGAGGACGGTGGACAATACCACCTCTTTTTTTTTTTTTTAAATATTAGTATGATAATGAAATATGATTTATTAATAAATACTAAATAAAGTAATGAGTAAAAAAAAAAAAAAAGGTCTTCAAAATACTAGGGACGCAGTTTTCAAATTGTTAAGTTGAGCTCCCCTACTTATTTTTGGCCAATTCGAGCACTGGATTTAACTGCAATTACTATATTGAAAAAAACAATAATGAGATGGTTATACAATATGGTCGTAAAATAATAAATTTAAGTCAAATTTTATAATAATTTATTTTATACAAAACATAGTTATCTACAAACTTAATTTTATATATTTTTTGTGAGTAAATATTTTACATATTAGTTTTAGACGTACTACAAAAAATGCTGGGGGACTGAGCATCAAATTATGATTCTTCAAAAATAAGTTTACAATATTTTTTACAATACGGCAGTAATTGAAATAATCGATTTATTTCGATCCAATTATAGTATTAATAATCGATTTTCACTCACTATTTTATAATAATTTGCTTTAAAAATCGAATTATTAGATGATCGTTAGCCGTTGATACAATTTATAAAAATCTCACAAGGCTACTTAATGTGGAAAAACGATTAGTTGTATCAGAATAGATGACATTTTATGATTGTTTATCATAACCCACTAATTTTTTTTTAATATTTACATGTAAAGAGAATGTTCAGCAAGTAGGGATTAACTTATTAAACTTAGGTTTCTATTGTTCCCTTTGTAACAATTAAGGGCAGCAGAGTAATGCTTAATGATAAAAATAACAACGTGCACTTCATCTCCACTTTATAATTAGAGCTTCTCCTTCTACTCGTATATAAAAATATACATAACTTTCATTATATAACACTTAAATTAGTCGAATATATAAGTTGGTATAAGAATGTAGCCTTATAAAGGATCAGGGATGGATATAAAAATAAAAAATATATTCAACAAATTATAATAATTATTATTTTAGGAGAAATCTAATTGATAAATCAATCACCTTGTAATAATAGACCATCAAAAATTGTAAAAATTATGAAATTTTGGTGCTTATATTATTTACTACTTATATTTCCTTTGCCATATCAGTGCCTATAACATTATTGTAAAAAAGGAACTAATCACAAACAGAATCTAACAATTTTACGACAATGTCTGTAATTACTGCAAGATTTTAATTGTTACATGATCTACACTATACTCTACCAAGTGCCTACAATATTGATATTTTTTAAACTTTAAATTGACCGGCTTGATATTAATTTGTTTATTATAAATTTCAGAATTTATCAGTTTCAATAATGACTGGAGTTCAGAATATTTTAAGAACGTAGAAGTAGATGAAAAGCCGACATTTGATAATAAAAAATTAAACGTCAACGTATTAATCGGCATAACGACGAAGACGACGACGACGATAACATACGACGACGACGACGACAACGACGACAACGACGAACGAAGACGACGACAACGAGTCAACTGAACATTTATTTTTTATTTAAATTGTATAATATTTATCATGATACTTTTAACAATTAATTGAAATTTTCTTTTAATATTAATGTAATTGCATATATAAAAACAATAAAAGTTGATTTTTTTTCATTTTTAAATTATGATAACAGTATCATTTCATTTTTTTAGAATATTTACAGATAGATCAATGTGTTTTTGTGTTAAATTCGTTGCAGAGTTCATCTTGAGAGTGATAATTATATGTCCAAAGGTGAACTCTGAACTGAGACATGTTCAAGTAAACTTTGTGGGAGACGAACTAAAAATATTCTTATCAATTATTTTGAAAATAACTGGTGAAAATTGTATTGTGATTTTAAAGGCACTCCATTTCCAAAAACTAAAAAAAAATTCCTTCAATGTAAAAATAAATTTTAACTAAGTTAAAAACAAGGTGAAATACTCTTTTATTTAAAAAGATGTTCAGTTTAGCAATGGCTACATATATTTATGTACATATAAAAAAATGTGAAAAAAATATATATGTATATTATTACATAGGTACACGGATTTAAAGTTTTTTTAACATTGTTAGGGGGACGATGGCCCCCAAAGAAACACTACTGACTTTTTTACGAGTTCGAAACGTCAGTATAAAACTTAATTTCTACACTTAATGTAATTAAATGCGTTGGCCAGTATCTTGTAATCAGCTAAAAAAAGTCACTTTTGAATAGTAAAAAATAGAGGTACGCTAAAAGTCATTGCATGTCTAATTGGCGAACTACTATAGGCGGACTCGCATTCGTATAGTCGTTTTTCAAATATTTTTTACGCTAAGATTATATAATACATACACTAAAGCAATATTTACTATATAGTGATGTCGACTTGTGTTGTGGTTGCTAAAAACTTGACGAATAAATGTTCAAATATTTACAACAAATAGAGTTAGTGCTTTTGATACTTACCACTTTATGGAGTCCAACTAAGTACTTTTTTTAATTAATAATTTATAATTATCAACTCATTCATTTATAGATTTGTGGTTATCAGTTATATTTTGTAAATCGTTACTAGCTTAACTAGAGTAGACTTTGGACGGATTAGCTTCCTGTTTGAAGAATTAGTAAGCTCACACAAAATTAAAATTTTAAAAGATCATTTTTTAATTCTATAAAAATATTTTTTAGGGCGTGTGGAAAATAAATTTAGCTCTTTTTAAAATGTTATTCTAGTTGCACTGGTGTACTATATTGATTTAAGTTTTCACTTAAAAATGTGTAGATGAGCGGCATTAGATGAAGTATTAGTGACGCTGCAAACTCCACAGCTCTATATTGGCAGCCTCATTGCCAATATACTATAATTATTGGAAAATAACTTTTCATTTTATGAAGGATTTTTTTTATCAATAATATATTTATAATTTAATATATATTTGATCAAGGGTGTTCTTTTTTAATTTGAGGTACTTTACAAACAATCATATTTTAGAAAAAAATATACTCTGAAAAAAAATTTCTCGAATTTTCACATACATAGAAATGAGTATGATTTATCGATATTATTTGTCAAAATAACACTACTTGTGCGTAAAATTAACGTGTATACTTAAAATATTATACTGACATATGGTTCTTGTCGTATCATTTCTTACAGTAATTATATTAATTATCGGGGAGGATTCTAATTTTCATAGATTAAAAAAAGATTCTAAAGTGTAGTTATTCACTTATGTATTATTTACTCTCCATCACTTAGTACTGATCTAAATTTAAAAATGTTTAATTTATGGTCAATAATTATTAATTTAGCCATCTATTATATAGCAAAAAATAAAGATTTGTCATGAAATAAGATATTTTCTATTTATTCAGTAATTTTTTTTTTTATTGTTTTTACAACTTTGACAGCAAGATTCATAGATAAAATATTAATAATACAATGTTACATTATTTGCAAGTCTAAAATTGTAAAGTATTTACATTATAACAACGATAGGTTTTAAATTTGTATAAAACGTTATAAAATTTTCAATCTTCAATGAATATTACATCTATTGACTTATAAAACACCAAAGAAAAAATGTCAGTAAAAACTTTACAATTTACTTGTTTTTTCTTTTTTTTAATTGTTATAACATCAAATGTAAGTATTAAACTTTCAAATAACTCGAGTGGTAAAATAATAATTATTATTTTTTTAAAATCATTATTTATAATAGAATTTTAGATTTGATTAAAATCAAGAAAATTTTTTTTTTAATAATTGTGGTTTAACAAATAATATTGTCTTCAAATTGTGTTATTGTTTTTTTTAGATAAATGCATTGACAAATGGAGATGTTGTGAGACGTTTAGAGAATATGCTACATTTTCTAGATATTAGTAATGAAGAACAGTTAGATACAGCAAGAACCATGAAAAAAATACATAGTAAGAATTTAATTTGTTTTTATAGAAAAATTATTATCTACTGTTTCTACCGAAACAGCGATTTAAAAAAAAATAGTTTTAATATTAGAACAATAAGAAAATATTTAGAGTTTACTTCCTAAGTAAAAATAGTAAGTGATAAAAGAATATTTGCTGTCATACCGATTATTATATGTTAAATAATATTTCCTCTTTATTAAAAATATATGTATATATATTTATAGATTTATTTAAAACTATGAACAATACGATTAGCGTGAGTTATTGTTGGCACATGTAAATTGAAATTTCTGGCGTTCTAATAATAGTTTGTTTACATTTCAACATGTCATGAATTGATATTGCGATCTACTTCATGCTAGTTTACTTTTTTAAGAGCTAAATCTTACACCTCATTCATAGTTCCAGTGTGTTCCTCTTCACAAAATTGGTTCATTTAACAAACTAGAAATGAGCTTGCCTTTGAGAATGTCGTCAAGCATCCCAGAAATTTTGCTCGGAATAATACTATTTTAATTTTAAAGTACTATTAGTTAATTGATTCACCTCTATTTTATAATTAATTTCTATTTCTGCATTTTCAATTGTGTGGAGCGAATTTGGTTTCTGAGCATTACCTCTCCTTGTAAATTTTTTTGATGGTACATCACACAAGTCCCTGATAATTTTTTAGGCTTGATCGTCTATGGTAGACAACAAAACTGCTATTTGCTAATGGAGTTCACGTTTGCCATAAAATATTATGTTAGTCTTTCTTGGTGTATTGATTATGTCATCGATTTGCCGTGCTGGGTGGACAAGGGGGTGATTAAAGCAAGACGCTCTGTTAAAGGCGATCTGTACCAAACCTTTTATTTTGTTAATTTATTAAAAACAATATAATGGAATCAATAGTTGTCATTTAACTTGTGACTACATTATCTTTTCAAAAAAATTATAAATTATAATTTTAACAACGACATAAATAAGATTATTATTTTTACGATCAATCGTAAGTTTTCTGGAAGTGCTTAAGACTTCTAAGTACCTCCCTATCTAGTTTAGTAGTATATATTTGTATATTGTATCTTATTAAAATTCATTAAATTTAAAGATTTCACAAAGACCCAGGACCCAGTGTTAGTACCAGGCAGCGTTATTACTTTAGGCCTGCAAAACATGGAATACGTTGTGTTTCATACCATCAATCATACAGTCTTTGATCTGGCAACATTAGCTCTTAGTAAATACAAACGTCTATCCAAAATCAATAAAAAAATTTTATATGATTTTCTCGAAGAAAAAGATCAAAATAAAGATGGTACAATTAAATTTCTTGGTATATATTTTACAATTATTTAATTTCTTACTTACATAAACAAACTTTTGATACAATTTACATATTGTTTTGTAATTTATTTTTTAATAATTTAATGATTCTTAGAATACGTTAAAACCATATTTATTATTAAATGTTTTCAATAATGAAAAAATAAAAAATGTTAAAATACCTAGTTTTGAACAATTTTGTTGTATTAATAATTTATAGGTCGATAAAAATTTTAGGACGAGTAATTATTGAGTTTTAAGCATTTTTATACTTAGAGTGGGTATATAATGGGGGTGGAGTATGCGNAAAGATGGTACAATTAAATTTCTTGGTATATATTTTACAATTATTTAATTTCTTACTTACATAAACAAACTTTTGATACAATTAACATATTGTTTAGTAATTTATATTTTAATAATTTAATGATTCTTAGTATACGTTAATACCATATTTATTATTAAATGTTTTCAATAAGGAAAAAATAAAAAATGTTAAAATACTTAGTTTTGAACAATTTTCTTGTAATAATAATTTATAGGTCGATAAAAATTTTAGGACGAGTAATTATTGAGTTTTAAGCATTTTTATAATTAGAATGGGTATATAACGGGGGTGGAGTATGCATTATAAATATACATTAGTAAGATATGTCCACCCTCCCACCGACTACATGTCCACTGATTTAATAAAAATGCTTGTAATTCAATCATTTGTCTCAAAATTGGTGTCGTCTTATTATTTGATTTTTTAAAAAATAAAATAAAAACTAGATATTTTAGCTTTATTTTTACAAAATTTGTATTGAAGAATTAACTGCAGTTACTATATTGAAAAAAACAATAATGAGATGGTTATACAATATAATCGTAAAATAATAAATTTAAGTCAAATTTTATAATAATTTATTTTATACAAAACATAATTATCTACAAACTTAATTTTATACACTGAATATCATTGGTGATAACGACTTAGAACTTGTATTGGGGAAGTTATTTTCATTTTTTTTATCTTGGTGGTAGACTAAGGGCAGCAGAGTAATGCTTAATGATAAAAATAACAACATGCACTTCATCTCCACTTTATAATGAGAGCTTCTCCTTCTACTCGTATATAAAAATATACATAACTTTCATTATATAACACTAAAATTAGTCGAATATATAAGTTGGTATAAGAATGTAGCCTTATAAAGGATAAGGGAAAGACCTAAAAATATTTAAACACTTAAAAATATAGACAAAATACTACTGAACAAAGCCAAAAAATATATTCGAAAAATTATAATAATTATTATTTTAGGAGAAATCTAATTGATAAATCAATCACCTTGTAATAATAGACCATCAAAAATTGTAAAAATTATGAAATTTTGGTGCTTATATTATTTACTACTTATATTTCCTTTGCCATATCAGTGCCTATAACATTATTGTAAAAAAGGAACTAATCACAAACAGAATCTAACAATTTTACGACAATGTCTGTAATTACTGCAAGATTTTAATTGTTACATGATCTACACTATACTCTACCAAGTGCCTACAATATTGATATTTTTTAAACTTTAAATTGATCGGCTTGATTTTAATTTGTTAATTATAAATTTCAGAATTTATCAGTTTTAATAATGACTGGAGTTCAAAATATTTTAAGAACGTAGAAGTAGATGAAAAGCCGACATTTAATAATATAAAAGACAGCGAGCCAACTAAAAATACAGTTACTATTGTAACTGTATAATATTTATCATGAATCTTTTAACAATAAATAGACATTTTCTTTTAATATTGATGTAATTGCATATATAAAAACAATAAAAGCTGATTTTTTTTCATTTTAAAATTATGATAACAGTATTATTTCATTTTTTTAGAATATTTACAGATAGATCAATGTGTTTTTGTGTTAAATTCGTCGCAGAGTTCATCTTGAGAGCGATAATTATGTGTCCAAAGGTGAACTCTGCACAAAGACATGTTCAAGTAACTCGAATAACTCGATAAAAACACTTGATTATTATTTCAGTATGGAACGAATTTGTGCAAAAATAATTAAATAAAACCGTTTTTTGTTTGATTTTGTACAATTGTATTTATTTTTAAATATATGTAAAAACATTAAACGCGTTAGCCAGTATCTTGCAATCAGCTAAAAATATGTGTATTATTACATAGGTACACGGATTAAAATTTTTTTTAACATTGTTAGGAGGTCGATGGCCCCCAAAGAGACAGTACTGACTTTTTAACGAGTTCGAAACGTCAGTATAAAACTTAATTTCTACACTTAATGTTGGCCAGTATCTTGTAATTGGCTAAAAAAAGTCACTTTTGAATAGTAAGAAATACAGGTAAGCTGAAAGTGATTGCGTGTGCAATTTGGCCAACTACTATTAGACGGACTCGTATGGTCGTTTTTAAAATGTGTTTTAGGCTCAGATTTCAAACGAGTGTTTAATTTCGGTGTCCAGTAGATTGTAATTTAAGCCCTTTAGGTGTACGGAGCGGTGCGAGATGTTTCATTGGCACCGCGCCGTGAAATTATTACTATTCAATTTAATATCACTCCCACGTGGCCCCAGGGCCACCGCGTTCCCTTTGTGCGGTCACTCGAACATTGCGCCGCCGTTCTTGTTATTATTTTCTCTGTGCGTATTAGACGTCCTCGTAAAAATCACACAGCGCAATTAGGTACCCCTCGCACACACTCACACGCGACCGCCGCTTAAGTGTTTACGGCCGCCACAGACAGTTTAAGCGCGAGCACGGCCGACATGATGTGAATCGCATCAAATACACGTTCATTCGGTTTGAGTCGGTGCGTGTGCATTCACGAGTCTCCGCCGCTCTTCAGGTGCGCCGCCGTCCCCGTTGCTCTTCTCCCGTCTGTCATCTGGACTTGATGGGCCCCAGCTCCCGTCTGTATTATGTACGTTATTATTTTATATTACGGTGGGATTTTCACGTGTGTATGTCGGGGGCCCTCGGGTCGTATGAAAATGAGCGATAATAAATCGGGCGACCCGCGTAATTACACTGGCCACTCTGCCGCAAGTGCCAACGGTAATTGTTTTCCGTCCAGTGACAAGTACAAATAGCTGGTAACGATAACGATAATAAAAATGCAATAATTGTTTTTTTTAGACCACCAAAACCGACTAATGTGACGGCCGCAATCACCTGTGTGCGGCGTTTTTTACTCGCGTGTCGGCTACGACGCGGCCGTTTGTACNCCACCAAAACCGACTAATGTGACGGCCGCAATCACCTGTGTGCGGCGTTTTTTACTCGCGTGTCGGCTACGACGCGGCCGTTTACGACCGGCCACGGGTACTCTGGTAACGCATTTGAATTTCAGTCGTGTAAAGTCCGAAAAAAGAAAAACGTAATCAATGCGTTAATTACTAGCTGTAAACGAGCACTGCACGAATGCCCTCGCGTCTTACAGGTAATCCGTAAGTGGGACCAAAAGAGATAAAAAAATAAAAACGTCAAACGATTTCGGAGAAAAATAATCGAAATACGCCGCTAAGTAGTATGCGATGGTGTCCGCTACACACTAAACGACCTCAGAGAGATATTAACCGACCAACGATAAAGAAGTGTGTGATCCGATTAGCGTTGAGGAAATAAAAACAATTTTCGAGAAAGACGCTAACATTTAAAATGCTTCGATGCGACAACGATGAAAGTTTTATAACTCGTAAAATCATATTATATGTGTGTGTGTGATTGTTTTTAAAAACCAATCCACAGACAATTTACAAGTGTACGAATAAGGTAAATGTGATTTATTTGGCTTGCGAGTGGCAAAAAAATGGCGCTAATTTATTTCATATTGCTCGAAAGAAATCGCTATCGATCCCCTACAAAGATTATGGACATGAAATTAGATTTTGATTGACGTTGTTGTTGTCCGACCGCAGATTAAAGAGAATTGTCAAGTGTTATTCGCGAATACAACGGATTGTAAAAATTGCTGAAAAATCAAGTACGTGTGTTTCTCAGCGATAGTTTGTTGTTGTTTTACTGGAAAAACCATAGTACAAAGGTTTTTTGTTTTTTCAAATGTCTAGTTGCCGCCCGCATACTCGACAGAGGTGGATACTACCCATTGTACACGTGCACACACGCACAATTATTGGTAAAAAAACGTATCGTCTCGGAGTCGTTGGCCCAACGAATAATCGGAATAATAATTTGATTTTCGTTCATTATGCAACCAAATAATAGTATTAATAACAACAAACACGACGGCTGCGGATGCCGCCGATGGTCGGCCACTCTCTGTCGGCGTTCTTTTCGTCTTGTTGTTTGTAATTTGTTTACCATTGATTATATATCATTACTATTGTTCTTTGGTTTTTTTGTTTTTCTTTGTACCGAGTGCGAAAAACGCTATTACGAATTGCCGCGCACGATATTTGCGTTTGATCGCAGTAACGTCATGTCGTCTTGGTCTTGGCAACCGAGTGCGCCCAAAACGTGTAATTTTGCACGAATAACTAACGCATAACCCTTTCTTTGATTATAATTTCGTTGCGTTTTTTTTTTTTTACCGTTTAAGTATCAGTCGTGCCGGCAAAACGTTGTGGAAACGAATTGTTTGACGTGTGCGCGATTCATATTTACTGTAAATTGTCTGAATTTCGTGTTGAACAAACTCGCGGGGAAATTCGATTGTTCCAGTGAATTGATCTCGAAAACTATCCTATGAAAGTATTTTCCGTTTGTTGTCAGCACAATTCCGTACCGTGAAACTCGAGGGGCAACATTCTACACATTTAATACCCCTAGTTTTACAAATACAAACGATACGCGCGTACGAAATACATTTGAATAACGACCGTATGAAGCGGAGAAGAAATAATTTCATCTAACAGACCCGTTGGAAAACGAGACTCTCATTGCCAAGTCACATAAAATATCTATTAAACGTCAACTCGCCGATCAATAAATATCGGTTGGGGTCAACGTAAAAGTGAACTCCATGGCAGCTTATGTACATCGATGTTATTAAAAATCACTAACGTCACAAAAAACTGTTAGAGATCAAGTTTGTAACTCGATTGGTAAATCGTTGGCGAAACCGGATTTTTTAATCGGCGGGCAAATAATTCAAAGAAACCTCATAGATTATCGGGTGCCCGCGAAATTATTGGCATGCCCGAGGGGAGGGGTTTCACCCTCTCCATTACGGGTCGAGGGTGCAATTCGAATGTAACGAATGCCAGTTTGACGTCAAACGTATGCTAAAATAAGTTTAAANTTATAAATATACATTAGTAAGATATGTCCACCCTCCCACCGACTACATGTCCACTGATTTAATAAAAATGCTTGTAATTCAATCATTTGTCTCAAAATTGGTGTCGTCTTATTATTTGATTTTTTAAAAAATAAAATAAAAACTAGATATTTTAGCTTTATTTTTACAAAATTTGTATTGAAGATTGAACTGCAGTTACTATATTGAAAAAAACAATAATGAGATGGTTATACAATATAATCGTAAAATAATAAATTTAAGTCAAATTTTATAATAATTTATTTTATACAAAACATAATTATCTACAAACTTAATTTTATACACTGAATATCATTGGTGATAACGACTTAGAACTTGTATTGGGGAAGTTATTTTCATTTTTTTTATCTTGGTGGTAGACTAAGGGCAGCAGAGTAATGCTTAATGATAAAAATAACAACATGCACTTCATCTCCACTTTATAATGAGAGCTTCTCCTTCTAGTCGTATATAAAAATATACATAACTTTCATTATATAACACTAAAATTAGTCGAATATATAAGTTGGTATAAGAATGTAGCCTTATAAAGGATAAGGGAAAGACCTAAAAATATTTAAACACTTAAAAATATAGACAAAATACTACTGAACAAAGCCAAAAAATATATTCGAAAAATTATAATAATTATTATTTTAGGAGAAATCTAATTGATAAATCAATCACCTTGTAATAATAGACCATCAAAAATTGTAAAAATTATGAAATTTTGGTGCTTATATTATTTACTACTTATATTTCCTTTGCCATATCAGTGCCTATAACATTATTGTAAAAAAGGAACTAATCACAAACAGAATCTAACAATTTTACGACAATGTCTGTAATTACTGCAAGATTTTAATTGTTACATGATCTACACTATACTCTACCAAGTGCCTACAATATTGATATTTTTTAAACTTTAAATTGATCGGCTTGATTTTAATTTGTTAATTATAAATTTCAGAATTTATCAGTTTTAATAATGACTGGAGTTCAAAATATTTTAAGAACGTAGAAGTAGATGAAAAGCCGACATTTAATAATATAAAAGACAGCGAGCCAACTAAAAATACAGTTACTATTGTAACTGTATAATATTTATCATGAATCTTTTAACAATAAATAGACATTTTCTTTTAATATTGATGTAATTGCATATATAAAAACAATAAAAGCTGATTTTTTTTCATTTTAAAATTATGATAACAGTATTATTTCATTTTTTTAGAATATTTACAGATAGATCAATGTGTTTTTGTGTTAAATTCGTCGCAGAGTTCATCTTGAGAGCGATAATTATGTGTCCAAAGGTGAACTCTGCACAAAGACATGTTCAAGTAACTCGAATAACTCGATAAAAACACTTGATTATTATTTCAGTATGGAACGAATTTGTGCAAAAATAATTAAATAAAACCGTTTTTTGTTTGATTTTGTACAATTGTATTTATTTTTAAATATATGTAAAAACATTAAACGCGTTAGCCAGTATCTTGCAATCAGCTAAAAATATGTGTATTATTACATAGGTACACGGATTAAAATTTTTTTTAACATTGTTAGGAGGTCGATGGCCCCCAAAGAGACAGTACTGACTTTTTAACGAGTTCGAAACGTCAGTATAAAACTTAATTTCTACACTTAATGTTGGCCAGTATCTTGTAATTGGCTAAAAAAAGTCACTTTTGAATAGTAAGAAATACAGGTAAGCTGAAAGTGATTGCGTGTGCAATTTGGCCAACTACTATTAGACGGACTCGTATGGTCGTTTTTAAAATGTGTTTTAGGCTCAGATTTCAAACGAGTGTTTAATTTCGGTGTCCAGTAGATTGTAATTTAAGCCCTTTAGGTGTACGGAGCGGTGCGAGATGTTTCATTGGCACCGCGCCGTGAAATTATTACTATTCAATTTAATATCACTCCCACGTGGCCCCAGGGCCACCGCGTTCCCTTTGTGCGGTCACTCGAACATTGCGCCGCCGTTCTTGTTATTATTTTCTCTGTGCGTATTAGACGTCCTCGTAAAAATCACACAGCGCAATTAGGTACCCCTCGCACACACTCACACGCGACCGCCGCTTAAGTGTTTACGGCCGCCACAGACAGTTTAAGCGCGAGCACGGCCGACATGATGTGAATCGCATCAAATACACGTTCATTCGGTTTGAGTCGGTGCGTGTGCATTCACGAGTCTCCGCCGCTCTTCAGGTGCGCCGCCGTCCCCGTTGCTCTTCTCCCGTCTGTCATCTGGACTTGATGGGCCCCAGCTCCCGTCTGTATTATGTACGTTATTATTTTATATTACGGTGGGATTTTCACGTGTGTATGTCGGGGGCCCTCGGGTCGTATGAAAATGAGCGATAATAAATCGGGCGACCCGCGTAATTACACTGGCCACTCTGCCGCAAGTGCCAACGGTAATTGTTTTCCGTCCAGTGACAAGTACAAATAGCTGGTAACGATAACGATAATAAAAATGCAATAATTGTTTTTTTTAGACCACCAAAACCGACTAATGTGACGGCCGCAATCACCTGTGTGCGGCGTTTTTTACTCGCGTGTCGGCTACGACGCGGCCGTTTGTACGCCACGGGTACTCTGGTAACGCATTTGAATTTCAGTCGTGTAAAGTCCGAAAAAAGAAAAACGTAATCAATGCGTTAATTACTAGCTGTAAACGAGCACTGCACGAATGCCCTCGCGTCTTACAGGTAATCCGTAAGTGGGACCAAAAGAGATAAAAAAATAAAAACGTCAAACGATTTCGGAGAAAAATAATCGAAATACGCCGCTAAGTAGTATGCGATGGTGTCCGCTACACAGTAAACGACCTCGGAGAGATATTAACCGACCAACGACAAAGAAGTGTGTGATCCGATTAGTCGTGAGGAAATAAAAACAATTTTCGAGAAAGACGCTAACATTTAAAATGCTTCGATGCGACAACGATGAAAGTTTCATAACTCGTAAAATCATATTATATGTGTGTGTGTGATTGTTTTTAAAAACCAATCCACAGACAATTTACAAGTGTACGAATAAGGTAAATGTGATTTATTTGGCTTGCGAGTGGCAAAAAAATGGCGCTAATTTATTTCATATTGCTCGAAAGAAATCGCTATCGATCCCCTACAAAGATTATGGACATGAAATTAGATTTTGATTGACGTTGTTGTTGTCCGACCGCAGATTAAAGAGAATTGTCAAGTGTTATTCGCGAATACAACGGATTGTAAAAATTGCTGAAAAATCAAGTACGTGTGTTTCTCAGCGATAGTTTGTTGTTGTTTTACTGGAAAAACCATAGTACAAAGGTTTTTTGTTTTTTCAAATGTCTAGTTGCCGCCCGCATACTCGACAGAGGTGGATACTACCCATTGTACACGTGCACACACGCACAATTATTGGTAAAAAAACGTATCGTCTCGGAGTCGTTGGCCCAACGAATAATCGGAATAATAATTTGATTTTCGTTCATTATGCAACCAAATAATAGTATTAATAACAACAAACACGACGGCTGCGGATGCCGCCGATGGTCGGCCACTCTCTGTCGGCGTTCTTTTCGTCTTGTTGTTTGTAATTTGTTTACCATTGATTATATATCATTACTATTGTTCTTTGGTTTTTTTGTTTTTCTTTGTACCGAGTGCGAAAAACGCTATTACGAATTGCCGCGCACGATATTTGCGTTTGATCGCAGTAACGTCATGTCGTCTTGGTCTTGGCAACCGAGTGCGCCCAAAACGTGTAATTTTGCACGAATAACTAACGCATAACCCTTTCTTTGATTATAATTTCGTTGCGTTTTTTTTTTTTTACCGTTTAAGTATCAGTCGTGCCGGCAAAACGTTGTGGAAACGAATTGTTTGACGTGTGCGCGATTCATATTTACTGTAAATTGTCTGAATTTCGTGTTGAACAAACTCGCGGGGAAATTCGATTGTTCCAGTGAATTGATCTCGAAAACTATCCTATGAAAGTATTTTCCGTTTGTTGTCAGCACAATTCCGTACCGTGAAACTCGAGGGGCAACATTCTACACATTTAATACCCCTAGTTTTACAAATACAAACGATACGCGCGTACGAAATACATTTGAATAACGACCGTATGAAGCGGAGAAGAAATAATTTCATCTAACAGACCCGTTGGAAAACGAGACTCTCATTGCCAAGTCACATAAAATATCTATTAAACGTCAACTCGCCGGTCAATAAATATCGGTTGGGGTCAACCTAAAAGTGAACTTCACGGCAGCTTATGTACATCGATGTTATTAAAAATCACTAACGTCACAAAAAACTGTTAGAGATCAAGTTTGTAACTCGATTGGTAAATCGTTGGCGAAACCGGATTTTTTAATCGGCGGGCAAATAATTCAAAGAAACCTCATAGATTATCGGGTGCCCGCGAAATTATTGGCATGCCCGAGGGGAGGGGTTTCACCCTCTGCATTACGGGTCGAGGGTGCAATTCGAATGTAACGAATGCCAGTTTGACGTCAAACGTATGCTAAAATAAGTTTAAAAAACTTTTCTCGGTCATCACGACAAATAAATCGACTGTCGCCTTTTTTGATGACAGTTATGATTTCAGTACCAGAAATTCATAAACGTCGTGGTCAGGTAACGTCTTCGTTCGCCGAATATGTGGTGGCTACACGAAAATAGCCAACGCTGGACACCTTCTGGGAATGTCATTTCGTACACGAGTCCCTATAAATTGCCGGCACCGGAATTTAATACAGTCACAAAATACCGATACTCACTTAAATATTAACGCGTGTAAGCTTATTACGCGACATTTCTAATCAATTCATAACGGAAACGTAATTTAAAAACAGTAGCAAGGTAAAAACAGTGAGGTACCGGTATACACATCATGGTGGAAATACAAACGTAAAATCCGTACAGCGGTTCGAAAATTTTATGCTTGTTTAAGGTTCCAATAGAACCATAGACGCCAGTTGTGGCTAATGCGACGCAGTGTAGTCGTTCTGGCTCTATAGATTCGCTTGGTCACAATCGCGCATTGGACGCCTAATCTAACGAATAACGCAAGAGCTTTACGGCGTCGACTAGTCTCAGGTAACCTCCTAAAAACACCAGAGTGTTCTCGTAAGTTCCTTGTACCAAATATTGATATTTGTTGCAAAAATACTAACACTGCTCTACAACATTAGCCATGTAAAACACTTGTGCGTATTTTGTTAAAATATTTGTGTAATGTGACAAGTTATTTGTTTTTTGTTTCGCCACAACGTAGCTCTAGTATAGTTGATAAAAATATAAAAATTGTTCGCTGCACTGTTGTATGGGATATATTTTCTGACGGAATTGATCTCAAATTCAATTTATTATTATGCTTTGGAATCCAGCGAGTTGAAATTCCATTGTTTTCAACAAACGTTTCATTTTGGAAGTAGTTTACCATTAAAATGTGAAATTTCAAACATTGCGACGTTTAAAATATGTCTAAATATGATTCTCCTACGCGGTCGCTTACTTTACCGGACGGAATGGAAACGTTTCCTAATCAAATGCATAAAACATCACATTAGTTACAAAACGTTGGCCAGATGGTTGGTGAGAATCACATTTTACTTATTTTACATCACTCGCGGTAAAATGTACCGATATTGTAAATGATGTCGGCGGTTGCGGTACAAGCTCACACACATTTTTTTCTCCTAACGAATCGATCGAATAAATTTTGTCGGACGTCCGGCAAAGATTTAATAGACTTACACGAGCGTCCAGTTGTGTATCGATAATTTTCGTCTGTAACAAAACCGACAGCCAGTCGGTTTGGTAACTTACGGTTTTGTTTTGTTCGACGAGTAAAACTCGTGTGTAATATAATTCAGAATAAAAAAAAGCTTTGGCCCGGCTGAGTTATGGACATTTAAGTAATATTCGCATTACCATAACCCCGTTGAATATAAAATAATAACAACGGAATAAAACGTACGACGCAGGTATTTAATAACGCGGCACAACGGCGCTCGTAAAAAACGTAATAATATTTTGTCATTTGAGAGGACCGTGATGCAGTTAACGTCGTCGTAACTCTGCCCGTGATCCTCTCGCGCGGTCCATAAAGCATCCCGACGTCCGTTGGCCGCAACACAATCGCCGTGTTTTCCCGTACACATTATTCTCCATTCGATATATTTATTAGCGTTTTCTGTTGGCCGCGTGTAGATTACCGTGAAATATCGTTGCCAACAGTTGCTCACAAACGAACGCCTAAGTGATTAAACCCAATCACAAGGCGCCGCTGGACGGGACGTAATTGAAAATCGTCGTCCATCGTCCGGTACCTGCTTGCCGTTGGAATTATCACCGCTACCAGTTGTGTTGTTATTGCTTTTGAATTAATCGGTTATTTACAACGCTGTTGTTGCCCTATAAATATCCGGCCGACATCGCACTAGGGCGCGGCATTCGACGACGTGTACAAGCTCGTAGCGGACACCGTTCTGGAGAAACGATCTTGCAGATGCCTTTCGTGTGTTAACACAACACTTCAGCAATGAGTGACGCGTGTAAAGGTCAGACGACTGGTTGATATTTTACGTTGTTGGACTTTGTCCTGTGCAAACAAAAACTACGCCAGTCGTTCCTGTTCAAAGATTTTAATTTTGTCGTCAAGAATTTTTTGTCAGCGTTGTTTTTTGACGGGAAACCTGTAAGTAAACTACAGGTGTTCTCTATAAAACTAATACTAATCGTAATTGTCCGGCAAAATCTACTTTGTTGTCGAATGCAAAAAATGCACGTGATTGCAATTTAGAGGCAATAAAAAATTATTTTATGTAAATAAATTTAACAATTATATTACGTGTTTGTACTGGGTGCCAAGATTTCTGGTTATTTTTATTACACAACGTTAAAAAATTATGTAAATTTTGGTCAGCTTCAATGGGTTTGTCGAAAAAGAGTATTCGTAATTTTTTTATACTCTATAAACTTATTTATTTATAAATTTAACGGGCATTAGAATAATATAAAACTAAATGAAACCTAAAGTTAAACGCATAAAATAAATTTTAACTAATTATTTCGGCGGGCATCATCATCAGGTTATTGATTAAAAAATCAAATAAAATTCAAATGAACAAAATATTATTAAATAACTGCAACACGAAATAAAAACAAAAATAAATCGGCGTAAAAAATTAATGAAACATTGGTACAGTAAAATTTAATAAAATGGACTAATATAAAAGTACGAACATATAAAAATAAGTAACACGTTTGAGTTGTAATAATTTGTTATGATTATTGACATCATAATCTCTTAAAAATGTATAAAATAAGTTGTACTTATTATTTTACTATAAATTATTTTAACTGTGTAAAATGTTTAAATACTACTTAAATTTTTATTAATTTTACATTTAATTGTGCGTTTATTCTCTATTGCATATTTGGATATAATTTGATTTCTGAAATATGCTTTTGTATTTAGTATGAACATTTCTGCTTATTAAAAATTGATCACAACATTTTAATTTGTATACTACAAAGCTGTTATAATTTAGTTTATTGTCATTTTTCGTTTTTGTTTTTGAATTAATATATTTTATTTTAAATTATTTTTATTATCATCTTTTATCATGTGTAATTATTAAAATTGTTATTATGTTTAATTATTTTTTCTAAATATATTGCTAAATTATATGAAGGGCTGTTTGGCAATTAATGGTCTAATTGGATGATTATTTTTGTGTAATTTTATAAAAGGTTATAGTTTTTATGTTTTAATAGTTATTTATTATTTTTTTTCAATGTCTTAATCCGAATTAATATAAAATATAAAATTGATATTAAATAAGTATACAATAGAATATTATCATTGGTAACAGAAAGTTATATCAATTGTTTAGAAGTGTAAAATCATTGCAGGTTATTAAACATTTCCTTATAAGTAAAGAACAGAGACAAACGCCATAAGAAGTATTAAAAATTCAACATGTCAAAATTACATTATTATATCGAGTTAACTATTTGTAATTAATAAATTAATAAAAAAAACTCGACGAAAAAGCCAACTAGATATATGAATCCATTTTGTTGTAATTTATAATGGTAAAAATAAGTAAATCGAATTGGCAGCAATCGTTTAAAGAGCACACTTTGCTTTCTTTCATTAGATCCGTCACAGTATTGTTTTTATCTAATAAACTAGTTATACTGGTTGACTCAGTAGCTTAAAACATGTAAGAAGTAAAATGAAATAATAACTTTTTAATTTATTCTAGTTTATTTCTTGTGAATTATAATTATTTTTAAATGTTCTCCTATAGAATAAATGTAATTACTAATATCAATTTTGAAAATGTATTAATGACACCGCACTATAACTTTTTTGTTGTTTTGTACAGTTCATTTGAGCTTCTGATTGAAATACTACACTTAGAGACAAGGTTTGTTCATTTATATTCAGTATAAAGAAATCGTTATGATTAATTTATTATCCAGTGTGCCCATAGGCGCATCGATTTTAAGTCATATTGGCATATTGTGGCATTAGCTTTTAGATGTTTGCATTGTTTTATAATGTAATAATATTGTGTTATTAATAGGTTAAAGACATTAATCATTAAAGTTCAAATTATCGGAATAAAAAATAAAATTAGAAGGATTTTAAAAGAAAACTTGAAGACAATGCGACGGCCGAATGTTGAACAATACAGCACCCTCTTATAGAGCCATTAAGGATTTTTAAAAACTATCAGAAGTCGCTTATTATACTACGAACAAGGCTAATATTAGATAAAGTGCGTAGATCGGATATGATTGATTAGCGTTTGACGGCGAGACCGGAAGGTTAATATAAAATTTATAATTCTCCAGGAACTGAGTTTTTATTATGATAATAATTTTTCTGCCCCTTTTCTAATGTCCCAGTCATTATTTTAATCTCAATACAGGTGAAGGAGGGCGGATCAAGATTGTCGAATGATAAATCATTATGCGATAACTTAAACACAATCATTAAACAAAAGAAAACGGTTGAAAAATGTTTTAAAAAATAATAATGTGTGGTTATACGTTTAAAAAATATTAACTCGAGTAGTTAACGTGTTTAAATTCAAGAATGCTGTAAATAATTACGCAGGTCCAGTCGGACTGTAAAACTTATTCACAGGTGAAATGTATTTTAAGTATCAATGAATGATAGTGATTGATTAATTAGTGAATATTGATACATTTTACAATTCAAACACACACGTCAAGTACCTAAAGTTTTAACGAAACGCTCACGAGTTTGAAAAATCTGAAACGCATCCATCAAACTTATCGTACATAATAAATCACTCTTTACACACCTCAAGGTGCAAATGTAGTGGGTGTTAGGAATTAGGAACCGTCTTACCACAATTGAGGCAATCGTTGTCTAAACCGTAACTGCCGTCACATTTTATTGGATCTAAAAAGATTATTGAACTATGAAAATATGACGCACTATTAAAATCGTATTAGGCGCGTTAAAATTTCGAATGATCTATGCCTCCTTCCCACGAATGCACACACATCATAATATTTGTTAACACGAGGCAGAATTTCCGTGATTAAATGTAAACAATATTTTTAAGGTCAAATGAGAATTTGCTCTTGTTTAAATAATTTTTTATAGTCGTCGACAAATTAGTTTTGGCTCGAATTGTGATTGTAACGGCCAAGAAGTTGTCTTGGTTACTAAATTTACATTTTTATCATTTAAACAAATAGTTGTAATTTTGCGCGGTTTCATTGTACGGTTTTTGAAATTTATGAACTTTTATTATGATGAAAAAAATGCGCTCCGAGTGATTTTAATGTCATTTATACAGCCGTTTCGATAAAACCGTTTAATGTTTTTCAACAATGTGAATGTAAACGACGACGAATATTTTCTCCAGTCAGGTGTGCCTTTGTGACACGTCGCGGACAATAAGATACGAGAAATACACACTGACACAACGCGGAACAAGGTGCTCCCTGCTGCGCTAAACACACAAAATCCCTTTGGTCGGCACCGACACGATGACTACTACACTGGCTGCGAGTGCATAAAGAGAAGGCCCACTTGTCATTGGTATTATTATTACAAGACACATACACGCCACTCGCTACTAATACTTATTTTTTTACACGATTTTCACACCCGTGTACAATACACCTCTATGTTGTCGGCATTGTTGTTGTTGTATGCGATTGTAATGCGCAGGCGCACAGCAACAAAGCCCTGACTAAATTGCTTTGCATTGTACGAAATTTGTATTATCCACACACGCGATGTGTGTGTGTGTGTGTGTGTGTATAGTACTGTGTACTCGAGTGGGGTGGTGTTCTTTTTGTAGAAACCGCGAACGATCGAGCAAATTTGTTTTCGTTTCGAAATCAAAGCGGCGGAATTGAAAAAAAAACACGGTTCGGTACCGAATAAATATAATAAAAAAACTTAGCGGTCGTGATTTACTGTTTGGAGGCGCCCATTACTGCAGGCGTAACGACGGACTTGCCAACTAGTTTGCACAGCAGCACATTGCGTACAATAAAAATACACGAACGGTGAGCTGATTGATTAGGTTTTTTATCAGTACACACTGATAAAGAGCTCTTGAGTACACACTCAAGAGCTCTTGTTTCGAAACTTTCTATTGTACGGCAGTCATAGTTCTCAAACTGGACGTCGAATGCCCAATTCTTATCTGATTTGTATTGTTTCGCCATTTACTTCTCTCTCAGCTACACAAAATATGATTTTCCATGTAATTACATGATCATTGTAGTTAAGAGTGCGACTTGTCAACAGTTATGTGTTACGTTGACGTATCACAAGAAATTTTATTCGACACAAATAATATTAATGAAATATAACATTTTAAGAAACATAATTATTTATTGCTTGTCTAGCCATTTTGCCAATCGCATTGTCTTGAGATATATTAGATTTTTAAGATTTTATTTTTCGAAATTTTGTCAATTTTTATGTACTCGAGTTGTTTCTGCTATTTTGTTGAATGATATATAGTGATCCAGTTTCGTGGTAGTTATCGTTTGCCCAGATGACCGTTTCGTGTGACATGTGAAGTTATGGCGGAAAGAACAATTGTATCCTATTTGTCATAACCAATAACCATAAAACTGATACAATACCCGTGTAGTCTTATAAATGTCTCGGTTCGGCAGTTACACAAAGATGTTCGTCCCACTCCATCACGTATGATTTAATGTGATGTATACGCACCGGTTAACCTAATCTCATACATGACTTGACATGTAGTTGACGACAGTTGTCCTAGGTGATCCAAAATAAGGTTTTATTTTTTAACCTTTTTCCCGCATACGCCTTCTGAGGCATCGGTGTTATATGACTTTTCAGTCATGTGTAAACTGTATCGTTAAAAGTGTGATTTCAATCGCATTGAAAATACGCGTTGAACCATATTTGACGTTTTGGTCGAGCACTTCATCTAAAATACAAGTGACCCNTTGAAAATACGCGTTGAACCATATTTGACGTTTTGGTCGAGCACTTCATCTAAAATACAAGTGTTTTATAAGTACAGTACAATTTATCTGTCAAAGGTTATACAAAATCTGTCATTTCATTGCTATCTTTTTATTCAAGCAAAATTTTACAGCTCGTTTAGCACTTTGAATCCTTCCAAAGCCTTTAATGACACTAGCATATAAGATTTCGGTTAATATACAACAAAAATACTTAGAAATGAATAATTCGATTGATGAAATCAATGCAGGTGCGAGTTTTTAAACTTATTAAAATTAAGTTAAATAAAAAAAAAATTAACCAGTTAATAGTTAAAATTAATGTGCAATTTTTTTATTGATTTAAGTCAACAAAATCTCATTAACTCCACAAGATAAGTTAAGTTAACGCAAGAAATAGTAAGTGCGCAAATATATCATAGGGGATAAAAAATGTTTAAGTGGATATATATTTAATTTTATCCTTCCTAATTTTTGAAGGCAGTCTTATAAGGATACTTGAGTCAACCCTCCAACTAAACGTTTCGGACTCAACAGAAATCCATTGCGATTTAAAGCAATCTTCTTTATAAATATGCAACAAAATACACAAGCAAAAAAATATATAAATATCTTTTCCAGAACTCAAAGGATCTCGATGATAATAGTAAAAGTACAACCTTTAAAATCGTTATGATTATAATTATAATTGATTTCAAACAACACTAGTAATAAGTCATATTAAATTATTAAAAAATAGCAGTTCTATATATATATATATTTTTTTTTTGGACGTTTTGGAAAAAAGGTCCTCAATTAAAAAAAGTTAACACTATAGTTAGTTAAAGTGCAAATTTCCAGTACACCACCTTACATGATTCTGGTTATATTTACCAATTGTAATTTCAGTAATTCCCAAAAATATATATTAATCATAATTTAAAATATTTATAATATTAACATATTCATGTTTACATGACAGTTATCCCATTAAGATAATTTAAAAAAAATAAAACAACCGGCCGACTACTTGTCCACAACTAGCAAGTTTCGGAGAATCAGTAGTATTATTGAATTTAGATATACTATCTATACTCAATGGTAGTATTCTTATAAAACAACAGGAAACCGTAAAATAGATGTTGTATATTATTTGTTGACACAATTTATCGTTAAAGACAAATATTTTTCGATTTTTATAAATGTTATTTTTTGTAGTATTTAGAATTTGATTTAAAAACAAGGTATTTAATGAAAAATACCAAAAAATACGCCGTTAAATGAACAAGTTTAACTAAGTTAATATAAAAAATAAATATTTTAGTTGAGCTAAAAATTTAACTTAACTTATTAATTCGATTGTGCTCAGTCTTTGATAAAATTAATGCTCTTTAACCGTATACCCTTTAGAGTAGATTTATTAACACTTCATTTTAGTTATATCCGCCGAAAATTGTTGTCTCTTATATTCAATTATTTATGATGTAGTACCCTTGAAAATGTGTAATTTTTAAGTTGTGATATTAAAATATAAAAAAAAAGTTTCGATTATGTTTAAAAAAAAGGGTTGTGCGGATGTATGGGACGTTTAATAATTGTTCGTTGTAATTTAACCGTGGCTAACGTTTTTGTGTAGGAAAGGGTGAAGGGTAAAAATTGTTATTTAATTAGAATATTATTGTAACTGTTGAGGGTGGTTTGTCACGAGGATTGCTCGACCGGAACACGATTCGTTGTACTTTATTGGTGTCATCATTATTTGCGGTTTGTAAAATATATCACGAGGCGCATCTTCAAAAACAGCTGCACATTTTGTACATGTACTTAGAGTGCGCCCGCAAGTCGGTAACGCGCGTAATAAATAGCTAAAATCTTTTTTCTTCTTAAAACCGAATCACAAAAATGTATTTCAAGCTCAATTTAAAAGTAAAAAAGTAATGCTCCGTGTGCTGCACCCCTTCCACACATCGTGCACGCGCCTCCCCGTCGCCTCTGACTCCGGAATAATACAGCGGCAATAATAATAATAGCGATATAATAATGAAAAGCCACTTTTTTATGTTCACGGCGTGTTGAACACCGTTACTGCGACCACTAAATGAACTACCACGACAGTCGGTTGGCAGCGCAGCACATCATTTTAATGCTGCAAAAATATTCCTCGTTTAAAACCGCGGAAATAACTTTTTAGCAAACGCATGGTTTTTTTTCTTTTGTCCCAGATAAACGTGCCGGATTGCTATTTTGAGGGTAAAAAAACATTAAACTCAACGAACTGGGGAAAACCGACACGGGACAAGGGCAGCTCGGCCGAGTCGTGGGCGATTCGAAACCATTATAAACTCATAAACCGTACGAGCACCGCAAAATGTATTCGAATAAATATCAGTATAGTCAATTGGAATTCCGAACGTCACTGGACCATAAAATTGAATTATAACTTTGATTTTCAATCGAAAATTGACTCGTTTAAAACTAATTCTAAGGTACTCATAATATCGTTTCGAACCAAAATCAACCCCACGCGTACGAGGTGCTAGATTTTGCACATATTCGACAGACCCGCCCACTCATATGAGTGACAGATGTACCTCCCACAAAAACCCATACGGAGCACCCCGCTGTATAATTTCCGCGCCGTATTCCGACATACTTGAACAGACAATAGTATGAACGAAAAAGTCGAATGGCTTTGCAGATGTGTTCGATTGCGATCATTTTATCTTAACTGTTAAAATTACCACCATTCACGAGTTGCATCAGAACATATGAGATACATTTAAACAGCACTTTATGGGGAGAATTCTAATGGCTTTTTTAACCCGATTCGCAATCGACCGTCAAATGTTGAAATCAGTAGAGTTCACGATGTTAGTTATAGAAAACCGATTACTTGACTGTTTGCACTTGTCCGTACAGGCACGTACTTCACGGCTCCGGAGCAAATTAGAACGGCATTGAGATCAATACTGAGATAATTTTTACTACAAATACTTCGTATTGGTCCAACGTCGTGTATTGATTTTACAATATTACACGATTTCGAAATTATTGTTTTACAACAATAATAAACAAATGAAATCGTTCTTGAATTCAACCGTAACAACAGTTATTAATCCCGAATATTGTCTATTGACATTATTGCAACACTAAAAATATGAATTTAATTTAGAGTGTCCTGGACAATGAATATAATGGACGTGAAACATAAAAACCAATTATGACACCCAGCACCATGGAGAATAATCGCATCAACGCTTATGACTGCAATAAAAAATAGACATGATGTTTATTTATTATTTTTCGAACGCTATACCGATAGTTCCGTCTTATCTGAAGCGTTTGTCTGAAGATTCCGATAAACTTGTACCCAACGTAATGGACAATAATAATAATATTATTTCACACAATAGTGTTTGACGTCGGACGGTGTGCCCCGGAGCTGTTGCGCGTCGGCTTTTCGAGTAAAGGAGACCGTTTTGTTGAGCGTACGATTCGTTTTTCTCAGCGTGAAGTTTTACCGGGTGATGCACACGACCGACCGGCGGAGTCGGTGGGTGGCTGCAGCGACGACTGCAACGAGAGTACACATAAGAAAGTGAGGGGGTATTTCTGGAACGGATTACAAATGAAAATTCCTATTGTTGTGTTTGCTTTGATTCCGTTGCATTTGAAGAAATCATGTTTGTTGTTTTGTATTATTGAGACGACGGCGACAATGATGATTTCAATGCCACCACCATTTCACCGGAGAGGGCTAATAAACCAAGAATAATATATAAAATAATCTTCGATTGTTATTGCCGGGCAGCAGCTATTATGCTATGCGACGACGACGATTGTTATTACTATTATTATTATTATTATTATTATATTGTATAGTCGGTTGTTATTGTTATTATTGTATAACTCTTTGTTGTGTGATTCTGTAACACCTCACACCTCATTACCTGTCCTAACGCGGCGGGCTATCATTGTCTGTGTAGTCATCTGCGCAGGTGTCTCTATAAGTGTTGTTGTTTTATTTTTTTTTTTTTTTTGTTTCTCGTGAAAAATATACAGACATAACGTATTTGTCTATGCCGGACGACTTGGTAAAATATTTGTCGACACGCCGATGTACAAGAGGATATCCGCCTCGGCATACGCTTTGAGCAGGATGCGTACACATTTACACTGGACATTACCTTCCACAGCGGTTGCTTGCAACGAACACTTCGACTAATTCAATTAATCGTAAAAAAACGACGACAGCGTAAGTCAACGTAGAAAATGACGAGTGTTTACTGATGTAGAATCAACGCGTCTTCAAATTGACGTCAATGTTAGCTGCTCGAAACGGCTTTGGGCAAACAGCTAAGAAAACTTAACGTGTGCAGATAATAAATTGATTGGCTCAAATACTTAATGAGTGACCATAGCAATTTACCAATCAATAAATTATTGGCTGTCGATAGTTGTCATAACTCGTTTGTCGTATACAACTCGAAGTGTCGACAGTTGAAATCTGCGAGTGAAAGAAATTATTTTACCGGGTCGGTCGTTGGCAAATCTGTCAGTGTATTCGGTACGATCGCTTTACCGGACTCGATGAATACAAGACGGTAAGGTTGCGCAACATCCCTCGGGCCGCTATTACAAGCCGTTAGGCATCAATTTTATCTGTCAAAGTTTAATTTTTCTACATCTCGGTAATATTGAATCTTTTGTATAAATATTATTAAATTATACGTGGAAATTGTAAATCATTTCGTTGTACTCAGAAATGGTGTAGACAACGGCAGACCACCGATGGATGTTACGCAACACTAAAAGAACATAATAGACGTAACGGAAAAAAACTGTTTGTTCGGCCAGCGAACTATCGCCAGTTTTTTATAATAATTTGTGTAATATACTCCATCGTCCATTAAGTACATACAACGCGCACAATGCTCACTATTATTATTTCTATTGAAAGGGACACGCCTTATTATGTTAATACAACTACCTACTTTTAAGGAAAATACACAATATGGAGGGCAACGTCAAATATTGAATTTGAGTACATACGTGTCCACCGAATAACAACACGGTGTTCAAAAATTATGCAAAATTTATTTTCAATTCAATCTATTGGCCAATATTCGCAGTTTCATACCGTGTCGTACAATGAAAATTGCAATTTTCGATCAAGTTGTTATTTGCTATATATGAACAATTTTAATTGATAGTTCATCGTAGTATAATTATAGTATGGAACATAATTGCAACACTTCCTTTTTATGGCAAGTGGGAAATGGAAACCGAGAAAGTATCTAAGTTGCCTATAACAATAATCGGACTGAGTAAAATTTCCCAAATAAAACGTGTGAAGAAACTAAAAGGTATTCAAATGTTTACTTAAATGAATAAAACTGAATTTTTATTAGATTAGAGTAGCTATTCCAGTTCATACACTCTAAAACATCAATTAGAATTTAATTTAGTAAATTAAATTAAATTAAATTACTATGCTATTAGCCACCAGTTTCTACGCGCAAGAAATGTTTAAAATTTAAAGCTGTGTGAACACATTTACTTAAAATACTTATTCTATAAAGCAAATAACTAACTGCTTAATAGCAAGTTATTTTTTATGGCGTTGAGCCTACTAGGTAACGTCGAAATACTGAAACATACGTATGTTTATATTAGCTTATTTGTTTAAAAGATTTTTGGTACCATCAATACTATTAACATGATTAAACAATACAATTGGTTTAAATAGCTTTTTTTAGCTAGCAATAAAAGTTAATTGTAATCTCAATGTTCCATTGTTTTTTGTACCAAGTTTCGTATAAAATTTTAGTAAGTTATAATCACAAATAGCGCATGTTTAATTAGCTTACAAATTAAAAAAGTTCTCACTGAGAAAATGGTTGGTTGATAACAACTTTTGAACCATTATTTTAATATGATTATTTTTATACCGGGGCGAGATAATTAGTGTGGTTCATAGAGGCCTAGAGCTAAAAATAAATAGATCCAAGCTTAATCTCCAGTCTTATTATTGAAATCTGTTAGTAACTACCAAAATAGCAGGGCTGGTACGTTTTGAAACACTGCTTGTTTAAATTAGTTTTTTAAACGTGTTTAAAACACTAAAAATGTCAAAATTTACATTGGTCTATAAAACGTGTAAAATTGTACATTATTTAAAAAAAAAACATGTTTGGTAACAACTCTACGAAATATTGGTTGATAAGTTGTTTTCCACAAGCCATTTTCTGATTTATATATTAATTATTATTTATTTTTCCGCCAAGAAAAAAATAAAGATTTTTAAATGTAAAGAGTGAATGGGTAGGTAGAATTATATTTTTTGGAAAATTATTAATTTATAAATTATTTTTAGCAAAAGTCATAGTAATACAACGAACCGAAAACATATCCGAATAATAAAGGAAAGATTAACCATTTTAGTATAATTAACCGAATATCTAAATACCTTTTATACTAAATAGTATTAAAAAGAATAACTATTGGGTATTCTTTGAATAATAGCCTAATACTAATAACTAATAATTTCTGAAACGAAAAATTTATATTTTGTCTTCTACTTTGAAGATATTGTGTCAGACATAGTTAGTGGTTTTACTGTAATGCTAACTAGTATATTATGTTATGAAATTAGCACAAATTACTAATGGACTAATGGAGACTGATTTAATAATAAATTTTTAGTTTAAATTTGATTATAAATTGAAAATTTATAAAGCTATAAAAAAAATACTTTCGAATTAATTTGAATTTACAACTAACGTAGACCGTAAAAAAACTGATGAAATTATAGAGACGAATTTCTTTGTAATTTAGATAAATGTACACTTCTAGCACAAGGCATCTCTTAAATTTAAATGCACCACTTAACTGTAATACCGTGAAATTATATTCCATAAAATTTAACTAAATTAATACCTAAGACTCTCCATTATAAAATAAAATGCTCATATTGCACAAATTGTAGTTTGCGACCATAACCTAATTTGCTATTATTTTTTTACTCTCTAGAGTCTGAATCACCGTAGCGGTAATTACATCAAGAGGATCGTCACTTTCTAGATAAATCAACGGTCAGTGGCCAACAAATAGCGTGCAGAATAATCACCTATCTCAATGAGCTTAAGTCGTTTTCACGTGCCCTGTAAACTCATTTAATTAACCCTAAATTACCCAGTCGTCAGCTGAAAGCACACATTGTACAGTGCCATTACTTTGTAAGCTACTTTGAAATTCTAAATTTCCAATTATTAGTTTAATAGTTTAAACAAAAAAAAGTGCTTTTAGTGATGAAAACGACATAATAATAAAATTTTTTTTTTAAACGCAGTGTTTTATAGATTAGGCATCATTACAATTTTTTTATGAGAAGTAGTATTTATATAGATCTTTCATTCGACATACTGTTTTTTTTAAATCGGACCATTTCCCTAAATACAGGGGGGATTCAAAACATAAAAATGCATATAGAAAGTAGAACTTTTTCAACGTAACTTTTGAAAGTGTTCCGGAAGGTCTGACACTTTTATATATATCTTAAATTAAAGCTAATGTAATATACTTTATCATGGAAAAAAAAAATTTCGGACTTTATTTTATCTTCAAGGTGAAAATGGCTACCAAATGCTATTATTGTGTGAAAATTCTCAATTTTATTTTTTACATTTTTAACTTTATAATGCTATAACTTATTGAAAAGTGTATTGATCAATATAATTTTTTTATGGGAAATACTATTTTTTAATAATCCCTTTTACATTCGACATACTTTATCTTAATCAGGATATTAATAAGGAACTAGCAGTTTATGAAGCTTTTGGAATAATCCACCAATTTTTTAAAATTAAACACTATCTAAAGATTTGCATCGAAGCGTTTTTTTTTTATAGTGATTTTAATCACTGTCAGATATCATTATACTTGATCCAACTATGCCACGTCACCACTGTGCCGCGACCCCCCTGTGCTGGGTTTTTATTTTTGTATTTACGCTTTAAAATTCATATAGTTCTCTTATGTTGGTGTAGTTCTTATCTCATATTAATATGTCATATACTTAATTAAACTTATAAATAAAAAAAAGTTGTAGAGGTTAAAAAAATTAAGAATAGTCAAAATGAAATGATTATTTTTATTTGATTTTTTTTACTTGTGAAATTTTATTTATAAATTTTACTTTAAGTAATGTATTTAAAATTGTATGGATTTATTTACACTTAAATTTGTATCTATGGTTTTCTTTTTTGTTTATTTAATTATTTTATATAAACCTACTTATTATTATACAAAAATGTGTTTTTTTAGTCCATTAGTTGGGTTGAAAAACATAAATATTGTTAGTCTGGCCTTTATAATTATAATGTAAAAGGAATTTATTAATTTTATAAAACAACAGAACAAATTGATTGATAATTATTCGCGAAACGAGATAACATTGTTTTTAATACTTAAAATATGCAATGTCCATTTACTTACATAATAACTGTCAATGATTAAGTAAAAAAACGATTATGGATTATTTTACATGGCTTTCTCGAAAAAAGGGTTGGCGTTATAAATTACTGCTACCAAAATTATAGTAGGTTACATTTTCCGTGCAGAAGCGAATAAAATACACTGCCGGAGAGTATAATAACTAGGTACATTTATTTTTTAGAATATTATTTAGCAAAATATGATATTGTAATCGGTATAATAATAAAAAACCCATTATATTATACGGATCAAGGTAAATGACGATTATTTTTCAAATATTTACTTGTATATTCATTGGGTAATACGGCCCTTTTATTTTTGATAATAACACATGAACAAATTACATTTGAAAATACTGTTGTATATTTTTATTGCCCACTGACATGAAGGCGTGTACACGTGGTAGGTTTAACGTGGATAGTGATCTTGTGCAAGGTTATTTAAATACAGTCCACAGAAATTCCTAATATAGGAATAGTTTTTTTGGCAAATAAATCTAATAATATTGCAAAATTATAAACCTTAATCATTCTAATAATTATATGACGTCCTATAATTTTAAATGTTATTGTGATTTCGACTTTTAGTTTGTCGATTTTGTTAGATTATTTGTTACGTGAAGTTTTAATAACATCAATTTTCGGGCATGTAGTACCATGTACTACATATTTTTCAAAAAAAAAATTTTTATTAAGAATATATACTTCAAACAAATAACACATTTTTTGAAAATACGTATTTTGTTTTTTTTCGTTTACATTCCATTTAAGTATATAAAAATAATAAAGTCCTGTTAAAGTTAGATACTTTACAACAGCACTTTTTTATCACGTGAATGGTAATCATTGTTTATTTTACTTAAAAAAAATATTTCCTAAGAAAATATTCGTACCACAGTTGAAAATTTTTAACTTCGATGATCTTATTATTAAATATGGCTAGATATTTGTCTATTTAATATTTAGTATTTAGTATAAAGAGTTACAATAAACTATTACTAATTCTGTAATTTGTCATAGTCAAATAAATTTTAATTTTATGACTTGTTGATATTTGACGTTTCTTTAAATGCCAAATTAAGTTAAAAACCTGTACTTTATTCATAGAAACGGCGTCATAGTGTTTCAACTACCTCAACTGAGAGAGATGACGGACTCATTTGCATTGATAATATGCAATATGTCGCACTAAGCTCCATGATGAACTTAGGGAGTTATTTTTATGAAGCTAATTCATGTATCATTGATTTACGTCAATGTCTTTTCTCAAGTTATTTTTATTAACAAATTCATTTTGTACGTTGAAAGTAAACAATAATTAAATACGAATTCACATATTATGATTTCACGAGAAATTTAACTACCGAACCGTCATAAAAAAACACTCCGAACGTTTGTCTTCTATGGTGAGCTTGATATATTGGTATTGAGTTTAATGTACCGTTTTAAAAATTACATATCACACTCAATTATCATTAGTTAATATAATATGTAACATTTGAATAACCCGATAACTGTGCACAAATATCTCAGTTGTAAACCAGTAATTTCTTTTGAAAAATGTCAAGATTTGGACAATTAATTTTGATGTTCCTACCACCGAACCGGTGGAATTTGTCATAGACACCGTAGAAAAATTGTATGTTTAAAAAATGTATTAAACACTTCATAATTGAATCTACTTAATATACCAAATTAAACAATTATTATTGTTATTATAATATTAATATATAATTATATATATTACATATACAATTATAATATATAATTATTGGGTACATAATTACGCAGTAATATTAATTAGCTGTAACGATATTTTAAAATTCATTTTTATTATTAATCATAAAATTACTTTAAATAATTGTTACAATTTCAATCAAATTTAAGCGATTTTATCAATTTTGTTATGCGGTGTACTTGCTGTAAGAAATAATTTATTCTTAGAGCTTAAAGTATGATATATCCTTTACAAGTTTATTACTAAATATGAATGTGACTTAAATATTTAATTGACACAATCTAAATGTTCAAATGAAAATAATTTCTCATAAAAATATATTGTATACTCAATGTTATTTTATTAAAACTTTGCGTCAAGAGTTCATTTTATAATTTTTTTACGTTTATTTATTTATTTTTATTTAAAACTTACTAAGTCACTTTAACATACATTAAAAATCAAGTAATGGATTATTTAATTTTGAGTGAATATTAAACATAGTAACTGTAAAATAACTCTTCGTTCTAGAATGGTTGGTTAAGTTATTTTTATAATTCATATCATCAATATGCTGCACAGCAACATGAAACTAATAGAATGAACTTTATATTGAGTTTTTTTTTTTTTAAATAGGACCTACGGCTATTTGCGTCAAACGAATAAGTCATCACATGGCTGTTATTTTGTGGAACTCAAGTCATCAATGCGTAATGGGATGTATTTTTTAAACATTCTGACTTCGTAAATCGCTTCCCTTGGTTAAAAAAAACTAAACAATAAAAAGCCACATAGAACACTCCATTGTTGCTCCGGTTGGCCAAATTGAAAACTGTGGTTTTTCTTTTACGAGTTGACTGATTGTAGACGGGGGTAAATACTTTTTATTATTTTTTATAAGGGTTTTTTTGTTTCAGATAGTATGAAAAACGGCATGGAGGGTGAACACGTGATTTATTCTAGGGTCGTGTGTGGCAGACGGATTGCCAGAACTGATGTAAAAATTCTACCCGAACATTTTAAAATCGAAAAAACAGTAAATATCTAATGATTGAAAGACAAATGGTGTATATAGCATTCTGCACCTTTTGACTTGATGTATTTGATTAAAACAATTAAAGTAAAAAAGCATTTCACAATTTTCATAAAGTGTCTGAATTTGTTTTTATTTTAATAGAATATAAAATTTACCACGTAAATAAATAATAAAGTATAATAAAGAATTTACATTTTTTTTTATAGTTTATATCGTTAAAAATATTTAAGGTCTCTTATTCAACAAATTATAGTTAATGACAATTCAGTTCATTAAAATAAGTTCATAACACGATCTCATTACCTCACACACAAATAATTTTATTTGTAATTTGGTTATTATTATATTATAATTTAAACGTTTTATTTAATTTTAAGAACGTGAATTATAGAAACCTGAAATAATAATTTAGAAATTTTATTTAATTTCTTTACTATACACAAAAATCTTTACTTCAATTAATCAGATATATGTCTTAACTGTTTTTTTTATCTATAAATTAACATCTCGGAAGGCACTATTCGTTCTCTACTCAATCTAACTTTATATTATTTATGTTACTTTTTTTGTGTTTAGGAAGCAGATTTTATCGGTAATAAAATTTTAATTACGATAGGGGGTTTCAGGTGTCAGATTTTAGAAAAAAAATTAGACAGATCACAATTTTTGTTTAAATATGTAGTGAATAATTTTTTTATGTTCTCTTTAGTATAAAATGCATTAAGAAGTACCATATCGGTATTCTACCAAAAATGAAATGATATAACGTCAAAACCGTTATGAAATTGAAAAAATAAAAAGACTATAAATATAGAAATCAAGCCGATTATATTATGAACAATAATCATGCTAGTGTTCAATAAATTGATGACCTAAGAAGGAATTTACAATCATTGATACATTAAAAACCAACAAAAGAGATATTCATCTTCATTTTATAACAAAATCACAAGAATTGATTCATGTTTGTATGGGTTTTAGTACAATAAAACGATTGACTCTATTTAGGCCAAACAAAAAATTTGTGTCTTGTTTCTTTTAACTATGTATGACAACGATGAAGCGATTAATGAAACAACTGGTCAGCCATTAATATACGTTGATTATAATTTAAACAAAGAAGACGATGAATAAAATGTGTGCTTCATACAGTACTATGCAACAAACTAGGAGATGGTCTCCTAGAATATTTTTTTATTTAGCTGGCATTTCTTATATCATCATCTATTAAATCAATTAAATATTGATAACGAGGTTTAATCAATATTTAATTGATTTAGCGTTCAAATATTTGAAAGTTCATTTGGAAATAAGAGTTCAAATAAATACTATTCAATAAGACATCAAAATATTTCTAGTCGAATATAATTACCAGCGTCAACCTCTAATTATATCAGAAATTGAAAAAGAAGTGAGAGATGTCATTTCTGCAGAGAATAAAATGCAATCGTATAACTGTCGTAATTAATAGTTGTTAAAAAATTTGTTTGCAAAAAAACGTTCAAAATATGCTGCGATTTGTAATGATTAAACATAAAGAGCATAGAAAATTTCCTTTAAATGTTATATAAAAATTGTATTCATTTGATTTTATTCAAGTTACTATATTAGTTTTGTTAAAAATAAATATTAATTCAAGTTAACAGAGATTATAGTTCTGAATGATTTTACATTTTTATAGAGTTTCATTGGTTAAAAGCATAATTGTTTAGAGACAGCATCGTTACACGGTCACTTGTGTAATTTTCGTCGGCGCACCAGTTTGAACAACAAATAAAAGATAAAATAAATATTGGGAAGCCATAGAAATGCAGAAAAATATTAAGAACCCATAGAAATGCAGATAATTATTAAGAACCCATAGAAATGCAGATAATTATTAGGAAGCCATATAAATGCAGAAAAATTATTAGGAAGCCATAGAAATGCAGAAAAATATTGAGAAGTCATAGTAATGCAGAAAAATTATTAAGAAGCCATAGAAATATAGAAAAATTATTAGGAAGCCATATAAATGCAGAAAATTATTAGGAAGCCATAGAAATGCAGAAAAATATTAAGAAGCCATAGAAATATAGAAAATTATTAGGAACCCATAGAAATGCAGAAAATTATTAGGAACCCATAGAAATGCAGAAAAATATTAAGAAGCCATAGAAATGCAGAAAAATATTAAGAAGCCATAGAAATGCAGAAAATTATTAAGAACCCATAGAAATGCAGAAAATTATTAGGAACCCATAGAAATGCAGAAAAATATTAAGAAGCCATAGAAATGCAGAAAATTATTAGGAAGCCATAGTAATGCAGAAAAATATTAAGAAGCCAAAGAAATCTAGAAAATTATTATTTTTATTATAAAATTAGTATTTGGTTAGAAATTTAATTACAATTCTAAGTAGGATCTTGGCAGTAAAAAATCTTTAGACACCTTGTCTCTAATATACTTAAAATATTGTGGTAGGTACAGTCACCACATTGTAATAGAATGGGCTCAAAGATTTTTTGCAATGGTTGTTTTTTCTATATTTTTTATTAGCGAAAAATCACTTTGGTAGTTGCCGCGAACGTACGTTTGACCACCCTCTTCCGTCACACTAATTTACGGATGTCCCCTGGAATGCTAATAAATTGCTTATTTTAGGTTTGTGCCAGCCCGGTCGGCGTCGTGTGTGAAACGGACCGAAGCAAATTCCGTTCACTGCCTCTCCGTTGCCAATCATACACATTATGTGTGATATTTGCCCTTTTCGATTCACACGTAGATCCGCGATTATAAATGGATGGGGGGGGGTGGTGGTTGAGAAGAGACGACCGATTATTATTATTATTCGACGGTTTGTATCTCCGCGGGAACCGCGCGATAATATAACGTGTGTATAGAGAACGAGAGAGAGAAAAGAAAAATCATCAACACTATCATTGTCGGGTTTTTTTTCTGTATTAAATTTATAACAAACACCGACGGCGGCACCTACAAAAAGCTAAGCGCACACACACCTAAAGGTGCGCAATATAATAATAATAATATAATGTATTATTTGTTATTATACGGTGCAAATTGTTGTGCGCCAACCCAAAGGACGCCGCCGCGGCCTGTTTGCTCGTCGGTAGACTTGTGTTCACCAACCGCGGTGTTTAAGGCGCACCTCGGGGAGCCTGTACGGGATTTGTTCCCCTCAGTCTTTTGAACGGATCGTCGGCGATATGGCAAAGGTCACGTATGTAATTCGGTGTCAATGGGACCGAGCAAACTATCAGAGAATTAATGTTTGCCGAAGTCACGATTGCAACCCCTTTCAGGAATGCAATAACGAAATATTGGGTAATGAAATCTGATGAAATGTCCAATGAAATAAACGTTTAATAACACAGAGCTTGTTTTTTTAATTCTACGCGCCCAAGTATGACTTGTAGTACACCAAAATGAGAATACTGCAAAACATACGAGTCCATCCGAATTAAAGAAAACCAAATATTTATGCTGACAGATAAATTACCATAAAATAATTTGAATAATACATATAATTTCGATTGCCGCCGGTAGCCGAATTAAAACCGGAATGGCATAATCAAATAGTTTCAACGATTATTGTTTAAAAGTGAATTAAAATAAAATTATAAGAATTTAATTTAAGCATTAGTACACGCTATGATTTTTTGAAGAAGCTGTCGGTCAAGAATTTCAAACTCTACGATACCTTGAGATCCGTTTCAGGTGTACACGCAATGCTGGTGGACCATTTATTAGCGTTTTATCTATACAAACACCCGACCGGCAGTAATAATGCCCAAGGTGGTATTAATAACTACACGAAAATTTCCATAATATTTACATTCGTTTAAAATCAAAAATAATAATACCAATATGCGGTATTTCCATGTAAATTCAATATTCCTTTCAATAATTATATGTTTATGGATTAACGTCTGAAACAGTAGCATCATTTCACTTTTATTTTACACCAAAAAAAAATCATTTAGTTATTACAAAATACTCAAGTTTACTTTATTAATGTATTATAACGATTTTTCAATAAAAATTAAAAAGCGATAGCCTGTGATGCCGCAATTAAATAAAGAAAAATAAAAATGTCTATACTTTGGTGATTTGGTTTCTTTACTAGTGGAATGTATTTGTATAAAGTAAACAAAATTATTCGTTTACTTAAAAAATTTTAAAGTTATTTTTTTTTTTATATTTTAGCCGAACTTTTCTATCATTAGTTTGTATATAATTTATAACATGCAATGAAAATAAACAAATATTGTACCAAGAACAACAAAAATCATATACCGAGTAATTTTCAATTGATTTAAGTAACAAGACAGCTGTAATACGACTTTTCAAGTCCATTCGTTTTACAGATCAATTAAAATCGTACACTAATGGGATGAGCAACTGATCAAACCCGTTAGTAAACATCTACTTCATATACTACTTAAGAAATGTTGAAGTCTTTTAAGTGGACACCTATCACGTGAACTAACATGATAACCACATGATTCGATGATATATCATTTCTTAAGATTTGTATTATTCTTCTACATTATTATTGTTATTGTTATAATAATACTGAATACGTTGGTGGTATAAATGGTATAATTTCAATAGCGTCTCACAACAAACCATTAGTACCGCGGACAGTTCAGACCCCGCGGGCGGCTTTATAAAAGCATTGGCCTTATAAAATGTTTAGTACAATGTATGCATATAAAATACAACCGTCTGATGTACTTGAATTATATTCTTTTATTCAAATCGCCGACTTTTCCAACGCCTCCCTCGATATAGTCGTAGTCACTCAAACGAGTTAAATCACAGTTCTTTACCCGCGCAAAGCGTCTTCAGGAAATAGCAGCTTAAAATTTAATGTTCGTACGGAAATTTTATTGAGCTACACCAACAGCTAAAAAAAAAAAAAAAAAGTTGAATTATTCGCAACGACTTATCGTAATAATACAAATACAAGAAAATAGTAGTCGATAAAAAAAAAAAAAAAACTTCAAAGATGCGTTTAGCAGTAACCTTTCTACAACGCTTGCACTCATATGGTTGAGTAATCAGGTATTCACGGAGTACGGTTAACGACACGCGTTATTACAAAAAACCCAACGATTTATTGCATTCTCGTGAAGCGTTACACTTGCACCAGTTATTTGTCGGGGGGACGGGGGGCGCATACGGCGGTGGTTTACGATCGCAATAGACGTGCGGCCATAAAAGCGGTCAGGTGGTATAAAAAAACACGGATTGAAGATGAGACTGAAGGAATGCGCATAGTTAGTGCCAAACCGTATATGATATATGTGCCTTGTACGAGTAGAAACAAAGACGATTGGCCGTAACGTGTTGGTAAGCGCGACAACGGGCGAGTAATAATGAAACAATCAATTGTGGACGACGAACAACGGACGGGGTGGGCGAGGGTGCCACGGTGTCTAGTTCGGCGGTGCAGCTGACGCGGTCGCATGTGCACGTATGTGCCTTAGAGACGTTATTATACCTGGAACGCGCGTCTCCGCAGCAGTAGGTACATGCGATATGATTATTATAACCGTCGACCGCCGCCGCCGCCGACCGTTTGATCTCCCTGTAATTTGTCCATAACCGTCGAAAAACGGTTCTCTCCACCGCGTTCCCGTTGATCGTGTGGGTACACCCACCGACCAGATATCGGCAGGCGCGTCGAAATCCATCTAGGAATTCGATTCACCAAAGAAAAAACGTGCGTTTACCATTTTTACGACGCTTTCGACCGACCTCGTTTACACAACGGGGGGGTAGTACGCCGCCGACTCGGATGAGATGGTCGGGCGCGATACCGCAGCGACCGTAGACCGAGAGTCGCCTGAAATCGTAAAGAATGCCGCCGCGGACACGGGACGTGGCAAACACGACACTTGGGCGTACTTGGACAATAATGCGTTCTAATTATTAGAACTGGTTTAAAAATCCCAATAATGTGTTTCCACTCGCGATATTCGCCCTACCAGTCGATATGATAACTGTTTTTAAGACCGTCGGAACGCGCCATTGGCTATTGCGAGGCGGCACACCAACACACGCCAGCGACTATGTGCGCGCTAAAAAACTATTAATGCCCGTCTCAAACAACACCGGCGGGGAATCGTAAACGCTATTTAAACATAATTAAAATTTCTCCATGAGAACCGCGCGGTCAAAACAACACACACGACTCGGTACATTTTATCGCCTTATTGATTATTTGCGGTGCGCTCGCGTGCAGAGTGTAATTATGTTTCCAAGACATTTCAATATCGTTACATCACACGCGGACTGTTTATTTAAAAAAACACCCGACCCCGCGTTATTCCTAAGTGTTTTTTAAGCGCTGTTTAACGTTTACACGAGGAATATGATTTTAAATAGTCTCGATTAACAATCGGACGAAAACAATATATTGTACTTATTCGAACGCGCTGTTTAATGAGTTCAAAACTCGCGCGGGGTAAATTATAAAGGAGGCGCGTCATTAAGTCTCGCGTTCCGACACGATAAAAGAAAATTATTATACCCGTTTGGATTTTTCATGTGTAGATGACCAATTTCAGAGAAAAACAATTATTAGTAAGGATAACGCGGTTACTCTCACGCGGCCAATGTTTAATGGCTATTTTTTCGTGCTTAAGTGCGTATAACCGCAAACCATATACCGAACTGCTTAAATGAAACACTTCGGTAATAGATTTGTTCAAACGTACCAGTTCGTTTGTGGTATTACATTCAAAGTCATTCCAACCGTGTTCACTGCGGAACGTCGTGTAAATAGTCGGTCATTTTTTAAACGCCAATAAAATAATTAATTAAAACGGTTTGTCATTTTTGAAATGTTAACGCTCCGGTGTTCCATAACCTAGTTCCAATATTTCTATTCTGAATACCGCAACTACTACTTGAAAAAAGTTACTTTATCTTTTTTTTTTTTTTTTCGCGAAATAGTCGTTGTTTTCATCGATGATAATTTTTTAACGCGTAAACAGACAAACAACAGCATATCGCACTCCACAATTGAAGTTTTAAAAAAGAAAGTTAATCGTGAGAGCCGATGTACATCGCACGTGCTTACTATTATAACTCTTTTTTGGTTGCCGCCAACTCGATCGCATCGCGCTAAATTGTCGATAAGGAAAAATAACCAGACTAATTATACCGTACGAATACATTAGTTAGATACGCGATAAAAGGACCGAACAAGAGAAACATAATCTAAGCCAATCATTATCGATTATCCTTTTTTAGTTTTAAGAATATCCGGTCTCGTGTGTAGATTAAGTAGATTTTTCATCGGTACATTTAAGTACTATCAATGCACGTACACGATTTCAATGATAATATCACTAGTTGATTAAAATCCATTCAAGTGTAGAAAAACACATAGAATACATTTAATGGCGTGGTAAATAATGAACGGCGCAAGTTAGAAATTCCCTAAATTTAAAAAATGTCAAGTTTGCTCACTGCAGGTAGATGCGAATTAATAGAATGTTTGGACGTTTCCTAATGATATCTTCGGAAAGCAGTAGGAAGTCCAAGTACCCTCCCCCCCTATTTGAACTAATAGCTAATACCGAGTTATTGTGATTTCTATTTTTTATATCGATGATTAGCAACATTAGTTAAAGAAACGACTACGTGGCTTACATAATATTTATATTACGCATGCCGTTCAATCGATCATTTTTTGTTTTTTAGATGTAGTTGTTGTATTTTACATGACCATTGTTAGCCATCAATAATTACATGACTACAAATAGACAAACATCAAACGAATTAGTTATGTTTGAATGCACCTATAGTTTTTTAATGTATACATGACCGCTAATCATAATGCGATGGGTTGGATTGTCTGTCACTTTGCAGCATAGATTTTACGTCTAGATTATATGCTCATGTGAATAACAACCGATCGTCCAATGAAATGAATGAACTTTTTACATTTTATCACAAAACACATCGTACTTTTACAACAATTAATTTCCACGTAATTATAGGACAATAAATAAGTATACTTACATACTCAATTCACAATTTAAATCTATGTAATAGAATATTAGTGATATAAATATTATATTAAAATCGCACACGTGCAATATTTTTTAATAGAACAAAATATTTCAAGTAAATAAATTTTACTTACAAGATAGAATAAAAATATTCTTACAATATAAGAATTATTGTTTGATCAGCTTCCTCGGCGTTGTTTTAATTTCTATTATTGACTATTGTGACAATCGTTCATTATGATTATCAATGACAAATCATTCTATTGGTGCACACCTCTTTGTCTATATCGACAAATATTTTTGTTTTGTTCACAGCGTGTGCTTTAGTCCGGAACTTAAGACTGTAGTTCATAAGAACCCACACAGACACATACAAAAAAAAAAAAAAAGTACAATCAAATAAATATTATCGTATGGTGACATGAATAACTCGTTCGAATGCATAAGATTTTTAACAGTTGAAGTTCCAATACTCTTGTTGGGACCTAAAAAGGTCCTTCTGACAGTCCGAGACGTTGAATTAATACTAATGCATAAATAAATATGAGGACCTATTTTTCAATAGTCCGTTTGACTAACGTATGCGTTGGTTTACATTCCATGATTGTTTGCAATTTATTGTAATAATATGAATAAATATTTTGAATTTTAAATTTATACAACTTGATTTTTAATATTTAATTTTAATGTATTACTTTTTAATAACAAATAATTTATTGCTAACACATACATTTCTTAATTTAATTGATGTGAATTTAGTTTAAATGATTCGTCAAAATTATAAGTAATTTTTCTTTGTAAATTTCAAACATTTTTTGTAAATGAATTTATGTTTTGCATAACAACCAAGTTGATTGTAACAATACTTGTTATAATAAATATGTTTTATAAATGAAAATATATATTAAATTTTTTTTTTATGTCCCTAAGTCAATTAGGGAATCTAATGAAAAAATGCGAGACTAAGGCCTCTGTTTTTTCCGAGCAAACCTTCTTCTACGAATAATTGATTTGTTTAATAAATTTAATTACTCAAATACGATTTAAAATTATATACGTTTACCTAAAAGGTAAGGTAATAAATTTAAGTAATATTTTAACTCCTCTCCTATGAAATCAAAGGAAATATCGTGTAAATTGTCTATTTAGAATTGACAGTTTATTGAAACCTAATAGTCACTGATCATCTAGTCTATTTCATTTTAGGTATTCCTTTTTATAGTTGTACTTGACGTTTAGTGTATCTAAATAACATTGAAAAGCATCTCCAAATTGACTGCTTAAGTCAATTATTATATAAACGCACTGTTCTTATGCCCAACTCACCATAAACGACGTTTTACCTGCAAGTGTGTAGCCGATCATGACGTTGGGCATACACGTTGAAGTTAATCTCTACAACAATACAAGTGACTATCAATAGCGACGATTAGTTGGTGTAGTGTGCCCAAGAGGCTGTGGGTGCATATGTGCGTGTAATATGATGCCCCTGTACATTACACGTACACTTAACACCTGCTGACGCCGCCACCGCAACGAAGGGTATTAATCGTTCTTACTCTTTGGCCGACACTGTTCGTTTGTGTTGTTCGGATAATTTCTTCGGTTTTTTTACACTCGAAATGCGCTAGATTAACAGGTATATAATATACTGAAATGGAACGAGGAAAAAATAAGAGAGATAATAAATGAAATATATGTATATGGAAACGATTTAAAAGAACTCTGCCGACACGGTGTGTTGACCGTTGACAATGCAAAGAGTATTGGGCTACTTGTGCGTGTCAAGTGTGAGAAAAACACGGCGCCTGTGTCTTCTATTAAACGCAATAAGTAATAATCATAAACAAATCGAATAATTACATTATACAAATTGCCTGGATTAAAACAACGTAATAAACTGAAAATGTACAAGTAGAAGAGTAATTTGGACTAAAACTTGTTTTCTGACTTTATTTGCGAAGAAACGAGATTGAGATTTTCGAGTAGATATGTGGGAAACAGGAAAAAGTAACTACCTAATAGATATATTCTCGTAAATAATGCATTACTATGTTTCTATAGGCAATAAAGTAAATGTTTCTGTGTCGATCAAAGATTGGTAAATCTAGTGCTTAAAAACTGTTAACAACAACCTTATAGTAGCCGAATAATTTAGTAATTAATGTAAAATATTTCACGTTAATATCGAATCTAAAATAAGTCCCTGAAAAAACTAGTTAGACATGAGATTTATTTTGCCGAGGTCGACCAATGTCAAAGAATCGATTCTAAAATAGAAATATATACATTAAATAAAATTAAAAATTACCATGAATGGTCAATAAACTGTCAAAATTGATGGCTTTTAATGAAAAATAATAATTTCAGAAGTCTTACGGCGATAGCCCAGTGTACAAAAATACGTCGTCAAGTTATTACATAATCATTACTCTAAGACATATGAAGTTCTCAAAGACTTCTCCGAGATAACCCTGGAATGCTTAGTGAAGTTGATGTATGTGAAATCTTAATAATCGTTTAATATACGTCAATACGTCTTTGCGAACTTACTTAAAATCGATGATTATTTTGAGGCCGTCTTAACATTTTAGTAATTTCACTTAATCTATTTATACACACTTCTAAGGCGCAAAGTTACATAGTTTTCTGATTGTGATTCATTTTATTTTAGTCTCCTCAAAATTACACAACTATAAAAACGTGCTAGACAATTTACAAATTTCAAAGATATACTCGATAAAAAAATTAACATTTCTCGATTATTTTTCAAATTTGATATTAGAATATATAATTTTAATATTGACACATTTTTGTAATTAATTTTTACGTTTTTGTTATTTTATTTTTTTTATCGGAATTCACACAATTTTCCAGCATTTTAATAAAATAATAATCATTGACGACTAAAGTAAATTAATTTACAATGAACGCAAACAAAAAATAATTTCTATAACAACAAAAACAAATACGTACTATAAAAATATGAGCCAGAAGAGAACAAAATAGTCATTGGCAATTGTGAACGATTTAGTTTAATTAACTTGCACGAGACAATCCCATGAAACATGTGGTTTGAAATATGATGAATTTATTTCCATTAGAATACTCCGAGTTATATTAGATTTTCCAAGTTACAAGTCTATGTATTACAATATATAAAAATTATAATACAAAATCTAAACACAGTCTTTTATATTTACACCGCAATTTATAAATGAGATTATTTGAATCACATTTTATTTAAACAAAATCCGGATAACCATTGACTTGAAAACTCAAGTCTTGTACGTTACGGATTAAGTGTATAATTGTCACACGTCCTTAAGTATAATACTTGATGTTTTTAAGTGCATTTTACGTGACTGTCAGTGCATATAAAAATGCATATACATTTTATAGTTACATGTTTATGAGTAACAACTCAACTACAAAATTAATACAAGTTATGAAAAAAGACATTTTAACTAATTCAATTGAATCGTGATAAGTTGATTATAAACATTTAATGATGTTAAAACGCCAACATATAAATATACGTAATAATAACTCTAATAATTAGAGTAATTATTACTACCTTAGCTCTGTAACTTACACATTTTTCAAACTATTAAATATTTACGCAATAACTAAAATATACTTATAATTTCACAATTCACCAACATTTATGAGTTCAAAGAAAATCTTAATACATATCAGAGATTAGTGCATAAACGAAAATGTCTTTTTACGGTTCCTACACAATAATGTTTTTTCGTCCTTGTGACGTGTGCGTCTGTCAATGTATTTGATTAATTTTATGACGTCTGAAGATGATGTGCGTGTCGCATCGGCAGTCTCGACGCTCGAAAGTGAAGCTTTGTCGTGGTGTGGTGTGTACACTTAAAATTCTTTATGGTGTTTTTAATGCGACTACTGTGCCCTGTGAATCGATCATTTCCCACGGTACAAATGATAGTTTTATCTAAGCATCCGGCCAACTGCATACGGATACATAGTATTGTCTTATTACCTATGTGCACAACACAGACGGCCATTTTGTTATCTGTTCGCATTGGACTCATAGCACGCGCTCGGAACAAATCGAAATTGTCGGACGTGCCACCGCAGTCTATTTTTTCTACCCAGTCACGTCCAACGACAGTGTATACGTGCCCACATCGTCTGTCGGTCTATCTGTTTCCAATACAATTTTTTTCCTCCGTCATTACATCCCATTCGTATAAAGTGCTTTTTTTATTTCATCCCGATTCATTCGCTTCCATTCATGATCTAATGATATGCACCATTTCACTGTTGGGTCCGTTGCGCTCAAACGCGGTCGCCGCCACCCGACAGCTACTGCTATGCGGTGACTTAGGTCCACGGTAGCGGTTGCCATTGATAAAAAAATATATACATACTGTATTAATGTAAACTCATACTTACGATATATTAAACGGTTATCTTGCCGAACGGAGAATGAAAACGCATCTCTCAGCACGATTGTTTTTTTTTTTATTCGCAAAAAAAAAGTGTCCAGAAAATTAACAATGAAGCGCTTGGACAGATGATTACGGTAACTGCATTCCATTAAAACGCAACAAGCAAACACCTCACTGTTAAAACAATTTGACTTTGACTTGAGTTGTGGACCTATTAAATGTCTATAAAGTGATACATTGCAAAGGGGTATCTAATATTTATGCCCTATAAACAACGTATTACTTAATCATATTAATGTGTTTGTTAGCTTACCGACTAGAGCGTTAAATTACAACCGATTTAAATAAAATTCAAAACATGATTTAAAGTTAACGATTATCAATTGACTTAAAAAAAAAAATAACTCATACAGAAATTAAATTAATTTTTATTTTTTGCCATCAACAACAATTTTAATTAATCTACACGTATTTCAATTTTTAATAAATTATATTTTGAAAATCAAAAACTTTAACAATAAAAAAAAAATTCATTAACTAATAAATATTTTAATACGGTGAACATTTTTTGAGTATTTTAACGTCCAAAGAGACAATACATTACAAGAACCTCAAGGTTTTTAAGATAAATTTATCTTAAAGTATTTTACATTTTTTAGTCGCACGATTGAATTTATGAATTAATTAATAAATTCTAAATAAGTATACTAAAAATCAATTTATTTAATGTTGGCTATACATTTGACGAAATAACCAATTTATTAAAAATATTAAAATGGCGTCTTAGCAAAAAAATGTAACATTTCAAATTTGCACGGATAAAGTACGATTTTTTTGTTTTGCTCTTAATTGGAAAAAATGGCTGTGAATTTTTTTTTTTCAGAAAGTCACATAATGTTTACACAAAAATTTACTTAAAGTATTAAAACTGGCACTGAATTTAATAACAATTATTGCAATATTGTAATCGGTAAAATAAAAATTTAGTGCTTGTTATTATCAAGTTGAAATTATATTAAACATTTAATTGCAATCCGACGATAAAAAGCAACATTGATAAATGAACACATCTAAAGAATAACATACAATAATGATAATATCAAAAAATAACGATAGACAATTACTATTACTTATTAGAAAAATAAATTGATTCTACACGAGTAACTAGTTTACAAGGGAAGGGTAGAAAAACAAAAAGTACAATTATAGAAGTTATGTTTAGTGTAATACACGTAATAACAATGGATCATTTAACACATACTAGAAATTACATGACGTTTGAAGTCAATTACAAACGCATTTTTTATTGTACGTATTACTACCTAAGGCAAGGACAATCTAATACTGTAGTATTAGATTGTTTTTAAAAGGGTTATACCCTTTTAAAAACATATGCAATGACTCGTCGGAAAGTGTGTGATGTTCATTACAATAAAATATAAATTGCTATTATTTGATGAATTGATAATAGTAAGTCTTAAAATGACCATAGTTAATAAACAATTTTCTCAATTGAGTACAAATAATTTTAAAATTTATTATTATTATTTTAATTATTATATTCAGTAATTTACATTGAACAAACTTGTAAATTCACGAAAATACATTGAAAAAACAAGTGTAAAATTTACATACAAATAAAAAGAATCAGTATGGCAATATATATACATATTTCCTGCGTATATAGGTGAATAGGTTCTTCAAACACAGTCACATAAATTATTATTATTGTTTAATTTTCGTATTTCACTGTACATATGTTATTTTCAAATGATAAAAAAACACTCATAAATTATACGCAATAGACAAAAGTAAACAATTTTTAAGCAAGAAACAAGAAAACAAGTTCAATATTAATTTGTTTAATTAGTTGGTTATTTTTGTTACAGTTAATTTGTCTTAACAAACAAAATTTTAAGTAATATCGTTATAATCATAAAACTGTTAATTCAAATTATTATTTTAATTAAAACAAACATACGGAATGACTCTTTTTAACGTTAGCCACACATCAAATAATAAATATTGTCATCAGGACCGGATATGCTAGGCGAACTTTCTTGGAAAACTTCGTTGGGACCCTTTGATTTGGACACTTGTAAAATATATAGGCCTCTACTAATTTTTATGGTCACTTCTAGGTAACTATAAAGCAACTAATAACAATATAATATCATCATAATATGACTCACGACATTCATAAAACAACTCGTAATAATAGGTACAGTTTATTTATAAATATACAAAAACCCTTAGGTTTGGCAGGTGTCGATTTGAGACGATTGTCACACAATTTTTAACCGGATATAATAATAACGTCGGTGATAACAATTTACATCGCCTACGCCGCACATATTTTATTAATATTCGGGTATTAGTTTGTTTTCTGTGTCAGGTTATAAAAACTATTTTAATATTTAACGTGTTATTATTTAATGTTTTTATTATACACATTAGATTTGTTTAAAATTAAATAAAGCTGTTTTATTACTTTTATAGATAACTCGGGATTTCCATAAATGATAGAAATATTTGAATTTTTTTTGTCATGCATAAAATGTTTTTTAATTTGCCTAAATAGAGATGCAAAGTAACAATTTATTCACGAAAAAAAAAATTTAGTTCTAATTGAGGGTAAAAATATCATTTTTTCCACAATACGGTACTGAATAATTATCTCAGTGGTATTTTGATAAGATAAGCGCAAGGGCGAACCTAGGCGGGATAAGTCAAAATTAACCACGGTGAAAATAATTACATGTCGAATATATATTTTTATTTCGATTAAACGGGACAGTAAAAGTATATATTAAAACCCAACTATCTTAGACGGAATTAGAAAAATAAATATGGAGGAGGGCTGTTGATAATTGCCTTTAAAAAGTTACATTATATACAGGGCACTTGTGTATAATATATAACCGTTACTCATATGAATCATGAATATATTAAAAATCTAATAAATTTTAATTTAATAATTATTTTGCTGTAACTTTTTTTTTAAAAGTTTCAAATAGTTTGATTGTCACCTCCGACCTATGTTTTAAAATGGTATTATATTCCAAAGTAGAGCGTCAAAAGTTATTATCGATTACTCGTTTTCTTAATTAGACTAGATTATTTATTATTTTATTAGGTAGTTAAATATGTTAAATATTGTCTTTAAAATAATAAAGTTTACACCCTTTTAAGGTGTATGGGATGAATTTAAAAGATTAATAACTGATAAATCGAGAAACATATGAAACTAAAAATAATTTCCTTAACACAATTATGCTTTGTACACTTATTCATAATTGTGATTATGTGTTATGGTATGACGTCTTAAATTATTATTTTTATAATTTGAGGCACATATCATAAAGTACACTTTATTTGTATACTAATTCTCAAATATTTACAATGATTAAGAGTTATTTTAATATACTACAAAAATTGTCATTGTTAAGTTATTAAACGAGTCAAAATATTGTCCAACAAAAATTATCTATTAGATATTATCTTTTTAATAATTAAAAGCTTAATAGATTTTGTAGATTATTAAAAAAACTGTTATTAAGCAAGCAAGCAAAATGATGATATAAAACTCGAAATAGTTAGGTTAGCCTGAAAGTTAAGTTTTTAACTTAACCACAAATACAATGTAATTAATTAAACATTTTGCTAATATAATTATATCTTATATTTTTGTTGTAAATTTATTATAATGTTATATCAAAATCAGCTGTTTAAACTTTGAGTATATTATAGATTTGTTTAATTCAATAGGGTCGAAAAAATCTTCAACAGGATCGTAAAAAGGCATTTAAATATTTTGTTATAAATTTGTATATTATAATTGTATAAATTTGTATAATAAAATTCCAGAAATTATTGCAGTATAACGTGTCGATTTTATTTTGTATGTACTTGCAAATATTTATTCGGTTAAATTTTATTTTCGATTAATGTACGTTGTCTGAAGACATTATTGTATATTTAGCACAAGCCGATTAAACACATTTTTTTTTGATACAGAAAATAATTTCTATGATTATTTAATTATTTTTTATTGTCACAAAGGAGACCCAAATTGGTTGGGAAATTTCGACCAGTGTATTCATCAATGCGCGCAAAATCGACGTGACGTGTTAATAATTCAATAAATACAGGAAGTGTAAATGTTTTGTGATGGCACCGGAAACGGTGGCTGAAATCTTTGGATTTCTGTCCGTGAGAGAAACGATTAGAACACTGTGTACTGCTCGAGGTCCAACGTGGTCGCGGTTAAAATGTACCGGAATAGTAGTAATAACATTATCAGGCGGCGGCAATTCTGTCCGTCTATCGACAGGTGTCCTAAGTGGCGCAGTGGCGGTAGTACACAGAGATCACGGGTGCATGGCGACTAATTGGCGCGTTCAACGGGCATTTTAAACTCGGGAAACGGTAGCGGTACACACTGAGTAGTACGGGGAGTCGCATTGAAAGAATAAGAAGAAGACGGTGGCGTAGGACTCCCGTGCGGCGTTTGAACCAATGGCCCGGAAATCCTGACACGTCATGGGAACCGGGCACGTTTCGACAATCATGTTATTAATCGTAGTCGTTGACGGTCCACGGAAGGCCCGCGACCTGTGACAAATCTCAGCGCGAGAGCACGTAGTGACAGCACACTTATGGGCCTCCTACCAGGTGCACCACCTAGTCACAACAATAAATCTATTCGTCGAAGGAGGAGCGTTGTTATGGCCCTTGGAGATCTGCTTGGTGACTGTATCCGGTGGGCGACTTTAAGATGACCGTCGCGTTGTTAGCAAGACTACATTAAAATTACATCCTACAAATACAGTGTATCAAACTTGATACGACTAGATAACCGAGAGAAGGTTTTAATGTGTCGTCAAAAATAGAATACTTAAAGAATTAAACAGTTGAGATAGAGTTCGTTATTTAATGGTTTCAAAATTAGCAGTATATTCAGTGTTTAAGTAAAGTTAAAAAAAAAAATGGCTCTATACAGAGTGTAATTTTTACATTTTTATGTTTGTTTTCCAAAATTATCTCCACAATGTGTTTTTAAATTAATCGATTCAAATGTATGTTTGAAAATTATTCATAAATAAGTGTATATAATATATAAAGAAAATAGGCTCAATAGGATTTTATTTTAGAATTTTATTGGTATTGAATTAAAAACTAATTTCATCGAACTAGCTTTACTTTTATAAAAGTAAACATATTGAAATAATTTTTTTTTTGTAAATAGTTCATTTACCTGCTTACATTTTAATTGTTGAATTATATAAAATATATAATTCCGTCTAATAAATCTATAATAATTAATACACTCAATATATTGGACGTATCGGTTATTAAAAATAAATAGACAAGGATGCTTAATTAAAAAATAAGGATTTTTTAAATTAAAGTTAGATTGAATTATAAGATATATATTTTTTAGTCCGTTTATTCAATTATAAGTATAATTTTTACTATGTTAATTATTTCAACAATATTGTTTCCGTTATTTCACTCATACGAGAGAATAACATCAAACTGCAAATATTATTATGCCTACACGAAGTATTTGCATTTTTTTCAATACATTTTTTTGGCAATTTTAATTAGACGATTGAAATAAAAGTATTGCAATTGGCTTTGACTATGTGAATCTTATTGTGAATTAATAGATGTATGATTATTATGTAACATTGCACTTAAAAAAAAAACACATAGTATTATTATTAAAACTTGTTTATTAAAGATTAAATAGAATAGAAAACAACTTGAATATTATTTTAGAGTTGTCCTTGCGTTGTCATTTTCCAGGTTAATAATTTAAGCCTATTTACAATTGGACGGAAAATTACTAGAGCATTGTGTGAAGTTGGAACTGTTGCGTATTAAAAAAATATATATAAATGGTGCCCTAATGGTTCTATGTGTTTTATATGTTCGAATTTGAACACAGTAGATAAAGATAGAAATTCATTGTTATTATATTAATGTGTTGAAACGACTGTTGTGCGATTGTTTTTTTTTCTCCGCATTAAAATAAACTATACGAGCACTGACCACCATACACAGTTAACGATCGACTTTTATTAATTGTATTAGCTAACGTTTGTGATTTTTTTTTTTTAAACTGTCCACCTACATGATACATGTTGTGCTCCTAGCAGGTGTGTTGCTCCTATTAGCCTAATGATCAGCGTTTTTCAACAGTAGTAGTATACAAATATATAATATAAAAAAACACGTGTGCTGTAAAATAATTTATTCTACGACACCTAATAGTCAGAACAACGTAAATACACATTGCGTTTCGATTTTAGTTCTACTTATTTTTAAACAACAGTTTAACAAATATTCAAATATATGTATTACGCGCAAAAACAGATTAATAGTAATTTAATGTCTAATATATAAATTAAAGTAAATAATATTTTATAATCAAACATAACCACACGAATTACATTAATTTAGAAATAGTATTAAGTGCACTTAATTGAAGATTTGAATAAGATATGTAAAAATAAAAAATAATACAATATTTTAAGTATAATTATTGACGCAGGCAATTTTTAACGTCTATAGAGTCTCGAGTACGACAAACAAATTGTTTGCATTTAGTTTACGTATTTAAGTAATATTGTATGTACATTCGAAACGATCGTTTTCTTTTAATGTTCCTTAAAATGTTCTGTTTGTGATATAGCAAACTCGAACCTTGATACAAAAAACAATGTAACATTAAGATTATTATCTACTCTCGTTGCTGAATAAAAAAGCTATTTAAACCAATTGAAATACTTAATTATATTAATAAAGTATTTCTACGTCACCTAGTAGTCTTAATGTAATGAAAAATAAACTTAGGCGTAGAATAATCCTCTCGTTTATATTTTATCTAAATTAAGTAATTATAATAGTAAAAACATGTTTTCTTGTACAACATTCTCAAGGGAATAGAACAAATTACAATTAGTTTATAGTCTAGTCATGATAAAAATAATTTCCCGATAAAATCCATTCAAAGATAAACGATTAATTAAAAAAAAAAAAAAAAAATTATAAACCAATTAAACCTAAAGCCTTTTATGATAGACTAATATATTGATACAACTAATCAACTATATGCGTTTGTTTACGGTAAGTATATGTGCTTATAATATGCCTTTGTTTGAATTAATGAATAAAATCTTTTTTAGTAGGTCAGGTCTTCCGATTGCAGTATATTAACACCTAATTACATAAAAATTGTTCTTATATTAAAAAAAAAAAGTTGTGTTTTAAAATTGGAAGTCATTGATAGGGTAATGAATGAATTCAAAATAAAATAAGACAATTTTAAATGATTTCTTGACCAACCATCCTTGAAAAAATTCTAATCAAAAAATTTTTTAGCAGTTACCCGATTTATTAGTACCGTCAATTGGGCCAACTTCGGACGGTATTTAAGTGTTGTTAAGAAACAAAAAATATGTGTAAAATGTTTAACTGTCCCAAATTTACAGTTGGCTTATTTGACGTTATGTAAAGCATTGTTTAGTTAATAAATTGTAACTCGAATCAATATTCATAATTAGCTATCAAAATTTAAAATTAATCTAATGACTTGATATTTAAAAAATATATTATTCAAATTTAATTGTCATAAGAATATGTACCAATAAAATCAACAAAACTGTCATTTTGAAAAGAAAGTCAATTTTCGTTAACGATTAAATACATTAACAATAGTTAAGTAAATTTAAAAAATCGATTACTATGAAAAAAATTATTAATGAATAATTTATTTTTAAATCAAAAATGTATTTAAAATATTAATTTAAAACTAAAAAAATATAAACTCAAAAAGCTACAAAAAGTACTACAAATTCGCGGTTACATATATTGAGAACAATTTTATAATTATCAATGCCAAACACATATGTTATTAATTTATGTTTGAATGTTTTTAAAAACGTAATAGGTAGGTATGCTCAATATAATTTTAAAATGATAAAAATAACACTTTCAAATTATTTCTGTTTTTTCGTAATTTTTTGCTGCTAAATAATTATAGACAGGAGTAATCCTAGAAATAATTTTTTTAAGCTATGTAATACATTTTGCTGACTAAATTATCTTAACGAGTAGAAAGTTCCATATTATATTTTTAATGTACATTAATAACTAAAATGAACATTTTGAGAGTATCACACCTCCTATAACATCGTTCCTGAATTTAAAGAAAACTATTTTTTATTATTTCTAATACTGATGTGACAAAATGTTCAAAATCGATTTTAGGGAATTATCTAAAATCAATAATTTAAAATAGTATACGAGTAATCTATGTTAGATTTACATAAAATTACTTGATATAAAATATTAATTAATATGAACTTATAAAATATAAATGATGTGACAATGAGAAAATATTCCAAATCATTTTCAACAATCTTTTCATTTTAATATTGTATCAAAGGTCATAGCATAGAATTTTGTTATATTATGAACAATTTATTTAATGTTAAAAAAAAAAAAAAAACTTTTATTGCTTTATAAACATTGTAAGTGGTTCTTTTATAACGAATTTTACTATGATATTTAATAAATAAGTATAAATATAATATAAAGTTTACTTAATATAAATCGTTTCAGGATGTTTATTTTCAATGTTTAATGTAAATCTTAATGTAGTGATTATAATAAAAAATATATATATTTTTTTATGTTTATGAATAACAATTTATAATAAATATGCACTAACTAAAGGAATCAAAAATTTAAAGTGTTTTTTGTTTTATATTAGTTATTATATCATGATGTAATAAATGTATTTAAAAGCTATTACACTAATGCGTTTCAAAATAACCTAAACAATTTGTGAAAATCCTATTTAATTTAAAATAAAAATAATATTAAAAAAATAATTTGATGTCAAATAAATTGAATGAAATACACTATGTAAAAAAAATATCTTTTACAAAAGATCTTGAAATGTCATTAATTCTTACTCGACTAGCTTTTAATTACTTTCAACTTATTTATCTGTTGAAAAAAAACGCGTTTTTTTTATAATTTAATTCGTGTTATATGGCACTACACAACTTGCAGTCCAACTATAGCGTGTTCATTTCACTATGATCACTGCAAGTACACTTGTAGCTTAGCAAATACTGAGTGATAATAATTATCAATTGTATTTGTTTTGAGTAAGTCGAGACATCTACAGGTAGTAAGTGCCTATCTAAATTTTGGGCTAGTGACAAATTTTTTATAAATATGAATTTAAGTTTATAATGATTAATTATGATATTTTTTCACAATTACATTATTCATTAGGACATGTAAAACGAATACCGGATGTTAATTGATGTTTGATATGTATGTGCCTCTTCTCTTTCCATTCAATTTGAGAGAATAAGGAGGCGGCAAAGGATCAAAAGGAAAATAACAAAATAAGGATGATATCGATGAAAGGACTGTAATTCTTGTGTTAATATCCGCACATCGATTCAAAATCACGTGTCGTTTACAACTCGAAGTAATCCATTAAAAAAGATTACTTCCACTACTTGGCTCATCCTGAAGTCGATAATAATACGCTCAGATATCTAAAAAAAATTATTTTGCAAGAACAAGCAAGATTTACACGGCAAATTGGTCACAACCTAGTTAAATGTTCTGTTATTATGACGTGAATGTATTTTCAAATTTACACAACTGTTGTAAAATAAACTTTTCATATCGCACATGTACGTATTCATACAGATGAACAGAAAAATAATAATAAACCGTTTTCTAATAAATGATTTTGCATGTGAAGGTCATATATGACAGGAAATAGGAGTTCGGGTTGACCAAAATAATATAATAGTACAAACAACACAAAAGTTTTCTTTGAAAATTGCACATTTTATTTTTTTAATATATTTCATACGAACGACGGATCTGCTGGCCGTTCGTACGTATAGATTATTATACAAATAAGAGTATAATGACTATACGTGATATATAACTATACAATTTTAAATAATATTACATTTACACGAGGAGGGGTAACAGGTTAGCTTAATAAACAAATTAATCAAAAAACAAACAAAAATAAAAATGTACACTAATCGTCGGCCGTCATGACGAATCGTAAAATAATTTTCAGTTCGTTTTAATATTCGCGTTGATCGACCGACACCTACTTAAAAATAAATTAATAAATAAAAATTCTATAAGTTATAGCGATAATAACTACATCACAGTACAGAGAATATAATATTCTAAAATCTATTAAAGGTTTGTCGCTCAAACAACACGTCCTTCAGTACTTTTCTCCCTAATAACTACACAAACGTACACGACGGTTCCTTTAGACTAATGGCTAATTAAAATTTACACATACATAATTAAAACACAAACAAAATAATAATTTCAAAACAGTTAGTATAGTCAGTTAAAACTCATACATATAATAATAATAATAATTAAACTTATTAGGAAAACTTTTTCATCAACTTCTTTTCAAATATACGCGAGATCATTTGTATTAAAACGTTTACCGCTTTACATCAATCCTATTCAAAAGACAATATTACTCTCTAGACGGCATGAAATTTACTCAAAGCGAATAATACCGTGTTTTCTATAGTATCAACGTGTTTTATTTTTTCTTTAGAAAAATATTAAAAACTAATTGTGGGGGAAGTAGGACGCATACCGAAAATATTGTTGCTGGTGAAGTTGATGATGATGGTGATCTTGAAGAGCCATCGCGGCTGCAGCGGCCGCCGCGGCTTGATGAAGGTTGTAAGGCATCATGAGAGGAGTGGACACCGGGTAAGGTGTGGGTACGATTGCCGGGAACCGCTGCAAGATGTCGTCGTCGACGGCGGCGGACTTGCAGGGATCCGGTCCGATCAGGCTCTCGATATCGAACGGTCTCTTGCTGGCCGGCTTGGTGATGGTCATGGCCGCGGTGTCTACAGTGACCGCTACAGGTCTCATTGGCTGAGGAGGATGCGGCGACGATTGCATGACGGCGGGCGGTGGTGGACTACCGGCGGCGGACGAAGACGACGAGCATCGAGATGATGCTGAAGATCCCGGAGACATACCCGGATGGTTGCGTTGCATGTGCGCAAGATTATTGGCCAATGCTATCAGCTCGTTGTCTAATCTACAAAATAAAAATAAAAAATCGTTAGACAAATCAGTAGCTTAATTGGTTTGCGATTTATAAACAATTAATATATAAAATAGAAGCCTCCTCACCTGTCTTTGTCGGACTTGACGAGCTTGAAACGTTTACGGCGCCGAAGAAGCGATCCGTTTTCGAACATGTCCAAGGCGGCTGGATGAAGAGCCCAGTATGCGCCTTTACCGGGTCTGTCCGGCATTCGAGGAATCTTGACGAAACAGTCGTTAAATGACAAATTGTGTCTCAGCGAGTTCTGCCAACGTTGCGTGTTTCTTCTATAATAAGGGAACTGGTCGCTGATGAATTTGTAAATGTCCGACAGTGGCAACATCTTCTCCGGAGAGCTCCATATGGCCATGGCCGTTAGAGAGATGTAACTGTACGGTGGCTTTTGGTCACCATAAGATTCACGGCTCGGACGCGGCATAGTTTTTATTTTGTCGACTGTATTAAAAAAATCGAAACACTGAAATCACTGGGTTATAAGGCCTCGATCCGTAAGCGAATGCGCGCACGCACAAAAAACGATACGACGGTCTCGGTTGTGGCAAAGAGAGCAAACCCTTTTCGAGCGGACAGTTCCAACGACGACCGTAAGTTACGACGCGCAGGTTCGGACTAAACTAATGCGACGGGAACGCAGTGGCGGATCATCGTACGGAAGTGACGGGCGGGAGCCAATGACATGACGACGTAAATCGAATGGCGTGGGCGAGGCCCCAGTTCTTGACGCCGCCCAAATATCTCCCCTCTTACCGAGTTAACGGACCTTCACATTTACATTGCATACTCTACACTACGATAAATTTTTTCATCTCGCCGACACATCCATTCAAAACAAAAGTAATGATGGACCACCAAGTACACGTCTGCCCTCTGGGAAATAACAATCTGTACCTGGGGATACTTGGCACCCAAAAGACATCAGTTTTGGCTTTTATGCTTATCGAACAGAGGTCTTCGGGTAATTTGTCCGTCTACACAATGATCCGTTAATCATAATCCACTCATTACTCACAAAATAAAAATTATTTCCAGAATATTTCTTTTGGTTTCCTAATAACTAAGTATTTTTCTCTTATAATTTTGTGAGGGTATCAATTTAATATTTTAATGGAAACATATATATTTAACTAGCCTATAAAATAGTAAAGGACCTAATTAATAAGTAAATGACGGGTCGATAACAACTTTTAGATCAGTATTTTGGAAGTTACTAACATTTTTATACCAATGTAGGAGGACTGCGGCCGAGAAATATCTAATGATATAAATAATCATTTTCGCGCCTCTCCTTTAGTTTATATTTTATAATCGTCATAATTACTGAAGTATTATTTCAAAAGTTGTTATCGACCATGAAAAATACTTTATGATTGAGAAATTTGAGTAAATTGAGAAGTACATGTATCTAAAAGAAACCAAAAAACAATTGTTCCCCTAATTATTTTCATTTTATAAGAAATGAGAGTGGGTTATGATAAGCGGATCACTTTGTATACTATAAACTGGCTAAATAGACAAAGAACTAGTCGTTTCATCTCCACTGATACAATACCTTATAATAAAATATGGTACTTATTATTAGTGTTATCTGATTCTATCATTCAGTAAAACGACAACCTTTAATAATACAAATACTAATTCATTGTTAATCTTTTTAAATCAATTCCCTCCGACAACATTGCAATTGTAAACAACATGACGTATGTTATTTTCATTCCTTTTTTGTGGTGAGTATTTAAAATAGTTTTTGACACAAGTCTACAAATAAACAATTTATTATAATAATATTTTAATATAACAATTTAAAATATAATTTATTATAATAATATTTTACTAATAAATAAGTATAATGTTACAAAATTTATGTACATTAAATATATTATTTTATTTTTATTATATTCAAAAAAATAATAACTAAATAGTTGTATTTTTGTAGCTAAAAATATCAATGTCAAAACAATATTTTATTTATAAATGTTTTTGTAAGAGTAATGTAAATTCCAGAAATTTAAATACGTCCTTAAATGTTCATAATTAATATGAATAAATTGTAACAATGAGAATGGAATATTTATAAAATTGTACTAATGATATTGTTTCTTAAGGAACCACCCCCTTTGTATAGGACATTTTTTGATAAAAATACAAGTATGGTCTCCGCATCAGTGACGTATTATTTCATTACTAAATTTGCAAGATACAAATGTTGTACCAGGAGATTATGAGGTATCGTGCAACGGGCTTACAACATAAATATTTTTAACGGGCATTGGTATTTTGTAGCGAACATCAAAACCATGTACCAGGAATTTATAAGTATTAATGTGATTATAAGTCCAGATGTTGATTAAGTGTCCAGCGTCTTGTTAGCCATTTTCGAACGGCCTCAAGTACGGTTGGGTTTGTTGGACGCCAGTGGATTACTGTTGACGCATGTGGCCAACAAAATTCAATGAGAGAATGTAAACAATGATGTTTGTCGATGAATCTTATGAGTTCCTGGTACAATATTTAGCTTTTATCCGAAACTTTGTGTACAAACAGAGATAGTACAGAGATAGCGGCAAGTTTTCAAAGCGACTTTGTTTTTGAATGGACGGGGTAAATATGTATAAGTATACACAAGTAAATATGTTACTTACCGTGGCACCTGAAATCGATGGTTGATAGGAGAGGAAAGTAAACTATATTAATAGTCTAGTTAAAAATACAAGAACCTCGAAAAGGGAGAATTCGCCGGTGCTAATTGGAGGAGTAATATTAGTTAGGTAACAAATGAAACTTATAAATTAAAAAATTTAATTTATAATCTTCTGACAATGAATAAAAAACTAAATTTATAACAACTTTATATTAAGAATTTACCGATGATAATAAATTTATTTCTTACAGTAATTAATAATGATGTGCACTGGACTTAGCTGTATACACAAACTGTTAACGAATAATTTTACAGTAATTTACAAAATATTATTAATTTATATTAAGGATTTCGATTTAAATACAATAAAACACAAACAAAGCAACAGCCGTTGAATCGATAAATCTCTTATTTGTGGAAGTTTTTCTTGAACGCACTCCAATATAAATTATTTATTATTTGACGATACTAATTAGGAATCGATGATTTTCTAACAAAAACTTTAAAAGAAATTTGACACTACACTTGATTTAGTCGATTCGATGATTTTCACTTTTTTATAATATTTCATTTAGTTAAACTTAATTACTAGTTACTTTGATAATTTTTACAGAAACTTATACTACAACGTTTTATAAAAATTCGATACATAATTTCAAACATTGATTTTGTAACTAAAGCAAAAACACGTTAATTCAAAAACGTCGACATGGAAAACTTGTAGATTCATTTAAGATTTTTTTGTGTTTTTTGGACACCGACCAAGGTTTATAGATTATAATCTGTAAATAAATATATAATCATAATCTATAAACCTTGACATCAACGACGTCACACATATTCTAGTTCGATTAATAGGCCGGCACTGATATCAACAACCACATGATAATGTTAATAACTTCATATCGTTGCGATATCATTCCACCGTGTACGGCCAACCGGCTGACAGCAGTATGTTGTCAACTAGGCTGCAACAGTTTTTTATACTGTCAAATTTGATTTCCGGGTTTGTCAGATTTGTTTAGAAACTTATTTAAAGACACATTTTTATCAAACAGATTTAGAGTAAACGTCAATAACGTGATTAAAATTTTTTTATTATGTGCTTTTAACTCTTATTTAATTAGATAACAGTTGAATGGTCAACCACGACAACGCTTTGTTTCTTTCACGAATTAACTAAATGTATATAGTTGTGAATATTTGATTATTTTATACTCAATATAAGAATACTAATACAGATATTATTTTATCATTGATTATTTAAATAATTGAAAAATAAATATAACATTAAACATTTATTTAAATTTCATTTAGATACATGTTTTTCTCAATTTATAAATCATGAATTATACATAAATAATCATTTATATTTCATGAAACGTTTTACGTGTTCATCTCTTATATATTTTAATAGTGTTAATCTTAATTTTTCAAATGTTTATATTTATGGTTAATTAGCTCATAAAATAAGCTAATTAGAATAATACAACTCGATAACAACTTTTAGATAAAATTTTGGAAAGTTAAGTTATTAACAATTTTTAAAATAATGTCTTACTTAAGAAATGAGGCACGGGGTTTGCTTTTTTTTTAACTAGACATTTGATGACAGAATTATTTGAAAATGTTGAAACTATACTGTGTCAACTTTTTGTTATGATAACTGTCAGGATCCTGGCGAGAAAGATCGTTTCACTTGATTTAACCGTTAGTATAAAACTTTTAATATTTATGTTAGTTATGAACGATATTGAGTAGTTAACCATTTTAGAACGTAATGAGCTAATTTTATTTTTTGGAAAAAATAATTAGTGATACCATATTTCTATTGTGATTTGGACTAAATTAAATTAATTGATATAAGGTTGAAAGTATTAATTCAATACTATTACGAATAAAAATAAATAAATGTATTTATATTTCATAAAGTACCTACATTCTTTAATAATTTTATTTTTGTTTAATTATATGTTTCATTTTGTTATATTATAATATTGAGAACGCCTACTCCTAGAAACCATAGGCAACTTAATAATCATATCAGCATACTTAAAACCATTGGCACAATTAAGGCAATTATTTTGATTGTTACTTTAAACAAAAGTTTTATCAACAATTGGTTTTTTTTTTGCTTGTTGGCATTTTAAATTCTTTTAGATAAATATTACTAATATATACAGATGTCAACATATGTTTTTGTAATCAGTGACAATATAATTAACAATTTTTTATGTTCAACTGTATTATCCGGTTTTAAATATCTAATACTTAAAATAAAATCACCATGATTTCAGTTGCTTATAATAAATCATAGTTTATGAATAATAAACTATGAACATGTAATAAAATAACTTTTTTAAAAGTCTGCAATACTTAATATGTAGTAAAAATAAATAATAATTTGAAATTTGAATTTAAAATTTTATCTGTTTACAAAAATTACAAGATAACTCATAAAACACATTTTCTAGCAGAGGAAAATAGAATTGAGTTTTTGTGTTATTTAATTCTCAATTAACTTACGCGAGGCTTTCTGACAGATACTATCAGTGGTGTTTACATAAAAATGCCAATGGGTATATGCCATTTTAATAAAATTTATATTACTATAATTGAGTATAATAATACAGTTTTCGATAGAAAGCCTCAACTCCTAAACCGGAAATACTTATAATCTTTTTGGGTTTTCTTTTAGAAATAGTACCAGGGGTGTAGGGAAATAAGGGATTTTTTGGCCATTGCAAATTTTTTTTACTTTTCTTCAAATTTTATTTAAAATAATAGAAGTGGGAGATTAAGAGATCTCCCAATCGATAATACTTTCAACTCCGATGGGTAACATTAATTGATAATGGTTGAGAACTTTTTACATTAAAATTAAATGCCTAGAATACATTATGAATAATAATGATTTCACTATAGTTAACATGAATTAAATAATTTAAAAAAAGAATTCATATCTTCTATGCCCTCGATGTATAGTTATTTTTACGAATTATAATTTAAATATACTATTTGGCGGAATTTTGATGATAATGTAGAATATCATCATTAAAGCCCAAAAAGGTACTTCATTTTATTATTTTACAACCGACCCTTAATGCTCGCGTGACATGAGTATGTCATACTGAAGTAGTTTTTATAGCTTAGCATGTCAATATTAGACTTCTAAGTAATAAGTTGCGTGTAATGACTCTTGGGTATTACGAAAAGTCGTTATAAACGAATAATGTTTACATAATTGTATGTAGTCTTCTTTGTCTCTTGGGATAAAATATGGTATTTTATTATCATTAATTGCAGCACTTATCCTATCGTTTCTATTAACTGTAAATATAATATTCATTCTCTATCACTAACAACAAAATCAATGAACTATTATTATAAAACAAATTGTATTTTTAAGAATCTCTAAGGAAACTTAATAAAATTAACAATTATTTATTTTATTAAAAAAATGACAGGAAAATAGAAATACTCTTCGTCTTATCTGTTTTTTATGTATGTTGTTTATATTTTTCATTTATCAATAACTGACGAGTAAATATTTCAGTATTGTCGACTCAGTTCAAAATTGTTGTTCTAACATCTTACTTTTAAAAAATTAAAAAGGCTTTTTATAGACATATGTACAACGCAATTTTTTATTATTAATCTAAGGAGAATTAGTCGTCTTGGTGTATAATAGTAAAGTAATAACTTTTATATTTTAATTGAAATATGATATAAAATGAACAACATTGTTGCATTCTCCTTACATTTATAAAATAACTTAATCTGTTTCCATTTGCAATAAAATATTACAAAATCACAAATCACCTATCAATGTCACCCAGTCATTAATTAGTGTAATTTACTACTATTAAAACTTTTGTTATAAAATATATATGTATATATATAAATATTTTTTTATTTTTTTTTTATTTTACTAATATAGTTTAAGAAAATAAAATACAGATAATTGCCTGCTATGTCATTTTCAATATTTTCAAAAGTATAAAAAAAAAAACAATTTTTTCTTATCACTTTTTAAAAGTATTTTACAACATAAAATCAAAAAAAAAAACTCTTATTATTATTATTAAATCTCCTTCCTTAATATTGTTAAATGAATATTTAACTAGCTTAGTTGTAAAATAATTATCAAAACGAAATTATAACAGGTTAATAACAATTTTTAATTTTTTGTTAAAGATATGAAATATTTTATATCAGGGTAGGAAGGTGAGTATAGTGTATAGAAATTAAAAATAATAAGATCCGAGCTTCATCATTAGCCTTCATTTAAAAGTATTTCTATTTAAATAATTTATGTCCATGCATTTTTAACGGTAAAATGGGGATAAAACAAAATTTATTTATGAAAATTAGAAAACACCATGTAAAAAGGTAATAATACTCGGTGTTTTATAATTTTTAGAGAAATAAATATATTGTGATCTATACTCATGGAAACATTGAATGAGACATGACAAGGTTCTCAAAATGGGCGTATTACAGAATTAAAAATAGACTGACAAGTGAGACATTGTTATGAAATCTAAATAAATAAAAGTATTTATTTATTTATTTTATTTATAACGTATAAATTTAAAAGGATTATAAGTCATATCCATTTAAAATTTTAAAATACTATGAATGACTCTCAAATAACATTAGATATCTTACCTATAGTTTATTTTTCAATATTATCTAAAAGTTACTCATACCACAAACATTGATACTACTTCTAATTTTACAAATATTCATGTTTTTATTCTTTTTATGTTTGATATATGTTTTACTTTTTGTATATATATATATATATTAATGCAACTAAAAATATTTTGTATCACAAGGGCTCGGGCCGTTTAAATAGATAAATAAATATTATATTATTCTTAAAAAATATTTTATAGTTATAAAATGAGTTCACGTTAATAATGGATGTTTATTATATCATTACAAGCATTTTTTGTAGCAGCAAACTTAAGATTTTTTTTATAACTTTGATTTGTATAAAAATTTATTTACTATTATTTATTATCAACAATATGATAAAATGTTTTTTCAATTTATTATTTTTTTTAAATAGCAAATAAATTTGATTTATTATTTTAAAATATTATTCTAATTAATTTCATTTTGCATATCCAATGTAAAAGGACGAGCTAACATATTTGCAATCATTCCATGAAAGCCGTTCAGAGTTTTAAAAACGCTACATACAAATTTTGTTTATTATAAAACTTTTGAACTAATTTAAAAATAAAATAAAATGACATTTTTCGAAAATATAAAAAAATATGTGTTTATTAGAATATGTAATAGTTATGAAAATGAAAAATATACGCTTAAGAATTTTATTGTTGAAAATCACAATATACTATTTATTTTATTCCAAAAATTAATTTATTAATGTCTTATACTTATATATTTTTCAGTCAACAGATTTTGAAACTTGTCATCTCAGAATATTTAAAAACAAATATCTATATTTTATTCTTCATCTATAAGTTTCAAAAGTTTTTTAGAAAAAAAAATGTTTTCTATAGAAATTGTTGACATTTAAATTGAAGTGATGCCTAGAAATATAAAAACTTTAGAAATTCAAAAAATTATATAAAATTCATAAAATATATTATTATTATGACATGATTAGATCATGAAAGTGTTAATTACTAATGGAAGTGCAAAACTATAAGAAGCCTTATAAATGTGCAATATCAAGAATCTATAGAAATGTATATATTTTAAAAAAGCCATAAAAATACACAATAATAAGAAGACTTATAAATGCATAACATTGAGAAGCCATTGAAATGTAAAATATTAAGAAGCTATAGAAATAAATTACATAAAAAGCCATAGAAATGCATAAATATAAAAATACAATAGAAACTCTAAACATTAAGAAGCAATAAAACTTCATAGGTTTAAAAAAATCCATTTAAATGCTAAAAAAAATATTGTGAAACCATGAAAATATACTAAAGCATAAAAAAAAATTATGAAACTATAAACATTTTTATAATTTTAAATATCTAATGTTTTACTAAAGACATCAAATGTGTTTTCATATACATATATTTTTTGTAGCGTTTATTCTTTGATCTTTACATGACACTTTGAGTTATTACTAGATTTGTTTAAACTTTTGCAAAGGTCATTATACTTGCATAGATTGCCAATTTGGAATATATGGAAAGTAGAAATAACAGCTTCAATAATTTTTTAGCTTCGATACATAACTGAGAAGGTATTAATTTTACTATATATTTTTTTTTGTGTGTGTTTGTTACCATTTTTTCTGAACTCTCATCGAACCAATTTCTTTCAACGATACGTCAAAAGATTACAAGTCGTATCTAGTCGAAGGCATGACCCTCAAAAATTGAAAAAATTTCACTCGTTCCCCATAAATGGGATATCTCCAAAAAATTATAAATTTAAAAATCGTTAATTTTCGAATTTTTTTTTTCTTAAAACTGCCGTATTTTTTTTAAAAATAACTAAATTATAAAATAACTAATATAATTTTTTTTTTGATAGATGCATGATGTCTTTACCTTTTCTTTATAAATCTGACCCATTAAAACGACAACTTTTTCACAAAAAGTTAACTTTTCCAACTTAACTTTTAAAATTGTTCCGGAAAGTCTGAAATTTTTTTATATATCTTAAATTAAAGCTAATTAATGTAGTTTATTATAGAAAAAAAAAATTCGGACTTTATTTTGTCTTCACGGTGAAAATGGCTACCAAATGCTATTTTTGTGTGAAAATTCTTGATTTTATTTTTTACATTTTTAACTTTATAATGCTATGACATATTGAAAAGTGTATAGATCAACATTATATTTTTATGAGAAATAATATTTTTTAATAATCCCTCTTTCATTCGACATACTTTATCTTAATCAGGATATAAATAAGGAAATAGCAGATCATGTAGCTTTTGTAATAATCAACCAATATTTAAAATTAAACACTATCTAAAGATTTGCATCGAAGCATTTTTTATGATAGTGATTTTAATTACTGTCAGATATCATTATACTTGACCTAACTATGTCACGTCACCACTGTGCCGTGACCCCTACGTGCAGGGTTTTTTGATAATTTAAACACTTTTTTGTTGTTATATTTACTTAGACATTATTCTTAAATTATTAACTATGTAATACATTGCATATCATTCCTTAGGCGTTATGATCGTTTTTCAAACAGGAACACATATTTTGAATTTAATCAAATATTTGACTTTATAATTTAAAAGAAAATGATGTTTGTATTTTTAATAAAATATTTGACTTTATAATTTAAAAGAAAATGATGTTTGTATTTTTAATAACACTTTATTTGTATATTAAGTATAAAACTTTAATGTTTCAAATGTTTGAATTAATATACATGTAAAACACACAATGAATTACAAATACAGGAAGCTATTTGGTTGTTATGACGTTACTATCACAATCAAAGAGTGTACATTGTCAATTATGACTACCAATAGATATCTTTCTGTTTACCAGTTGATGTATTTATAAACTCACAACAATGTGCTTTACTACCAATGATAATAAATGCGAATATCGTCATCATAAAAAACCAATAGCCACCTGTATTTGTAATCCCTAGTATATTATACATGTATATTAACTCAAAAATTTGAAACTTTAAAATTTAAATCTAATAAACGAAATAAGTTATATTAAAAATTCAAATGTCATTTACTATTATAATAAAACTCAAACATTTTATCAAATTCAAAATTAGTGTTCTCATTTAAAAAAACAAAGTTGACACACTTAAATGGCATAAGGGATGAACTTAAAAAATATTACATAACTAATAATTCAGAAATAATATGTAACTAAAGGTAACTAAAAAAAAAAATGTTTAAATTATTTTTATTCTAAGTTATTTAAGTAGTTTATGATAAAAAAAATTGTATACTTGTAACTTGTATACTATGTGATTATTTTAAAGTCACTTTATTTTCTTTTAAATATTACACAGTGGTTGGAAATAGTTGATTGCATGTAGCAATAATATTGTAGTATGCTACATTTTTTATTAGTTATATGGAGAGCAAATTAGTTTTGTTAGATATAGTTTTTTTAATAGCGTTAATAATTACTTGTAGTTTTAACTATACATTTTTAATAAAATATTTTAGATTTTCGTTTAGTGTGTATGATAAATGAGTATTATAATCAAGTTTTAAAGTCTAAAAAACAGGTTAAAATTGTCTCAAATTTTACACAGCTATTTTATTATAAAATTTATTAACTCTTTTATAAAAATTTGGGGAGTTTCAATAAACAATTTTTTTTATGGAGTGTTTAATTATTGCTCAACTTCTATTTAGCAATAATTTTTTTGGATGTGATAGAATAATTCTGAAAACAGATAAATTTTCAACGGAAAATTCTATAAAGGAGTTTATCTAAATAATGTAAACCTTAGTAATTTTTTTTTGTCTTGTGTAATGAATGTATTTGAATTTATTGAATACAGTTTGATTTTTATAAATCCGTGTAATATACTATTTGCAGTTTTAGCACATTCTAATTAAATTTAAAAATAATAGTTATATCGTCAGCTTGCTGTGGAAACCGTTTATAAGTTATTTCTGTTATTATTTTTTAATTTGTAATCGTCACTATTGATGTAAAAATATATTAACTTGATCTTTTTAGACAATGTAAACTGCGGTTTTATGAACTTTAACAAAAAAAAAAAAAAAAAAAATCGAGTGTATAATTATTCATTAAACTACGGTAATAAAAATTGAAAAATATTACTGTTATTAATTTTTACGCCAAAATGGCAATTAGTTGACAAGTATATTTTAAAATTATAAATTGTAAATTTAATGAGGATAAAAACCACAAAGTTTTTAGGTGGTTTGCGGTTTTTTTTTTAGACAACTAAACTATCAGAGTTTACTGTGTGAATGGGTTGAAAAACACAAAAATCTGTTATCACCAGAAAAAAAATTTGGAAAAACGATACCGAAGATTCAGAAAGAGTAGGATATTTTTATCATAATCTCCCACAATCGCAACGCAGTGACATGATAGTCCGACGATTTGTTAAAATTAAAAAAACAAAATTCTGAAGGGATTCAAATAACGAAAACTTTTTTTTTGAAAGCTTTGAATTTGTCGATAATGACAGGACAACGAAGGAGGAACGATTGTGTGGTACTCTGTCTGTTGGTATTTGAGACAGCCTGCTGACGTATTGATTAGATGATTTTTACAAATAGTTTTTTTAATGTTTTCTAGCTAATGTCATCGTATGTTGCTTCTCAAGCGATATGATGACCCATTTAAGCTGTTAATTTTGAATGGTAGCAATATGCATTTTTTTGACTATATGTATATACGAGGGTGTGTTAATGAGTATAGAGTCAAAAGAGGATATCGCTTCATTGGCTAGTGAGTCCACTATTTCATTACCTATGATACTGATGTGATGTGGGGCACACAGAAATTCAATCTTTTTTATGGTCTGGGTAAAACTCGTAGACTAATTTTATTTGATGGATTCATTTGTAGAGATTTTGGAGCGCCTAACGGGTCAAAAAAAGTGCTTTTTGGACAGTGGTTGATTCAGCATATAGTACCGCTTTTCGATAGCATTGATTTCAGATGTAAAAGTATAAAATTATTGCTATCATTGTTTAAATTTAAACTTATGCTGTATTATAATCGTTAATCATGAAGATTATTGACTTAGTTAAAGATAACAATTTCAATTTTTATAATGTAATATTTAGAAATTCTTAATATATATGTACTTTTTGTTATTTAAATGTATTAATTAAAATATTTAAGGTTCGATGAGAAGCATAGAGGTAGTGTCGGAATTACTCGTGTTTGGACACTTAGCATATATTGTCCAGTGGTGTCCTCTACATGCATACTTATTAAATAAATATAAGTAGGCAGATTTTTTTTTATAATCTTCAGAACAAAGATCGGTAGGAGTATTATTATTCCACTTCAGGGAAAATGAAGGAGAGTGGTAGCCTTTAGTCTATGGGTTCGCAATAGTGAAAAATATCTCATAGCACCTTTTCATAGTTTAGTAGGAGGATTTAAAAACATGTTTCTATTAAAAATTAATAGAAAAAATTATTGTTATTTATGTATAACTACTAATAAAGATATTAAATTTACATATAAATAAAAAAAATTTTTGGCTGAACTATCCGCATTTGTATTGTTTATAGGTTGACATCATTTGTGATTTAATAATATCTAGTTGGTTCTCTTTTTCGGTTTATTACATACAAACTTTACATTACTATTCAGTTGTCAATATAAATAAATATAAAAGTAAAAATAAATAAACAATATCAAGATTTTTAATTCTTCCGTGTTTTTATAGCCAATTCATTTATTAAAACAAATTAAACCTATACATTTTTTTAAAAACATTTATTTATTTTGCGGAATTTTAGAATGTATTAATTTTGAGTTTTTAATCTTTAATATTACAAAAACATAATGTATAGTCTAAACTGCTCAAAATAAGATTGCCTTATTATTTGTTTAACACAGACGTAATTTTAATACTTCAAATAGGCTTAATTTTAGCTTTGCCAACACCTTGAGTACTTGTTATTTACATAAATTTAAAAATGTATTAATTTTTCATTTTGTTAAGAGTTTTATACAGAAAATAAGCCCATACATTATTAATGTATTTCATAAACTTTATTTATAAACGGTTTATATTTTTATTAAAACAATTTTAATCGCACATATCATTGAAAACTAATAAACAAATCATTTAAATTTTTTTATTCTAAGAAAAACCTTTTTTTTCGCTTTATTTTATTTAATTTGACTGGATCAGCACTATTAATTTATTAATAAGTGACACTATTCATTTATTGCTTGAAGAAACGGCATATTTAAGGGAAACTTTTAATTAAACCATGGGGAATGTTGAATAAAATTATTTTATTTAGCTTTGTAATCTAAAATAATCTATAAAAATATTGTTGATCGAAGAAAACCTACGATAAATTATAGTTCAACAAATGTATAAATAAATAAGTGAGCAATTTGTTTGATTTATTATTACTATTTTTAATTTTATGAGCATATATTCTATACAAATGGTATTTCTATTGATGTGCAACAACTTCGTGATAAATGTTATTTTTACGTATTACGTAAAGAATGTTAATAGTTAAGATATGTGCTGTACTTGATATTATTTTAATTTAAGTAATTTCATAAAAAGACCTTCAAATTATGAATAAAATTGTGAGATAACACATAATATTAAAACGGTAGTATAGTGGGGTCATGGCACAGTATGGACGGGTGATAGTCGAAACAAGTATAGATGATATCTGATAGTGATTAAATCATTGTCATAAGACACGCTTCAATGCAAATCTGTAGGATAGTGTTTAATTCTAAAGGATTGATGCATAATTACAAAATTAACATCTACTCCCATTTTCTAATTATATTCTGATTAGTAGTTACTAAATTTCAAATTATAATTTATGAATAATATTTTTCATAGCAATTAAATATAGTATGAAATTAATATTTAATAATTTAATATTGTAATTTTTAAGGAGAAATATTAAAACATGATAAATTAGTATATTTTGTTACCCTATGACAAAAATGTATAAAGATTGAAGAGTTTAATGCAATTCTTTATAAGAGAATTTTTTTTTACTTATGAATAAATACATAAGTCTACAACTTTCATCGGAATCAGAAATATACTTTTTTAAACCAACTTTTCGAATTGTTTTCAAATCTGAAATTAGACTTTTTCTATCACATCTAAGTTTTGAGATTATAACTATTTATTAAAAAATGTGTATTTATAGATGACAAAAATAGTTAAAAACAAAATAAATTCTTTTTAAATGATTATTTATTTTGATTTTTAATGTGTTAAAAATTACAGTGCAAAATATCATTTTTAACCTATTTTTTGGTCATTAAATGTTGATTTTTTGAAAGTTTATATAAAAAAAGTTGAATTTGTTACCATGACTTTAGCTCAACTTGCAAGTTTGAAATTGACATCATTAAATAAAAAGTTTAAGTCGGGAAATTTTATAATTACTATTTACAGTAAATTTATCAGAAAAGCTCAATATTTTTTTTTGCATTTTAATTGTAATAGATCACTTAAATAGAAATAATAGTAATTATCTCTTAGTAACTTTTGGCGTTTAAAAATATTCTACAATTGAAATATTCAAAAATTAAATAATTTTAATGATTTACTTTAAAAAAAACCAATCAAAAAGTTGTTAAAAAAATCTATTCAATTTAGCGTATTATAAAATTAATTATAATTGAAAAAATTCATTGTTAAATATTGAAATTAAAAATAATTTTTTTAGAAATTATTTATGTAGCAACATGTTACTAAAAATTTTGGAATGTTATAGACTGTTAGTAACACGCAAATAAAGTTAAAAAATTAATAAATTACAAAGAAAAATTATTTAGTTTTGTAGTTGAAACCGATTATCATATCCGACCTAATTCGACAATAAATACTTTAAAATGATTAAAAATGAATGACTTTAATTTTCTCTATGAATAAAGCTAGTTAATGCAACTTTTTTTTAATAAAGTTCAATTTTTTTTTATTTTTGAGGGTAATATCTTCAACTTGTATTGTAAATTGTAATCATTTGATGTATCATTAAAAGAAATTGGCCAATTGAGAGCTAAGATAATAAAAGACAGCCACAAAAAAAAAACTGGAGTACAATTATTTTAATATGAATACGAAATTTCTTATCACGAATGGAAACTATAGTGTTTGAAGTTATTGAAAATTTTGTTTCTATTCAAAATTCTTTGTAAGATATTTTAAAATAAAATAAAACACAAAACTGAGAATTTTAACTTAAAAATAGCATAATTTTGAATATAGTAGCCATTTTCACCAAGAAAACAGAGTTCGAAATATTTTTATAACTTTTTAAAGTTTATTACATAACCTTTAATTTAAGATATTTATAAAAGTGTCAGTAATTCCGGAACATTTTTAAAAGTTAAATTAAAAAAGTTAATTTTTTAGAAAAAAGTTTTCACTTTGAATTTCCTGTTGTGAGCAGATGAAGGGTCAAATTTACAAAATGATAGATAAATATCTAATGTATCTATAAAAAAAAACGGTAGCACAGTGGGGTCGAGGCACAGTGTGGACGAGGCATAGATGGGACAAGTATAGATGATATCTGACAGTGATTAAAATCACTATCATAAGAAACGCTTCGATGCAAATCTGTAGATAGTGTTTCCTTTAGAGAAATTGGTGAAATATTTTAAAAGCAACATGAACTCTTATTTCTTTAATTATATCCTGATTAGTAGTTCTTTGATTTTAAAATATAATATATGAATAAATACTAATTATAGTTTTTAAATTTAGTATGAAATTGTGAGGCCAGCTATGATGTATGGTTCATAGTGTTGGGCGGTTGATAAGAAAGTAGAGCAGAGAATAAGTGTAGCAGAGATGAGAATGCTTAGTTGGATGAGTGGAGTGACTAGAGAAGATAGGATAAGGAACGAGCATATAAGAGGAAGTATAGGTGTTGCGTCAATCGTGGATAAGATGACAGAAAATAGACTTAGATTGTTTAGTCATGGTATGAGGAAAGAAGAATCGAAAGCTGTAAGAACAGTTATAGAAATGAATGTTGAAGGAAGAAGAGATAGAGGAAGACCAAAAAAGAGATGGAGGGATGCTATTGAATGCGATTTGAGGACAGCTGATGTGAGCGTAGAAGATGTGGGAGATCGTGTCAAGTGGAAGCTTAGGATAAGGGTGGCCGACCCCAAGTAGTTGGGATTAAGGCAAAGAAAAAGAAAAATATTACCAGAAATTCCGGTGGCAATTGACATAATATGATTGTTGTTTCGGAATGTACAATTTAGCGTTTAGTTGGGTTTAAATAATATAGCGTCAAATCAATTACCTACTCTATCGCTTGTATATTAATATACACTACACTTTAATGATACAATAAATAAATAAACTCACACATACACACATATGCATTTATAACATTGTGTCTAACGTAAGTGTAACATGATAAAATATAACCGTAAAATGAAAAAAATGGAATATAAATTTTAGTACTCATATTAAATGTAATGTAACTCGAAAAATATTTGTTTAAATGAAAAAATATAAGATAATTTTTTTGTTTATAATTGTCTTTTAAACAACTTTTGTACGAAACTTTTTTTTGTAAGTTAAATATTTTTTGAGAAAATTAAAAAAGCTCATATTTTTGAACTTTTGCGAGGCTGTAAAAAAAAAGCTCAATTCCAATCTTGAGGACTATTAGTATGTCATTATACATATTTTAATTCAACTTTTAAAAAAAAACAGTTTTTATTGAAAATTATTGTATCAAGCCCTTTAAATTTTTATACACGTAAAAGTAAAGCAAAATATAACTTCTTTATTATTTTTATAATTTCTCCGTTTAAATTACAATATTAAATATCAATTTCATACTAAATTTAATAATTATAATTAGTATATATTCATATATTATATTTTAAAATCAAAGAACTACTAATCATGATATAATTAAAGAAATAAGAGTTGATGTTGCTTTTGGAATAATCCACCAATTGCCTAATTAAAACAAAAAAAAAAAAAGTTTGTTGGGAATTTTTTCTGCTATTCTCCAAAATTACTCCTTCGTTGACTAGAATGAATCATTAAATAGAAAATTTTATGAGAATTAAAACAATGTTATTTTTAAGATTAATATGCAGTCAGAAAGTTTTATAATTATTATTTATTGTAAATTTATCAGAAAAACTCATTATTTTTTGCATTTTTATCGTAATAGAACACTTAAATAGAAATCATAGTAATCATTTCTAAGTAATTTTTGATATTTAAAAAGATTCTACTATTGAAATATCCAGAACTGAATTAATTTTAATGATTTACTTTAACTAAAAAAAAAAAAGTTAATATTTTGAATCCCTCTTGTGGGCAGGTAAAGGGTTAGATTTATAAAAAAAACCAAATGATAGATAAAGACATGCATCTAAATAAAAAAAAATATACTGATTTGGTCATTTTTGATAAAGTTATAACAATTAACAAAGTTATAAGTTTTATACACTGGACTACAAGGAACTTCCATCAGAAACAAAAATATACTATTCTAAATCAACTTTTCGCGATGTTTTAAAATGTGCAATTAGACTTTTTCTATAACTTCTAAGTTTTAATATTATTAAAAAATAGTTTTTACATATAAAAAAAAATAATTAAGAACAAAAAAAATTGTTTTAAATTAATACTGATTTGATATAATATTTAATATTAATTTGATTATTAATAAGTTAAAAATAAGGAAAATGACATATTTAACCTATTTTGTTAATCGTTTAAAGTTGATTGTTGTAAATGTTTATAATAAAAAAAAAAAATTTATTTTACCATAACTTTTAGCTCAATTGGTAAGTTTGACATTGACATAATTAAATAGAAAATTTTATGACAATTAAAAAAATTGTATCGTTAAGATCAATATGCAGTCAGAAAGTTTTATAATTACTATTTATTGTAAATTTATCAGAAAAGCTCAATATTTTTTTGCATTTTTATGGTAATAGATAACTTAAATAGAAGTAATAGTAATAATTTCCTAGGAACTTTTGTTGTTTGTTGAAAAGATTCTATAATTGAAATATTGAGAACTTAATTAATTTTAATGATTTACTTTAACTAAATGTACCAATCAAAACAAAGTTGTTAAAAAGATTTACTCAATTGAGTGTATTATAAAATTTGATTATATTTGTAAAAATCAATTGTTAATTCAGGAGAAAAAACAATCATTTTTTTTAGAAATGATTTATATAGCAACATGTTACAAAAAAAAATTGTAATATTATAGTCTAGTAGTAGCACACACAAATAGAGTAAAAAAATTATTAAATTACAAAGTAAAATGATTTAATTTTGTAGTTGAAACCTATCATATCAAACTTCATTCGTTAATAAATATTTTGAAAACATTAGAAATTAATGATTTTAATTGTCTTTATGGAGACGATGTAATAACTAACTGTTTAATTGATAAATTAGAATTTTTTTTTCAATTTTTGAGAGTAATATCTTCAACTAGATACGAATTGTAGTAATTTGACGTATTGTTGAAAAAAGTAGGTCAAGTTAGAGCAGAGAAAATAAATGATAGTCACAAAAAAATATCTTCTCGGCTTTGCATCGAAGCGAAAACTTAAAATATAGTAAAATAATTTTAATACGAATAAGAAATTTCTTCTTGCAAGGGGCGACTAAAGTGATGGGATCCTTGATCTTTATTGAAGTTATTGAATCTAAATGTGATAAAAATCAAACGAGTTAAAATTTATACTAACTTAAAAAGAATTAAGAAAAAATGCAAAAAATTCATTGCCATATGCGGGTTGGAACCTCGTACCCCAAGCGTGTAAAACATAAATTTTACCAACTCGGCAACCGTACGTTGCTTCCGGCGGTTGAAAAATTGGCTATTTAAGCTAGTTCAAATTTCAAAGTTATTTTTCTCGACTTAAAAGAAACAAACATATTTAAATAAGTTTAACTATCTATACTATATCAATTTTAATTTATATAATATTTATGAAAATCTGTACTCCCCTTGTCAGGTATTTTAAAATAAAATAAAATACAAAACCCAGAATTTTAACACAAAAATAGCATATTTTTGCATACGGTAGTCATTTTTACCATGAAGACAAATCCAGAGGTCAAATTTTTTTTTTTCACATTAAAGTATATTACATAAGCTTTAATTTAAGATATATTTAAAAGTGTCAGTATTTCCGGAATACTTTCAAAAATTAAATTGAAAATATCGTAGTAACAATACGCATGTTTAAAGTTTTGACCCCCCTTGTTAAAGGGGTATGATCCGATTTACAAAAAAAGCGTGCCAGATGAAAGGGGTATATCAATATTTATTATAAAAAAATAATAATATAGATCCATACATTTTTCCAAAAGTTATATAAAATATAAATTAAATAATATAACATATAAAATCGAGATTTTTTTCACGGAAATCGTACGTTTTTCTTTAACTTTGATGTCCGTTTTCACCACGAAGACAAGTCCAGAGGTCAAATTTTTTTTTTTCAAATTAAAGTATATTACATAAGCTTTAATTTAAGATATATATAAAAGTGTCAGTCTTTCCGGAACATTTTCAAAAGTTAAGTTGAAAAAGTTCTACTTTCTATACGCATTTTAAAAGGTTTGCACCCCCCCTGTATAAAGGGAAATGGTCCGATTTTAAAAAAAAGTATGTCGAATGAAAGAAGTATATATAAAGTATTTATCATTAAAGAATAAAGTTGATTCATGCATTTTTTAAAAAGTTATAGCAACATAATGTTAAAAAATGTAAAATATAATATCAAGAATTTTTTCACAAAAATAGCATATTTTTGCATACGGTAGTCATTTTCACCATGAAGACAAGTCCAGAGGTCAAATTTTTTTTTTTCAAATTAAAGTATATTACATTAGCTTTAATTTAAGGTATATATAAAATTGTCAGTCTTTCCGGAACATTTTCAAAAGTTAAGTTGAAAAAGTTAATTTTTTGTAAAAAAGTTACCATTTTGAAACCCCATCCTTTGGGCTGTTAAAGGGTCAAATGTTCACAAAAATATATAAAATGATAGGTAATTATCTAAGGTATCTATAAAAAAAAAAATTATATTGATTCGGTCATTTTTAAAAAAGTTATGGCAATTTTAAGTAAAAAAAATTGAAAAAATATCGAAAATTAGCGATTTTTAAATTTGTAATTTTTTGGGGGATTTCCCCCGTTTACGGGGAACGAGGGAATTTTTTTCAATTTTTGAGGGTAATGTCTTCGACTAGATACGATTTGTGATCTTTTGACATATTGTTCATCAAAATCGGTCCAGCGAGAGCTGAGATTGAGCGTTCACAGACACAAAAAAAAAAAATAAAAAAAAAAATAAAAAAACACATCATAGTAAAATTAATACCTTCTCAGCTTCGCATCGAAGCTAAAATTGTTCCTAATCATCTATATTTCTAAAAGTTATGGAAATTTTAAGTAAAAAAAAATGTCAAAAATTAACGATTTTTAAATTTGTAATTTTTGGAGATATCGCCCATTTATGGAGAACGAAGGACATTTTTTTAATTTTTGAGGGTAGTGTCTTCGACTAGATATGATTTGTGATCTTTTGACGTATCGTTGAAAGAAATTGGTCCGATGAGAGTTGAGAAAAAGTGGTAACAAACACACAAAAAAAAATATAGTAAAATTAATACCTTATCGAGCTAAAACATTATTTAAGCTGTTATTTCTACATTCCATATATTCCAAATTGGCAATCTATGCAAGTATAATGTATGACTAAAAAAAAATTTATTCAAAGGGTAATGCCGCTTAAAAAACGCTGAGAGGGTACGCGTTATAAATATATACCAGTATGAGCTAACACTTACCCTCACTACATAAACTCTCAATGTATTAAAATTCAGTATTATTGTAAAACTAAGGTTATTGTAAGAAAATTATTTCAAGTGTAGATTGTAAGGGAGATTTTCGAAAGTTATACGGAAACCATAATTATTTTTTACTATTGAATGACAATAAATTAAATACAATTTTGTCTTGTCGATAACCAGTTTTGTAATATTACTTTTTGAGATATTTTCATTTTAATATTTAGAAAACCGGTGATCGTAGTAGTTTAATTACTCTTCATTTTTATGATAACGCACAGATACGATTTCTTAATTAATTAAAAACTTTGACTCAAAAAATATATAAAATCATATTAGCTCAAAATTAATATTGCACTACTGTTTATTAACAAACCAAATTTTATTTAATTCATACTCCCTTTAATTGTAAAAAACTATTAAGTTCCTATTTAACCATCAAAAATAAACCTAAAATCATCCCTTAGAAATATTTTTTTATATTAAAATATTGAAATGTTAAAAGTTAATTGTAAATTTTTATAAAAGTTGGTAATTTTTTAGTTACGAGCTATTTTACTCATTTTTATTTTAAATAAATAAAAATATATTAGATTTTAAAAGACTTAAAATATTTAATACACTTGCGTAGTGACGTACAGTTAATTATTTTTTTTTAATCAATAAATTATAATTATTTTTAAAAACAGTTGGCAGATGTTAAGATACAGATATTTTATATATTATTTTTTTTTTAATTTATAATATTTTTGTTTATTAGTACTAAAAAAAATTTATTTTTGTTTCATATTTTTCAATAATTGTTTACGAATTAGTTTATTTTTTGTTCTTATTTAAATTATTATTTAAATAAGAATTATTTATTACCTTAAATAATTTCAAAAAATGATTTATATTTTTTGAACTTCAACCTGTGTCAATATTCTGATTATTTTAATGTCATATTTTATTTTTGATGCGAACTTGAAAAGGTATTAATTTTACCATGACGTGTTTATTTTTTTATTTAATTTTTGTGTCTGTCACTATTTTTTTGTCACAGGATCTATTTTTCTCAATGATACGTCAAAAGATCACAAATCGTATCAATTTGAAGACATAACCTTCAAAAATTGAAAAATTTTCCTTTGTTCCTCGTAAATGATGGCAAACTCCAAAAAATTACGATTTTTAAAATTGTTATATTTCGACATTTTTTTCCTAAAAATTGTCAAAACTTATTGAAAAATGAACAAATCAAAATAATATTTTTAATATAGAAATATGTATTTTTCTTTCATTTGATATACATTTTTTGAAAACCTAACACTTTTTTTTATATTGAAACATTAAGTAACTCCCTTCTATTTGATATAATATTTTTGAAAATCTGACCCCTCAATCTGCCCACGAGAGGGGATTAAAAATAACAATTTTTTTACAAAACTTAAATTTTGATAATATTCTGGCAGTTCTGCGTTCTTTAAACATATGTCAAATTAATACTTATTTAACGTACTACGAATAAAAAAAACAAATTATCCCGACGACTTCTACTCGTAAATAGTAGTCAAAGTAGAACAAAAAATAAGAGTTCTTTTTAATTTTGGAATAATCCACCCATTTCTTTAAATTAAACACTATAGATTTGCATTGAAGCGTTTCATATGATAGTGATTATAATCACTGTCAGATATCATCTAAACTTGTCCCAACTATGCCACGACCCCAATGTGCTACAGTTTTTTTATCTAAATGCTGACTAAAATATATCGCTTTTTATGGATTTACAGAACTATTGCTTAGATATTACTACTAAGAGATGTAAATTCCTTTCACAAAGATTATTCTTTTACAGAGTATATATAGTAATTTAAGAAAGCTAGAATACAGCGAATTCATTTGTTTATATTTTATATCAATTTTTTTTTTGAGCTAAATTGAAGAGTAAATTATTATGTAAAATATTTATAAATATATACTTTAAATTTTAATGTATTTTGTATTTATTTAAATGCCAAAAACACACACACATAAATCGTTATAAGTTTTCAAAAATATTAATAAATAATTTTTAATTATATTGCGCCATTTAAAACAACAAGCAACATTAACCAAATAATAACTGCAGATGAAAAAAATTACTCTTCTGGCAGTTTTCCTTTAGTCATTGCTTCCTCTATCTTCTTCCTCAAATCTTCTACCAATATATCATTTTCTCTAGGGAATTCTTTAATAACTCTTTTATAAAGAATATTTACTGCTGCTTCTTCATCTTTTAATATTTCCTTATTTAGCTTATTGAATTTTTCCCAATCAAATTGATTGGTATCTGTGTTCAAAACCAAATTATTACCATATTCTACACTATTTTCCTTGAACACAGGAAAGTTTTTAAGGTAGTTGTTTAGTATATATAGCAATGTTTCTTTAATTTTTAAACTTAAATCAATCGATTGGTCCAGGTTTTTACACGTTTCTTCTATTTCCTCTTTAATATTGAATGCATAAGGTAAATAAATTCTACTTTTAGTATAAATCCAAATGACAGTAACAGCGTCTTGGATTTTTTCACATAATTCTTTCATTTTTTCAAATTGCATATCAAATTTTTGAGCAATCCTTTCACCATAATAAATCATCAAAAATATGTACTTGAAAGATCTATTCAGTAGAGCCTGCTCGTAATACACTTGTGCTTCCGGAAAATTCATATCGTATATGTTTTCTAGTAATATAGTCTTACCCAAAAATATAACCGGTTCATTTTTTATCAACTCCCAATCGGCGTCCACTGTTTTTTTTACGCAGTAGTATTGATTGAATATCGTTAAAATAACAATGATTTTCAATTTTATTATCATTTTTATTTTACTTTTGACTTGTTCACTAATGAAATAGAAAAAGTTAAATGAAATTTTTCACAAGACTCGCCGATTTTTATTCACTTTCAATTCATTTATTTTACTTTGTAAAATAAAATTTGTTCTAAACAAACGAACAAACTAATATAATTTAATGTTTTTATAATAACAATTGTATATTAAGAAAGAGTTGACATTAAACTTTACAAATCTTATGCATAACATATACTTGTAATGTAGTAAATAAAATATATATGATTTAATAATATAAATAAGTAAAAACACTAAAAGTATAGTTCATACAACATTAAAATATATACGATTTTTTATTTTAGTGTAAACATCTACAGCTTTTAGTAAATTAATAGTATTTGCATATTTTTGCAACTGCATTATTTACACTAAAATTATTTTTTTTTGGTTAGCTTCGGCAACTGTTTAAGGGATATGTATATAAAGTATTTAGTAACAAAAATTTGTGTTGATTCATACTTTTTTCAAAAAGTAATAGCATATTAAAGTTGAAACTCTAAAATCAAGAATTTTTATATAAAAAAAGCATGTTTTTAATTACGGTTTCAATTTAACATATATTTGACGCTCAAAGTATTTCTGGAACATACTCAAAAGTTAAGTTAAAAAGGTTAACTTTTCGTGTAAAAATTACTATTTTGAATTCCTCCCTATGAGCAGATAAAGGGTCAGATTTTCAAAAAAAATATATATTTAATGAACAAGTATATAAAAAAAGTTTTTTTAATTCATTCATTTTTAAAAAATTTATGACAGTTTTAAATAAAGAACAATTTTAAAAATGTTAAAATTTACTGATTTTATAAATATCCCCCATTTACAGAGAACGAGAAATTTTTTTTAATTTTTAGGATAATGTCTTCAACTACATACGATTTATGATCTTTTGGTGTATCGTTCAATAAAATTGGTCTAGTGAGAGCTAAGAAAAAATATCAATAGACACAAATAAATAAATAAATACATCATAATAAAATTAACACGTTCTTAACTTCACATCGTAACTAAAATTACTACGAAATGTTATCAAGAGTTATTATTATTATAAAATAATATTACAATAATTAAGAATCAGAATATGCTAGACCACTCTGTGTGTGTATAATAAACACATAACACTAACAAAAATGTTGAAAAAATTAGATATTGATCTTAGTTTAATCGTACAACAGTTAAAAAATAATTTGAAAAGTTACTCATTACTTTTTTATTTGTAAAGTAAAGTAATTTCATTATATTAAAAAAAAATTAAAGGACTAGTAATTGTAATTTTTTTTTTGAAAATATAATAATAATTTTATTTTACCCAAAACTGAATGTAATATATTAATTATCTAAAATTTCTGGTAAATATATCCTACATGATACGGCAGTGATATCTGTGCCTTTATTTGATGTGAATAAAACTATTTTACCACTCTTAGTATGTTATCATATTGTTATCAATTTTTCACTCATCATTCCTGTCAATTAATTTCAAATTGTAAAATTATTTCATCATAACTATTTAATCTTTATATTACTCATCAAGTTTTTAGATCATATATTTAATTACTTTATAATGAATTTTATTAAAAATATTATTAAATGGATTAATTACTATTACTATATTTAATATGGCTCAACAATTATCGGGTGTAACAGTAGTTATAATAATAGCTATTGGTATTCTGACTTTCATTTTGTTATTTATATTCGCTAAACGACAAATTATGAGATTTGCATTACGATCTAGAAGAGGTCCTCATGTACCAATTGGCCATGATGGAAAAAAGGTATTATTTAAAAATATAACAAAATACTTTTATTGTGATTGTGTTACTTTTAAAAACATAATTTCTTGTCAATTTTTTTTTATAACAAATATTGAATAAGTACATTAATTTTAATGCAGGAAAAATATTTTAACTGATTTTATATTAATTTTATTGATACATTATGATATTTAGATCTGTACCTAGGCACTGGTAAAAGTGGCATTTACTAGGGATGCAGTTTTGTTATAAACCATAATAATTAATTTTTATATTTCATAATGAAATAAAGAAATAATTTTACAACAATGTTCTGAGCGTTTTTGTTTTAATTTAGAGCTTTTTATTGTTATAGAACAAACAAATTGGGTGGTCAGGCTGTAAATTTAGTTCACTGCCAGGGATATTATTAGTTCTTACTACAGCCCTAATGTTTATAAAAGTTGATGTTCAATTAAATTAAATATTTTAAATTTAATAGAATTTAATTTTACTATTGTACTATGATATCTACTCATTTTAAAGTAAAATAGTTTAATATAAAAAATATATATATTAAACTTTGAAATTTAATAGAATATATGTAGATACCTATAAATTGTATAGGCTTTCAAGAGAGAAATTGAAAGACGCATAGAAATAATTCCTAGAATAGCCTTTGAACCTAAGCTTATAACTAATAAACAAAATGATCATTCAAAATATATATTACCTCCAGCAGAGTCTAATCAAAAATCATTACCGGGTCATTACTATCGAATGAAAACCTGTGATGACATTAAAATACTTGGTAATTATAATTTTAATTTTAGTTCACCATTAAATAATCACTTTTTATAATAATAATTTTAATTTATTATAGAAAACGAAATAACTAAGCTAGATAAAATATTGATTCGACATCCGAGTGAAAACTTACGCTCATATTTACTTAATACATTAGCTGTACTACTAGATGGTAGTGGGCAACACATAGTCCATCAGTTTTGTGATCTTTATGAACATGCACGTTACGATCCAAATGATTATTCTAATGAAGAATATCAGTCATTCACTAGACTACTTAAAAAATTAATTGACATGTATGTAGCTTAAAATTTTTAAATACAATATATTTATAAAATAGAACATAACTTAATTTATTTAGTGATTTATATAGCTAATAATTCTCTATATTTTATATCATCAGTTTTTTTTTTTATTTATTTAAACCTAAGCAGTTAATTTTTTTTATTCAAACTTTAAATGAATATTTATATTTATTCTAAGTATTTAAATGTGTTATACTTTGATGGATATCTTGAAATAAATATCTTAATGACTATTTTATTATATAGACAATTATATGTATAATTGTTTTTTAAGCATAAACTTTTAGCATGTTAAAATTATTTTATGACATAAAATATAACTTTTTTTTTATAAATAATTTATTAAAATCAAAGTAATACAAGTAATTGCATAGTAATTTACCTATTTTAATTTTATTATTATTTAGTGATCACATTTTAAGTTTACAATATTTATTTTGTTTAAATTAACTGAAGAATGAATTAGAATCAAAACTATAGTATGTACTAAGAAAAATTATTTTCTACAAATATTTTAAATCCCTAGGTTCTACAATATCTTATTTCTCTCTATAATAAAACATAGAAATTTTAAAATTATATGTATAATGTTTTTTTATTTTATTTTAGTGCAAAATTACTGAAGTCATATTCAGGAGAAAGTCATAAAAATAGTTCAAATAAGACTCCAACTCGTAATAATAATATAAGATCTGGGAATGGTGATACTATAAATCGTTTAAAAGTAACCTAATATTTTATATGTTAACTCCTAAATGTCAATATTTATATTTTCACCCATCTAATAACTTAAACTATCAACATATATATACTTATTAATTTTGTGTATTAGAATTAGTGTTTGATTATATTCTATCATTATAATTTATTGAAATACTTATAATGTGTATAATATGCAAAGTCAGGCAATGATTATTATTTATATATAAAATATAAAGTATATAAAATCAAATATCATTGATATTTTTTTCAAATATGTACCATGTTAAAATGATTATTTTAAAATTAATTACAACATTGCTTTTTTTATTTATAAAATCCAATAAACCACTACCCTTTAACCATTTATATCTGTTATCTGTTACCTTCATTAAGTAAAACAAGTGTTCTATATCTCTGTAAAAAATATAAAATTGTTATTAAAAATGTTATTTCTCAAACAATATGAAAAAGAGTAATTATTATTTTTAGAATATTACAACACCTTATTGTTCATTGTAGCATAAAAGAAATTTCTTACATAATTATAAATTTTTAAATGTAAACACATAAGATCATATCTTAACTGTGATGTCAGTTTGATTAAAAATTACTGTTCACCATCTATTTGATTAATCATCATATACCTAGTCTTGACAATACAGTCAAATGTATTTTTATTTTTATATGAGCTTTGACTCTTTTATTATAAAAAGTTATTTTAATATGATAAAACTCATAGTTATTTAATTGTTGTAAAAATAAGTTTTGTATGAACAAAAACATTACTGTAATATTTAAAAAGTTGTATAGACAGAATGTTTTTAGGACCAATACAAATGAATACATATGTTCTTAAAACTAATTTTATTATCAATTTAGTACATAGACTTTACACATCTCTATTTTCATTTATAAATGGTATCAGAGGTATATGTAGGAAATTTACTGTATAAAAAAAATATTCTACTCACTTGACCAAAATTTCCTCAGCAATATATTAGAAAAAACATCTTATGATTATATAATAAAAATAGATCATTTGAGGCTAATTAATTAAATAAAATTAAAACTATATTAAAAATATTATTTATTGAAAAACTAAATAATATTAAACTCAAAGCCTCAAAAAATTTACTGAAAAGTTGTGGATACGAATATCAGTATGTGTTTAGCATTGAAAATGGTAACATTGTTTCCGAAATACGTCTCTGCGACTTCAGTAATTTTTTGTGGCTTTTGAGTTTAATATTTTTTAGTTTTTAAACAAATAATATTTTTAATATAGTTTTAATTTTATGATTAGACCAGTGCCTTTTGTGTGTCTTTTATAATTAAAAAGTATTAAAGGTATACATAAAAATACATTTACTTATAGACATAAGTGTTATGGGTTTTTTTTTAATATTCCATAGTAATAGTAATAGTTATATCTTATTTTTTGATAGTTATATGTCTGAAATGCCCTTTACAATTTCAATAACTGGGGTTAATGTTTCCTGTGGCTCTACCTAAATACATCTTTAAATAGCATATTGATAAAACTACATAATATTTTGATATTTAAGGCTGTATTTAAATTTTATTGAGATATTATATAAATTGAATTTATTAATAACATTTATATTAAATGTATTATAATTGTACAAAATTTATTTATGATTTTGAATGTCAGTTAAGGTTAGTTATTTATTTTATGTATATTTGATATATTCATTCTAATATACTTTGAATCTTCTTTGTTTACTATCTATTGTTATTGAAATTTATAGTGAAGTATAAGAAACCAATAAATTATTTCTAAAAGAGTTAATTTTATTTAAAAAAATGTACATCTTAAACTACACAAAATAATTTTTTAGTGTTCTATACATTTATTAGATCCTTAAAATAATAAGTACAATGCCATTAACTAAAAATTGTAGTTAATAGCAGTATTTGTACAATATCACATGACTTTGTATTCACTCAAACACTATTTCTCTAATTAAGTGTTAAAAAATTATAATACAATAAAATAATAAATAAATTTTATCACAATGTACAAAATGTAAAATAAAATAACTTATGATGGTTAAGAAAAAAGAAGTAGAAGATTTACATTTGAGTTATTAATTGAGCATTAAGACAGACATTGATAAAAAAATCAATCTTATTTTAAATACTTTGATGTCAAAATAAAATATAAAATGTTAACATTTCAAGAGTCAGTCTTAAAATTTTAATGCTAATTGTTACATTATTTTATATTATTAAAGAATTGTAATTTATCCATACATCTGTATAAAAAATGATTTATAGTCATAAATCAATAATTTTATGACATGGTAAATTATGGATTTCAAATATAGATATTTATGTTTATATAATAACTACTATTTTTAAATTAAATTATTAAAATAAATAAATGTAAATGCTTAATGTATAAATTATAAAAAAAATGGTTAAGAAATAAATTAAATTAAAAATCAACTGTATTAGCATAACAAAAAAACTAATATAAAAATAACAAATACAGACAAAACTTGGGTTCTCATTAACAATGTATGGCACATTAAACATAAAATTATTATCTAATTATATATAGGTAAGATATAAATATAACAGAATATATAAAAAATATGGAAACTTTTTAAAAACTGATCAAAAATTTAGAACAAATAATTTAAAAAAATAAATAAATAATATAATAATGATTGATTTTTTAAATAATTTTTTTCCTGATTTTTTATTTATATGTATTACTGTATGATTTAACTTTTCTAGAATAGAAAAGTTATTTATAGACAAAAAATTCAAGATGCAAACATAGCTTAAATAAACAGATGATCCACAACTATTGCTTTACTAAAGTAATTAATGTGAATATACTCTTCTATCGGTTCTGCTACTCCTGCTGCAACGCAAGTTATTATTTAGTAACCATTATAATACTGTAGTTGCTTGTAGTTTCACATACCTAGGTCTTTGGGATCCATTCTCGATTGGTGGTACGGGCAAAAAACATTGGTGTGTTTGTAGAATGTTTCCGTTATTAGGTTTTTTGCATGTCTTACACGCAGTTCTATAAACTAATAACATGCATAAGAATAGGATGGCCGTAAAAGTTGCAGAAAATAAGAACGCATAGCTTTTAGCATTAAACAGACTCACAAACCAGTCAGTTTTCGGGCTATCTACCGTTGTACATATCATGGTTTCTTCGTCGTCTTTTGGGAACTTATTGCCGATACTAGCACACACCTGATAGGATTTTTCTATCGGCAGTTCAGTGACGGTTGTCCATGGTGTTGTACAGTTCAATCGATGTTGAGCTAAAGGCTTTGTTAAACTATACACTGACAGAGTGATGGTACACGCGGGATCTGAATGTGAAGATTGTAAAATTACATGTACGGCAGCAAACAAAGATGACGGCGATATAAAAGATGTGGTGATATTATGAATATTGGTATTTGGTAGAAAATTGGTTGTGTGTTGTACTTGGTTAGTTTTAGATATCAGAGAAATATTTTCGCTACATCCTACCACCATTGCTGCCTCATCAGAGTCTTCGGTGAAACTGTCAACCAGCACTAAACAATATCTAAAAAAAAAGAAATTAATAAATAATTGTTTTTAAATAATTTTTAGAAGTTATACTATTTAATTAATAATTTAAAATAAATAATTTTTCACTAAATTCATGAAATTACTAACCTATAGAAATGTGTCGGCTGTAGATCACTAGCTACTAACGACAACGTCAGGCTTTTAGCGTCAGGTAATTGAGATGAATTACACCTTACTGGTTTAGAATCTAACAGCACTTCGTGGTTATCAACATGTTCATATAAGATTAAAGCTTTGCAGTAATAAGATACTACTGGAGCCGTCACTAACCATCCAAGACTGATGCGACTACCGTCAAATTGATAAGACCGTAAAGATATTTTCATTGATGAATATGATTGCAGCATAGCCAAAGGTCCTTCGGGCGGTGGCACGTTATCTTCACCGCCGCACACAAGTTTAGAGATCGGTAGATCCTTAAGTAATCCATTTTCTAATGTTGGTGGCGTAGCGCAAACAGCTGTATCACTAGCTGTGTAAACCGAACTATGATTTGACAGCCAACTTGCAAAATACAATAGACTACAATCACAATTAAGTGGATTGTCTGAAATAATTAAAATATTAAAAATATGGTTACAAATTAAGATGAAAATGAATGGTAAACTATATATCATCAATTTTTATTTTTTTTAAATCCAAGTACTACTTATACGTTTTATCGTGTATCACGACTTAATCAAGGGAAAGTCCAAGGAGAAGAATAGGGTCAATACCCTCCAAAATCAAAAATTACGCGCTAAAAACCATTTAAATAAAGTAATTAAAACTTCTTTAAATTCAAAAAAATCCTGAGTATGCCACTATATCTAATAACATTTTTTTACTTATCAAAAGTATATACCATATTTTAAATGGGTCTTTAATTGACATAAATTAATGAAATATTAGGTTTTATATGAACTTCATATTCGATCTTAATAATAATTACAAGTTTTTGAATTAAGGGATAATTTTTTCGGGTAACAGCTATGAGCTTTCCATGTACTACACGTTAAAATACGTTACTATATATTAAATAAATTGTTCCTAATTAACACAAACAATAAATTATGGTTTTAAAATAGAAAAGTGAGTAATTTTTAAACAATCATTATTAATAAATGTCTGGTAAGCAAACTTACCAGATAATGAAAGTGCCGTAATATAAGTGGCACTGTTCAAAGCACCATCAGCAATGATTGATATATCATTATCATCCAGTTTCAAATCTTGTATGCTCTTTAACGGTGCAATGAGATCAGAAGTGAGACTTCTTAAGAAGTTGTGTGATAAATCAAGTGTTTTTAACTTAGACAAATGGCTTAGCGAAGCACTCGACACTGCCACAATACGATTGTTGGCCAAATCTAATTGAGTCAACGTGGTTGCAGCTCTAAATCCATGATCTTCGAGCACGTCGATTTGATTATGATTTAACGATAATGAAATGATAGCTTCAAGTCCAGCAAAAGAACCACGTCGTACACTGCTTAGTTGATTGTGAGCCAATGACAGTATCTGCAAATGGGGCAATCTAGGCAGAGTATTTGGACCTAATTGTCCAACCAAAAGATTTGAACTTAGATCTAGCTCCAATAACGATCGAAGTCCTTGAAGATGAGACGTCGATGCCGAACTAAGCATGTTGTTCTGAAGTCGTAACACTTTTAAAAACGGCAGATTTACAAAAGCATCTTGACTGATATAATGAATAGAATTATTACTTAAATCCAAAAACGTCAGATTTGGCGATCCCTAAAACAATATATTTTTTAGTTTAATTAAAAATACGGTAAAATTATTTATCATTTTTGTACCTTGAACGAATTATTGTGAATGGTGTGGAGTCGGTTGTGAGACAAGTCTAACCGTTCAAGACCGTTTAGTATTGCCAAAGCAGCACTAGGCACGCGTTCGAGTTGATTGTTAGGAAGACCTAATGCCTGTAAAGGAGATGCGAGACCGATAAAAGCTGATTCAGAGACAGATTTGATCTCACCAGAAGAAACAACAAGCCCATGCAGGGATACACCTTCTAACATCCGTGCTGGTAGTGCAGCGACATTCTGAACGGTACAGTCTAACAGAGATACGGATGTAGTACCCGAAAGACTTCGTAAAGCTTTAGCAACAGTCTCAAAAGTAGATTTTCCACCAGTGCAGCGTAAAGTATGTGGTAAGTCACAAGCACACGACACATTTCTAACTTCTGGGCATTTCCAGTTTTCTTGTTGATTATTTTTTTGCCCCGTAGCATAAAGCAACATCGCCAATATGGCTATCAACCACGCTGCGTATCGCATGACTTGTTCTATTAACATAGAAATAATAACAAAATTAGTCTTTGATAATATACACACAAGAATGATTAAAATATTTAATTAAAAATGTGGTTGCTACTGTGTTATAATACACATAATCAAGGTTAAGTCACGAGTATACAAGAGAAGATTAAACTCAACGTTCAATGTTCACTAGCGGTAGCTATCGCCGCCAGTCATTACAATAATAATAATTACATGGTTGTTGATGAGATACGAGCTTACTACGGCTGTTCCAAGTTTGGTGGACAAGCGAAACAGGTCGTTATGACCATATTTGACTAAACTTGAGTACGTGTGTGAATATTTTATTATTTATGATGTATACATAAGAACTGGCGGATTCGTTATAAGAATTAAAGAAAAGTCTTCAATGCGTCAGTTTCACAGTGCATATAACAAGTACAAGTATATCATACACGCGCTCTCAAATATTTTGCAGCGACTTCTAATACTTATCATCGACAACAATCGCGATTTAATTAAATTATCATTTCAATTTACCCCGTTTGCGTGGCATCAACTACGAGCAAAAATCTTAACGGCAATATTCTGTCATAGGGCTACCAATTTTATACTGAGTAGAGAAATTTGCACCTTATTTTATCTTAGAAATTCAAGCATAGAATACGGCAAAATATTCTTCAAACTTAATAAATTATCGATAAAAAAACAATAAAGAACATATCAAATGTTTGAGAGTTTAAATTGTTCCCTATCAATTCTTTATCTAGAATACCGGTTCAATCGAATCTTAAATTTGTAGAAGCCTTGCGTAGGTTTGAACATATTATGGTGGTCACTAAAACAACACGGCATATGTGAGTTCTTATTATTTAAATACCGGTTAGAATGGCTTTCATTCATAGTCGACACAAACACGTATTAAAATCAAATAGCAATAGGTTAAATGTTCATTGATAAACGCTGGAAATGAAGTAATTGTGACATTTTAGAAATGATTTGTATTAAAATATTGTACTTTATTATAAAATATATACACTCAAGCGACACATTGTGTTGGTAAGAATAAATAAAACTACCAGTCAGTAATTTTGAAAAATAATATTTTTCCACACACGGAAGAATCTTTCCAATAATGTGCTCACATAGTATTTCCTGTAATCGTGCGTGGTCGGAATGGCATAAAAAAGTCTTTCGAGACTATGCACAAACACGCGTACTGCATTGTATATCCATGTAAGTCGGCCGAATCGTTCCGAAGCACGTACAATACCGTTCATATTACATACTTACGATAAAAAAATTAGTCTCGTATCCTTGCAATACGCATAGAATTATTTTCATACATGCATCAATATTTTACTAAAATTACAATGCCTGTGGCTCCATTACTACACGAGTTAATGTGAGTATATTCCTTATTTATTAAATATTGTATCAACAGGTTCTATGCAAATTCATTTTCTTAACATTCATCGATTCTTATTGTGTTATTATTATTATTGTTTAGATAAACTTAATTAACTATATATGACATTAATTCATTGCTGTCCTATGACTTCATGAAAAATGTGTGTGGGCAGTAGGTGGTTTTGTTCGGCATTAGATGTCCAATTTCCATGTACATGGTATACCGTCTCGATACAGTTAAATGGACTGTTTTAAGTTATTACAAAACCGGTTTAATGAGTGTTTTGAATAAATTACATTAAGTTGGTTTAAATGTTCGTTTATAGACGATTATTTGTGGAATAATTATGTGATTGCTGTGGGTTATGGTTTTAGACAAAAACCGTGGCTGTCAATGGGACTATTGTGTACTATACGACGTTGCATTAATTCATAGCATACTACAAACTATTACAACATCAACTATTCATCAATGAACGCAAAAAAAAACACTTGCAAGTTAATATATGTGTAATAATATTTATTAATACGCCAATAAAAGATCATTTTCATTGAAAGGAATGTTATACAATAAAAATTTATATTCATTAGACGAGTCCAGGTGTGCGTTACTCGGGGCCTTAAAGACTAAGCATCTATTTCTATGAGTAGATTTAAAAAAATATACTTGAGCACATGTGTAATCATTTATGGCCAGAAGTATACGAGAATTTTTACTAAACCAAATATCTTACAAAACGTCAGATCTAAACAAGGGAAACAAATGCTGATGATATAATATAATCTGAACTAAGATGCGCGTACTAATAGAATAATATGTAAATTATACACAGCTTTGTTAAATTTTACTGCAATGTGAAGTATGCCGGAAATCTGAGAAATAATTTATATCCCAGACAATGATCTTATTATATTTTAATAAATAGCAGAAAGAAGTCGTGTTATAGGATTAGAATTAGGACTACACAATGCTAAGCGATGAACCTTAGTGGGTAAAATATGTACATTTTGTCTAGGAAGTGAAACTAAACAAAACTGCATAAAATGACAGCCATTAATAACTTAAAAATATTAATATCCAACACGGCTAATATGCCCGTATCTTATATGATGTGTCAGTAAGAAGTGAGAAACCATTATTTTTGTCCATACCTACTTGGTCCACACAATACAAGCTGTCGCGAGGAAGTGTAGGCGAGTAAAAATTAACATAAAACACAGGTGTGTCTTACCCGATATAATACGTATGTGTATACAACATTATATTATATACGTTTAATAATGCTGGGACACGAAGTGAGTTCCTTCGCCGTATAAGATCTAATACGGTCATTGCAGTTGTGTTAACATGGCGAAATACGAGACGATATTGAATCAATAACATACATTTTATTACAATATAAACCTATTTCATTTACACGTCTTCCTGTATAGTAATACCATAAGTCATATTAATAACTCAAAATGAAATTTAAGAATCAATTGTGCTGTTGAATAATTTTGTAGAAACTGAAGTATACTTGAACTGCTAATATAATTTTAGTTTGAATGTACAAAGGTATACAATTTTTAATGTAATAAAAAACTAATGGAAATAGTTAATAATAATTTTGAAGTAAACCACTCGTATAAGAATAGATATCAGATTTTTTTAGGTGGGAAGGTCTAAGCATTGGAGCAAGCAGAAAAAAAGTTTTTGCAATAAAATTACAAAAAAAATCATCACGTAAATTTTTTAAAATAGCCGTATTGTCATCGTCACTCCAATATTGCCACAAGATGGCTATCAAAATGCTTCAGCTGCTAAGATGGGCTACAGTCCATCTGAAGTATATCTGAATCCAACACTGAATAATTTCATTAAATTTAGCAATCCACCATTAGTTGATGAAAAAAAATTCTCTTAAAAAAAAAAATCTCACAGAAATAGTGAAATGACACTTAAAATATTGTTTTTTTTTTTAAATACGCGAGTGGTTTCATATTAAATATTACAGATTTCCAAGAAAAAAAATTAATTAAAAAAAAAAAACGTTCAATGAAAATGTAATCTAATTAAAAATAACTATCATTTAAAAACGCTTCACATCAAGTAGAATTTTTTTTTATTTTTGAACCATCTCGGTGATAATTCTAGGTAAATTGACCTCTATATTTACACTACCGGTGGTCCATTTAACAACAGGCTTACGATATAATAGGTATGCAGTTTCGTTTATGTACAATAATAATGTAATCTTGCGCGTAGAGAAAAAATACAAAGAAACGTCAGACGTCTCGTGCGGACTTGTCATCACAGGACTAGACCATGTCAGACATGATTGAAAAACCAAAAAAACAAACCAGTTGACTGTTTATATACAAACGAAATGAGCCATTCGGCACTAGTACGTTACTTGAATTCATAACACGACCGTTTACGGTGAATTTTTTTTTTCTCATCTCGTAAAAACATTTTAAAAATCAATTAATCTCGATTATTTTCCGCTGCACGCAGCCGGTTACCTACGCCGTATAAATAATTGATGATAGCGGACCGATTGTGTGCATTTTAGTTTTTATTCCTCTAGTCGTCCGTTTAGGAGGTTGTGATATTATTATTATTGTGGTACGATCTCGGCAGTAGCAAACACCGCCTTTATAAGGTTCTTACCGTATACCTCAACGCGGCAATAATGACAAACGTAAACAACGTTTGTATATATTATTATATTCGTGTGTGTATAAAACGACGGAAATTACAATACAATGGGAACGGACCGGTTCGTCGGGAAATGTGACTCGAGTGTCGATCATTCGGTTGTCCTCGCTTACACGCACGTACGTCTATCTATCTAATTCCTTAAGTTAGTTCTGCTGCTGGACATTGGATCCTTTTATGACTGTAACGGCCAAACGAGCACACACAACAATGGCATCGATTTTATAACTATGACGACGGTAATAAGAAAATTCTAGGCTTAGAGTGCAACGAGTCTCATAAAATCATAATTCTACAAAAAAAAAGATATTTTACATCAAGCCGCGTTCGAATAAACCAGAAAATAAGTCGCTCGGCAATAAAAAGCTTAACTAGAAAAGTTAAAATTTTGTTTTCTCTAATCGTATTCTCTGAGAAAGTTTAGAATTCGTATAGTCGAAAATAATCTAAGCAACTACTCGAATCCTTTTCCTGCCACTCTTTAGCGTGACTAAAGTTAATCTAAAATACGCCATTTTTTTAGGAGTGTTTCAAAAATTCCCTTAAAATACATTGAATTCGTGTCATCGACAATATTATTATATTTTTTTTTTATTGTTATAATACAAAGAATGGTAAGTAGACATTGTACAACATAACGAGCCCATCGAATTTGTGGAAAATCACAATATACAATCCGGCGATTGACAAACTACAAAGATTAATGTACTCTGTTATAGTATAATAATAATTGTACACTGATTTTTTCGTTGACCTTGTAATTGAACGAATAGTTTAGCATAATTCATAGAGTTTGTGATGTATTAAAAGGTATCTACTAAATATTGTGATTATGGAACATGTCAATGAGATATATATTGTTTAAATAGTGTATATTGTTATGCCTACTTATTTCCATTTCAATACTACTATACTACTCAGATAAAAAACACATTCTATAAACTTAATTGAAGTAATTCAAATTACGTTATCATTTGTCAGAAAATGAAAATGAAATATTTTTTATGTAAAATATGTTAAAAATTTTATTAAAATAAGTAAAAATTAACTACATCGAACAACTGTTCGATCAGTATATTAACAGCGTGCTTCACATTAATTTAATTACTACTGAAAGTTAATAATTATTTGAAATACGCGTTAAAATATTCACTATACAACAAACAAGTGTTTATTGTGACATTATACATTCTGACAAACAAGCTTTCTGATCGATAGTTTTATGAATAACATGATGAAAATTATATTTGGACATATTCTTTTATACAATTAATATTACTACAGTGGCCATATGTTCTGAAACCGTGATTTACCAATAAATAATTGTTGTCAACGTTTAATTTATGAGATACCAGTATACTTCATCGACTTATAAAATAACACCAAGTACCTTAGCCTAACTATATTTTCGCCTCCGTCTCACGTAGCAGACGTCGCGCAACGCCATATAGAGAAATGCGCGTTAAGCGTAGGCAGTGTGCACTTCCCCAACATCCGGAATTTGTAATATTACATTTAAAACATTCACAGAGAAAACGAAAACGTTTGTAAATTCCTTAATGAACTATAGAGAACGAAGGTTATTTATTACATCCAGTTTATATAAAAGAAAATGACACTCAACATGCATAATTTACAAAGGTGCAATTTCAATCAAATTTTTGGTCGGTTTCATGGTAAATGTTTTTGAAATTTCTGAAAGCCCCTCCTAATTTACGCCTAAGATCATCTACTTTAAATAAATGTAAATATTTTACCATTAAAAATCAAATAAAAAGTCATATTTGAGTTGAAATATTTTTAAAAAATTAGGGATAACCCATTCGAAATTCAAAGATGAATTTTTAGTATTATACTGCAACTATGTTGAACTATTAACTATACAGCCATTAAAAATAATTACAATATTAAGTAAAAATTATGTCACTAATTTAAGAATTCTCTCTGGCTAGAGGGTCATTAGCGTAGTTAACATTGGAGCTGTGAGAATTCCCATAAAAATATTTGTAACTCCCTCAAAAAATAAAACTATGCGTTAAAAAAGCTCTACGTCAGATCAATTATCTAGACATATGAAATCGAGTAGAAAACTTTAACTCCTAAAGATAAGTTCACAATTTGCGCTAACGTGAAAGAGAGTTTTGTTAAAAAAATTGTTTTAAATATTTAATCTCTGAAGAGGTTATTTAATCAGAATCACTTATTTGTATTTATATTCGCTAGTTATGCCTATAAATATATATAAATAATAAATTTCTGTATTAACAACATGATGGCGTTTAATTTAATTTACAATCATTTATAGATTTTTTACTTCTTAGGTGGGCGTCATATGAATATTAGCCAACTCTTGTCTGTTTGGATTTGTAGTAGGCATGCTTATTATTCTTTTAATAATATTATTATGTATGCGTAAGTTTCTCTATCTTATGATATGCGTGGGCTATATAACTAGAATGGCGAGCCCACTTTACTATGTAGGTATATCCTTGGTTCATAAACTAAACCTTCGTTCAAGATTCGGCTTTTTATCTCTTAGCGTACTAGTAACACAATCACAATCGTTTACACATGTGCACACATAAACATTCAAAAACAGCTTATGGTCAGATAATCTCGGTATATAAATTAAATTAAAATATACATATCGTATATGTGTTATTATTTTAATAAACAATTTTCTTTAATAATTTGTAATGACTTATATTTTTTAGTTTAATAATTTTATCTTGACTTTATCGCAAAAATATATAATGTTTGTATTTTACTGTTATAATTAAATTATTCTACAAAAAGGTTGTCTAGAATGAAACAAGAAAAATATTTGATTCAAATTATATTGTTTTTTAGCCCCTTCCACAAATTTTTTTTTATCGAATTACCATCTATTATTTTTAATAACAAAAGTTTATTACAGGCTTATTTTTCTATTTAAATAATAAAAGCGTAGTCGTCAACCATTGTTGTATCAGGTTGTGCTTAAGATAATTAGACATGTACTCACACCTTAAAAAACCTAAATAAAATAAATATGTCCAACCTTTTATTTCTTTAAACCTCTTAAGTATAAAACTAAACAAATTCAATTTTTTTATTGTTGCTAGAAAGTCTTATCCCTCTGACCGACCCTTTTGTTTACCCTTGCATTCTATCGATTATTTAGGTTGAACATTCAGACATAAGTAGATTATAATAAGGCAATAACATTTGATTTTTTAAGGATTCAAAACATTAACGTAGGCATTAGACTAAAGAGGGGACTTCCAATAGCTCGGGGTGGATCTTAGGGCGAGGGTACTAAGAAAAACGAAATTTTTTGGAACAGCAACCCTATTATATCTAGTCATAATATTCATCTTTTTTTAAAAAATGATTCTGTATAAAAAAGCATATGCGAATAAGTTACTAAAAAATGTATGGTAGGAGATGCCATGAAAATTTTTCTCTGAATGTTCAATCAGAATTAATAATAATATACAAAATAATTAAAAAAAATATTTCCTTATTTATATCCTGATTAAGATAAAGTATGTCGAATGAAATAGGGATATAAATATTATTTCTCAAAAAAAATTGTATTGATCCATACACTTTTCAATAAGTTAAAGCATTATAAAGTTAAAAATGTAAAAAATAAAATCGAGAATTTTCACACAAAACTAGCATTTGGTAGCCATTTTCACCACGAAGACAAGTCCAGAGGTCAATTTTTTTTTTCCATAATAAAGTATATTACATTAGCTTTAATTTAATATATATATATAAGTGTCAGACCCTCCGGAACTCTTTCAAAAGTTAATTTTTTGTGAAAAAGTTGTCTTTTTAAACCCCCCCTGTGGGCAGGTAAAGGGTTAAATTTATGAAAATAATATACCAAATGATAGGTAAAGACATCAAGCATCTATAAAAAAAAATTATACTGATATGTCCATTTTTAAAAAAGTTATGGCAGTTTTTAGTAAAAAAAATTGAAAAAATTTCGAAAATTAGCGATTTTTAAATTTGTAATTTTTTTGGAGGTTTCCCCCATTTACGGGTAACGAGGGAATTTTTTTCAATTTTTGAGGGTAATGTCTTCGACTAAATACGATTTGTGATCTTTTGACGTATCGTTAAAAGAAATCCGTTCGGTGAGAGCTAAGAAAAAGTGGTAACAGACACAAAAAAAAAAACACACATCATAGTAAAAACAATATCTTCTCAGCTTTGCACCGAAGCTAAAAGTTCAACATAAAAATCAAACAAAACAGGATTCAGATATGAAACCCTTCTGTTGATTTAATGTTTTTTTTAAATATAATTATATTAATAAAATTAATTTTAATTTACTAGGTCAATTTGTTAATTATAATGATTTTTGTTTGATAATTAACCGAAAATAACTACAATTACCAAAATACTCTCGTCTCTTTTAATTTTTGGCTAGATTTAATGGTAAGATTGATAAACATATTTAAGCGATAACTTCTAATATTTTTAAAAATAATTTTTATTCCATTAATTTCTAAAAGGTATTATTATTATTATTATTATTGAAGCTCAGGTACATAAGCCTTTGTAAGCAAATTATTAGTATAAAAATAAATTATTGGTAAATTTATATTTAGATCTGAAATTGAGGCGGACATTAAATTGTCTAAGAATAATTAATGATTTGGGCCGACGGAAGAGTAGTTAATAATGTACTTAACTAGAACCTATTTAAAGTCTAGCATGCATAAATTAATAAAAAAAGTATCTTTTTTACTAAAAAAATTTAAAAGGATCCGTGAAAACTTTCATATTGGTTCCGCAATATCTAACTCCGAAAATTTATTTTGTGGATGATGTATTACTTACTTCAATTAGTATTTACGTTTTGAGTAACACAGTAGTGGCTGTGAGATCTGACAACGATCAGTAAGATAATAACAATAATTAAATAAACAAATATGATAACTATTAGCTATTACATTATCGTATGCATCCATGTTTAAGTTAGTTTAAAATTAAAAAACAAACAATAACGAATGTAAAAGAAATAATATTTAAAACCGACGAACAACGTGACTTGAAAGTCAATCAGTCACACGTGTACCTCACACACCCGTCTTTCGTTTAGTACTGACGATCTACGGCATCTGTTTTTAGCATTACCTACGGGTACAACTGCACTGCAGACTGGAAGAATAATTCAATGAAGTAAACACGAAACATACCTACATATACATAATAGTATTCTTAAAAAATTAAAGTGGGTGGGGCTATCTTTCGCAGTCAGACTGGTCAACCTACGGAGACATCTCTGAACGCAACTTGAACCTCACGTCATATAAAAATGTGTAGTTGGATAACGATAAACAAACTTAATTTTAATAAAAAGTATAATTATCAACATTTGATTGCAATTTTTTTGTAGTTTTTATAAAGAAACAATTCTATTGAAGTATTGTCAAAAAAAAAAACAGTAATGAAAATTTACTGTTCTATTTTAACGATAAAAACTAGAATAGGAAGTTCAATACAAAAAAAAATTAGTCACTAAAACTTTTAATACAAAAACTGCATATTTAGTTTGGTTGTCATAATTATTTTCTTTTAGAATCCATTACATTAAAAAATTATTAACTTATATTTTTTAAATATATACAAGTGTGGTGGAATACCTTTAAGAAATGGGGTTCCTCACAAATTGACATATACCATTATAATCAGAATAATGCATAGGAGCAACTAGAAAAAATATTTTAGCGGTTCTAAATGAAGCTGTGTGAAAAATGTAGGAAGATAGTATATTCTAGAGTAAAATGACTCGGGGAAAACCCTAACTAATTTGCCTAATACTTATTACAACAGGATATTTCTTACAGGATCATCAAAATTGAATATTTCTGAGGCTTAAAAACTATTATTTTATATAAAAAAAAAAAACTGGTAATTTGTTAAGCATGAGATTAAGTTGATTCATTAACCATTACCAATGGTAATATAATATTACAATATTTATATATTATATTTAAGCCACTCGATTACTCACAATATAAATACTTGACTTATCAGCAATTAATTACTTTTTAGAATTATCCCTTATAATGTATAAGGGTGTCAATTTTATATTTTCAAATGGCAACATAATAAACTAACTTATTTAATAGTTGATCTAATTAAAAAAAAGACTGGTCAGTAATAACTTTTGAACTACTATCTCAGAAACTATTAACAATTTAATATAATGACTGAAGGTGAGACACATATGTAACAATCACCAACCATATTCTTTCTCCCGTCTAGATATAAAAATGAGGATAACTTTTTAATAGATTTATTATTGTTAAAAAAACAATAATTAATGATTAGTTCTAATATTTTTATAGGTATTCTGTGAAGTATAGTTAAGGATTCACTCTGAATTTCATACTAAGATGTGCAATAATTTTAATTGATGATATTTAAATATTGTACAAGTAAGTAAGACTTTCTAGAACATAAATAATCAGGTAAATTTATTTTTAAATAATATTAATAGCTAGTTATGAAAATATTTTTAAAGTTACAATTTACCATTAAATTTTACACTTAAAATTAAGTAAACAAAAAAAATATGGTTAGTCATATAATCAGAATGAATAACTAATTAATCATACAAAAAAGTGAAGCTTACTTAAAAATTAATATACAATAGCTATTTTTTAATATATTGTGAATAATCGTTATTTATATAAAAGAAACATCAGTTCCTAAAATTTATTGTATACATCATAAATCAGTAGGATGTTAGAATAAAATTTAAACAATAAACCAATAGAAAGAAATTTCTTTGATACATATTATAAATTGTGAGGTATAAATGTTTAATTTGTTTACATTTTTTGTTTTTTTATTCTTAAATAACGATAATGCAAATAAATGTTTACATTTTTTCAAGAGAATCACAACAATAAAAAATAAATTTACATTACTGGCAACTCAACTCTTGGACGTTTTCTAGATGAACCAGGAGTTTCTTCAATAGCTTCTGTTAAATCTCTCTTTTTTCCTCCATGCTTAAATTTAAAAAAATGTATTTAAAAAAAAAATGTAATAATTATTCTAATTTAAATAATATACCTTCTTATCCCATTGGTTATGCAAGTACCGAAGCAGTAAATTGGATTTGTCAGTAACAATAACTATAATAATAATAATAATATTAAGAAATTGTGCAATTTTTTTTTTTTTGGTTTCTCTAAACTAAAATATAAATTTTCTTTTTCTTTGCCTTTATCCTATTTACTTTGGGTCTACCACTCTTATCCTAAATTTCCACTTGACACAATCGCTTACATCATCATCTCACACATCAGAAATCCTCATACCGCATTTAATAATATCTCTCCAACTCTTTTTTGGTCTTCCTCTCCTCTTCTTCATTCAACATTTTAAGCTAAAATATAAATAATTATTATAATTCCATTTACTTAGGTTCATCAATTATAATAATGAAATATTAACCCATAAGTTGACAGCAAATTAGTTAAAGAAATTCTTTTAATTGATCTATAATATATTTTAAAATTTTATTGTAAAACTAAACTTTTTATATTACATGGATAAACTTCAATATTGAGAAAAATAATAAATAACCTAAAATACTCAAAACATATATTGTATATTTATAAGAAAATGAGTAGTTTTTTAACAATTGTTTGAACTATATTACACATAAATATATTTTACTAATGAAAACCTATAAAAAGTTAATGTTGCATGTTAAAAATAAAAGATGGAATGTATTTTTTACATATATATATATATATTTTTTGTAATAGCATTGAATTATTTTCAAAAAACATCCATATTTTAATTATTTTTTCAGTGTATTCTAATATAGAAATGAATAAAGTAGGCTAAATTATAAAATAAAACAATTTAACTATGAATGTTTAACATTATAAAAAAATTTAATATAAATGTATAATAATTAGCTATAAATTTCATTTATATAGTTACTTAAATTATTAATAAAAAACATTAAAATAAAACACTAAAAGGCTTAAAACTTCAATAAATAAAACTTTATGTAATTAGTAGGCTTTAATAATTAAATCATACTTTGGTCTGATGGTGTATCTTTTGTTGATATATAAACTGGTGCCCGCTTGCTTCGACCATTATCAGAATGAAATCTTGAAAAATTTTTAGCATCAAAAGATGGCATGCCATCTAAAAACTCCGCAATCGACTAGATAAATAAAAAAGAACAATTGATATTTTATAAATTTTAATGTTAAAATTTGAAATTTAAATCTTTTACCATTCTAAAATATTAAGTAAGATTATTTGTTTAATTACTTACCATTTTAATTACGCCTTGTATGAAAGAAAGTATTCGTCAGTAATAGTTAGTACAACTAAATCTTTTTTAAAGATTTCGAATCAATAATCTTTTAAAATTTAATGATTGATATACAAGAATATATCTATTTAACTCTTCATGTATTCATATGTTATGAAACGTTTTGCTACATAACAAAAAAAAAATATAATTAAGAAAAAAGTCTATAACAAAATTAATTTTACAATGAGTTTGCTTGAAATTTTAATAATCAAATTCACTAAATACTGTAAATAGTTGCGAGAAATTTGATAAGATGTATGCAGCACCACATTTTCACGTAATGATAACATACATAAACTTAGAGAAATCATTACCTACTTAATTTCTATAGTAGTACCAACATTCATAAAAATTAGGTCACAGAAAATTGTATTATTTTATTATGATTAGTTTCAAAATTTCGTATATTACAATTTTACCTGAAATAAATTATTTATTAAAACTGAGAATAAAATAAATAAAATGAACCGTTTCAACGATGATACAATTAAATTTCTAATATTACGCTTAAAATTCATTGGGCATTTTTCTTATAGATAAGTTATTCGATTAAACTTAGAAATGTTTGTAAATTTATTAATTTAGTTCAACGTCATTTATTTATATGAAAGAAGACTTTGTAAATAGGCTCAGTAGGGTGTTGAAAAGTAATTTTGATTATTGAGTAAATCTTTTTTTATTGAAGTACATTCTAAAATCAAATCTTTAATTATATACTATTATTTTTCAAGTAAATAAAAATAATTTAGCTAGTGGCTCTATCTTACCCCAAGTACATTTTTTCTATTACAAAGATTTTATTAAGATATAGACTATTTCTAAAATGTCTTCAAAAAATTTAATGGTATAAGAAAGGTAAATGAAAAATTTTTAATACTTCTAAATATAGCATGGATTGGTTTAAACTATACATTTACTTGTTTTTAAGTTCATTTTTTTTTTCAATGAAAAATCTTTATTAAAATAAAGAATCATAGTTAATTAAAAAATATTATCGAAACTAAATATTAACACTATATAAAATTAATGAATTTTTGATATTATTAATATTAGGTTATCTTTAAATTTAAACCTAAAATGTAAAGTTTATATGCATGTAAAATGAATGAGTTGTAAAACTTAGCTCTCTCTCTTTTTCTAAATGATAAGCCTAGTCATAGCTTTATATCCTGGGAAATTAAATGCAATGGTCCTCATTGCCTTCTGCACTGGAAACATGGTGCTTTTTCGCCACCGTAATAGTGCACACATGATCTCCCATCCGTTCACTTACGGTGGTAGGCACGGCTTAACACTAGAGTTTTGTCAACAACTAGTGTGACCACTACACTCTTAAAACTTAGCTATTCATCTAAAAAAATTAATACACTAAACAATTCCATATAACAATAGGTTAAAAACAAACATCAATTTTTTGTGCATCATAAAACATAAGAAAACTATAGTTTATCTTGCATAGGATAAATTAATTTTAAATACTGAGTTTATACACCTTATAAATTGATTCATGTTCTTTTATACAATAAAAAACATTTCTAGTTAGGTTTGATAAATATTTAATGAAAATTTTTTTAAGTTTAAATGTTATATCAATGATTACAGTATTTTCAGAATATGAAATATCTATTTATAATTGGTTTAAAATAGCTAATTATGTAATATTCATTGATTATAATGATGATAGGTACTTAACAAAATAATAAATTATCTAAATTATTCATTTAATGAGACAGTTTTATTTCATTAATTACTAAAAAAAAATTATAAACATTTAAAACATTAGGTAGCTTTCAGAATTTGAAAAAGTATACATAAAATACATGAAGACAAATTAAATTGTGTAATTTTCATGCATAATAATTCAAGTTTGACTTCTTTTTTGCTTGAACTTCCATGATAGCATCCATAAAGTCTTCGTGGGTAACAGTAGAAGCACCTCTTCTTAAAGCGATCATACCCTACAAATGATATAATATTGAATTTATAAAAAGCTTTTTTAATATAATATCTTTAATTAACTTACTGCTTCAACACAAACTGCTTTGCATTGTGCTCCATTAAAATCATCAGTTGATCTGGATAATTCTTCAAAATTCACATCAAATTTATTCATTTTTCTTGAATGAATTTGCATTATTCTAGCACGTGCTTCTTGATTGGGATGTGGGAATTCAATTTTTCTATCCAATCTTCCTGATCTTAGTAATGCAGGATCTAAAATATCAACTCTGTTGGTAGCTGCAATAACTTTAATATCTGCAGTAGAACTGAAACCATCTAACTGATTTAGTAACTCCAACATAGTTCTTTGAACTTCTCGATCTCCAGCTTTTTCAGAATCAAAACGTTTGGTACCAATAGCATCCAATTCATCAATAAATATGACTGCAGGAGCTTTTTCTTTGGCTAAGGCAAATGCATCTCGCACAAGTTTTGCTCCATCACCAATGAACATTTGCACTAGCTGAGGACCAGCAAGCTTTAAGAAAGTTGATTTAGTCTGGGCAGCACATGCTCGAGCTAAAAGAGTTTTTCCTGTACCCGGTGGGCCATATAAAAGAACACCTTTTGGAGGTTGAATTCCTAGATTGAGGAATTTTTCCTTATGTGTCATCGGTAGTACAACAGCTTCAATAAGCTACAAATTATTATTTGATATTAAAAAATAAAAATAAACTTAATAAATAATGATTAAAATATGAATATTTAAATTTAAGCTTTAAAATTTAATTACTTCTTGAATTTGTTTGTCTAGACCTCCTATATCTACATATTGTTCTGTTGGTCTTTCATCAACTTCCATTGCTTTAACACGTGCATCATACTCAGCTGGTAATGTTTCTAACACAAGATAAGAATCTTTATTAACTCCTACCAAATCACCAGGTTTAAGCTGTTCTGGATCAACTAAACCAATTACAGGCAAGAAGTAAGTCTAGAAACAAAATGTTATTTTAATACTACAAAATAAATAAAATGAAATTGGACTATCAATTTTTTAATGGATTAGTTGTTAAACAGATTCTAATAAAATTAATGATATAATAATTTTTTAAGTAGACCTCTTAGATCTAGTTTATTTTAATTATAACAGTAAAACTTTTAAAGTGGGACTTTAAGATAATCACTTGTCGGGTAGATGTCTTGATAACAGCACATTTTCCTTTTCTTTGACTATCAAGATCAACAACAGCACCATCTTCCTCTGTATCTTGTGGATCAACATCTAATAGCTCAATAACATTAGATACTAAATAAGGTAATGTTTTATTAACTTTGATTTTTTCAGTGTTTTCTTTAATTTTATCAGTCTGCGACTGCAATTCATGTGAAATACGCATCACATCACTCTTCATAACTTTTATATCATTGTCAAGCAATCGTGTACGAGACGTGATTTCTTCATTTGACATAAGTAATATTTCTTCATCAACTCGATCCTATTCAAATATTAGGGTTGAAATAAAACAATAAAAGTCAAATACCCAAGTTTAAAAGAATAAAATAATGAAATATTTACGCTATCTTCCCAAACTGAAGGATCCTCTAAAGTTTTACTAGTTCCTTCTTCAGTCATTGTTTTTCTTAATTGTTTCAAAAGTTAAGAAATATATTGCTAAGCTATAAACTTTTTTATGAACTACCGATCAGTGAACAATAACTATTCTTGAATGATTGTTGTTTTCTGATATCATTGAGTCATTAAAATATCCTAACCTTTAAACAGTATTATCTCTTTAGGATACAGTGTTGCAATTTAGTAAATATTGTACATCATGGTTAAGTGATTTTATCATAAAATAATTTAAGGAATTTGGGCTTCATGTTTATAACTTAATATTTTTCTATTGATAATATAGTGTGAAGTGTAAAAAAACTTTAAAACAACTCTAGATTGTTTTTTGATTACTGTTTATAATATTAACTGAGAAATTATACCATTAAATTGTTATATGATTTTTTTTTAAATGTAAGCAAATGAAATTTAGAAAAAGTGCAACATAATATACAAAATTAATTAAGTGTTTGAATTGAATTTCTATTATGTTATCAGGAAGAGGAGTTGGTTTACCAGGTATTTTTTTGACATTTTACATTGTTTAATATTTTTTCTTGTTTTTATACTTTTTATAGATAATCCTTTGGGTGTATCTTGGCATGATAGTAATTGGATCCCTATTCTTAATTCCAACAATGTTTTGGACTACTTTTCAGAACGTAGTAATCCTTTTTATGATCGCAGTTGTAATAATGAAGCAATCAAAATGCAACGGCTCAGTATGGATAATTTAAGGTAATTTAATGTAGTTAGAAAAATTATCAATGTTATATCATAAATAAAGATTTACTTTGATAACCAAATCTCCAAATTAATATAGTATTTCTTTTTTTTTAAAGCAAAATACAAAAAATATATGCATTCTTAGTTTTTTATTATTGTAACTCAATTTTTTTTATAAAAATTTATTTTATAACACTTTTTTTATATATTATTTTTATTATAAAAATCTTTAGTTTTATTTAAAATTTTGAGAATTATTAAAATATATCAATAAGAAATATTTTAATTTGTTTACCAGAATAATATAAACAATAGTGAAACGATTCTGTATTTTAATTTAGTAGCTTAGAAAAATCCTCAATCGTCAATATTATAAAAATTTTTTTTTGTTTTTGTTTTTTTTAATTTTATTGAATAATATTTGTTTTCATTGAACAATTAAATTAATGACAATAATTCAAATTTAGCTGTAATAAAATTATAACACTTTATTATAATGTATTTTAATTTATTGTACATGCAAGTTTTGCAAACTATTGAGAAATATATGAACTTTACTGCTAAAAATGGACATAATTGCTTAATTAATAAATTTATTATACACCATGAGATTTAATAGTTTTCTTTTTGTAATTAAAAATAGCAACATGGTTGGTTTGGAATATTGTCTTCTTCATGTACAAGAACCAATTTTATATGTTGTACGTAAACAACATAGACATTCTCCTTCTCAGTCAACACCAATTGCTGATTATTATATTATTGCTGGAACAGTGTATCAAGCTCCCGATCTATTGACTTTTATCAACTCGCATATGGTAAGATTAATTTTAAATGATAACATTTCTATTCAATTTAAAATGTATACAATTTTATCAGACAAATAAATATGTTCTATCATAATTTTGTATGATTTTGCTGTATTTTAATATTTTTAATTGTAATTTACTAATTTTTTTGAAATTTACAAAAATATGATTTTTTTGTTAATTAAAATTTAATTAATGTTAAATAAAAATAAATTGCATAAAACAATAATATAGAATTAATCATATGATTTTGTTTAATTTACTCATAATATTGATTATTGATTTCAATATATTATGTTTATTAAAATTGTATGCTTTTATATTTATCAAAATACAACTTATTAGAGATTGGTAGTTGTTTTGAAAAATCAACTAAATTGATTATTATTTACTATAAAGATGTCATCAGCATACCACCTAGAAACTGCATTTGAAGAGTTAAATTCTTTAGCGAGGTTTCATCCATCAAAAGGCTATTCCTGGGATAATCGAAAAACAAATTCAGGTGCAGTTGCTGCTCCACCTCCATCTCCAGTTAAAGTTCCTACTAAGAGGGACAGCGAAGAATCAAGTTCTCAATTTCAACGACTTAGAGTAGATATGTTACTGGTTGAATTAACAAGGAAATTTCCTTTACCATTACCTCAATCACTTGTACCAGCATCTACCAATAGCAACAATAATGCCATACCAAGTAAAAATTCAATATTTTTATCATTAATTACTAATACTACTTACTGTTTCAGTAGTACAATTACTACTACTGTAAATTCAGTTTAAAAATGAGAATCCCTAATTTTTTTTTGTTTATAATAATTTTTACATATAACCTTAGCTATTATCGAGCTGGACATAATATGCACTCAGACCTGTTGGTCCATTGTGCGCATCTTAATAATAAGCTTGATTCTGTTATTAAAAAAGAGTTACTCTGCTGTTTCATTTTAAACATAAGTTTTGTTCTGGGTTATATACTTTTAGCAAAATGTAATAATATACTTTTTTTCTTATTGTAGACGATGTTAATAAAGTAGAGACTAAGAAAGAAGTGAAACAAGAAAATATTTCAGATACTAATGTAAAACATGAATTCCCATCTATAAATTCATTGTCTCCAACTATGCGACCACCTCCAGAAAAGAAATTCAAGCCTTCATAATCAAACAATAGTAATAATAATTGGGAATTAGAATATGAATACTATTGTGAAGTTTATGTATGTATATATGTATATATTAAGTTTATGTTTTGTAATTTAAGTTACAATTTGTTTTCCTAAATAAATTAATATTTTAATTGTCAATAAATGTTAAATTTTACAAGTATTTGAAACAATTCACCATAATCGTAATTTTATACTTTACATAGCTTTATTTATATGCTGTTTTAAGTATTAAAGTATGCATAATTTTTTATTATAATAGAAAAATAAAAAATTTTAAAATAAAATTTTTTAAAACTTTTTGTGTAGGTTGCAGTTGGGTAAATGTAAATTAATATTTTCTTTTAGAATATTTAGAAGATTTTATTTTAGATTCAGAGGTTCTGGTCCTATATGTCCTATATTATATGTGTTGCTATATTATTATATGTCTGTTCAAAATAAAAATTGCATTTATTAAAAACGTGCATTTGAAATTATCCCATTTTACCCTATTTATATTTTTCTTTCAAAAACCCAAAATTCAAGCCTCTGTTGACAAAGTTTTATGATGATCAAATTTTTTACTTGAATTTATATTTAATTTATAAATAAATTATGAAGTACTTTGAAGCTAGTGTAAAATGATTTATGGTGATATAGGTAACATTTTGAATAAAAGTTTTGTGTTAATTAAAACAAATTATAAGGAAATTTGTTAAATCGAATAATTTTAATACAATTGCTTAAGTACAAATTTTTTATTCAAACTATGAACAACTAATGAAGCGTTGACATGGTTAAGGTCCTAATACTAGAAAAATCAATTTTTCGTTTTTTTTTGTCACCTTGATGAACAATTAAATCAAATTTCTGTATTAAAGAAGAATAACAGAGAAAACTATAAGGCAATATCCATACAATTACACCTTTAATAAAACGGTTTTTTCTTTTCAAAAAAAATCTGACATGAGAACTCTATTGTCATTGCCTCAAACTTAAATTGGATTTAAATAAAAACTAAATTTTTAATGAATATTTACTTATTTACTAAACATATACAATACAAATTAATAAAACTAAATGATGATAATATAAACATATATTAAAGTATATTACATTTAATGTAGCACAAAATTATGTACAATTTATATACATTACTCATTTTATCACATAAAATAATTATGTAGTAATTTAACTGAAAAAAAATGTCTTAAATATTAATAAAACTTAATTTTTTTGTGGCATTCATAGACTCAAATTTACAGAGCTTGAAAATTTAAAAATTAAAAAAAATTATATATAATTTTATAAAAAAAATAGGAAAGGAAAAATAATATATAATAGTCTTTCCAACAATATTTTTGAAAATTGCGCCTATGGTATATTTTAGTGTACTAGAACTAACGAAGTGTACTTTGTTAATTCCGCTGTATTTTATACAATTTTCATCCAATTACTCTGATTTTATTTAATATCTATCATGTTAGCATTCAATAAGTTTATTTTTAAATTTTGTTGAAGAATTTCCTCATAAATATGAATTAAACTTCAGATATTATGATCAATAATACACAATATTGAAGTACTTAGATTATGAATTGTTTTGTATTTTAAACCCATTAGTTTATTCTAAATTGATTTTTATAACTGGAATTAAACATAGTTTATAGTGGATAAACACACCTTAAAGTACAATTCTGTTGAAAGCTATTATTTAAAATGAACTTCAAAATTTGAGTTATTTCTAGTATAATGCCTATAATATTTTTAAAATAGTATTCGATTACTATACAATTAATAATTATTTTCCCAGACTAGACCCTTTAAATAACCCAAGTAAAAATAATACAACATTATGGTTTTGTTCTATACAAATTAAAAAAATTAATTAAAATTAACAGTAAAAGTTAAGAAATTGTCAACAATCAAAGATTCTTGAATTTGAGAATAAGCACGTTAGTCATTCCTTTCATCCATGGACGGTGAATCAACCTAATAAAGTTTTGAGAATGAATCTAAAAATAATTTACAAGTAAATAAAATTACACAAATGTTGGGTAATATTAAGTAAAGACTTGAAGGATTCAGAAGATAAACGGTACATTTCTGCAATTTATTTTCGAGAGAAAAAGTATTAATTATTATACATTTTAGTAACAATATAAAAATAGACGCTTTATCAATAGAAAAATGAATATATTTTTAATAAGTAGAAGTACAATAGGCTTTAAGTATAAAAACTATCAAAAGATTATTTTTTGACTTACTTGTTCGGTATTTAAAAGAATTGAGAATCTGTCGTAAAAGGTTTAAACTGTTCTTTAGAAAATCGCCACTTTTCCGAATCACCTATAAATAGAATCTTATAATTATTTTACTAATGAGACTAAAACTCATTTATGAGGATACAGTTAAACTAGATCTGACTAACACAGTATGATTTTTGATCCAATAATTATTTTGTTGAAATTTTTTTTTTTTATATAATTACTGTACCTTCATAAACTATGTTTAAAGCATATCTTTTTAATATTTAACACAATTAAAAAATAATAAAAATTTGTTATTATAATTTCAAAAATAGCTATTTTTTATCCTTTTTCTTACAAAAAATTTGATGGGACAATTTTATAGCAAGTATTTATTGAATTACAAGCATTTTAATATATATATAGTTGGTATGTAGTTAGGGCGGGTTCAACTTGTACTTGACTATTTTTATAACGCATACCGCAGCTGAGGTACAAACCTACTCTATGTACTAAAATGCTTGTAAATCTATAAGCACTCGTCTTAAAATTTTTATTGATTCATTAATTTTATCTGTAATAAAAGCACTAAAAAATGTCTAGTTTAAATAATAAATTTTTTTCTTTTTATTATTGATAAATAATAAAAAACATATACTCTAAACATAGTCTAAGAAGGTAATAATTATTAAAAAAAAAAAAAATTCCACAAATTGATTGGATCGAAAGTTATAAGAGTTGTGAGATCTAGTTTATTTTGAATTTTAAAAATCTAGATACCTTTTTAAATAAGTCCATGTTTTGATTTAACATTTTACTTTTTTGTAGTTAATTAAATGGTTTTTTATGCTTAGCAAAAATAATTATACAAAAAAAAGTACAAGGCAAAAGGAATAGAGGACGTTTTCTTATTCTTTTATTGACCAAATCGATGATTTCAGTTGAGAACACATAGAAAACCGGGAAAGTCAGAGAAATATTAGTAATTATATACTTCTTAAACGATCATTACGTTCGAAATCAAACTATCGAAGAAGAAGAAGAAGTTGATGGTTAATTAAATGTGATAAAAAGTTTTAATTAGAAAATTTTAGAGGGGTTATATTCACTTAGTAAACTGTTTGATCAACACTTTTAAAACTCATTTATGACTTTATTTCGTTTGAATAAGATTTTTAAAACAATATTCAGAATCTTACCATGAAATATTCTTATATTGGTTATCAAGCAGAAACCTTTTACTCGAGGAGAACAGTTTTCTAATATTTTTTATCATACGCTTTACTATCCTTGAGCTTATATTATGTTTTCTTAATTTTTTCACCGAATAAACATTCTTTTAATTTATGGTACTTTTAGGATGGAATGAAAACAAAGAAATAAATTTATCATTTGAAGTTGGTTTCCAGTTTATTTTCTTCTATTTAAATTTTAAACTTAATAGTTGAATTTTAATTTAAATTAAATATTAAAGAATAACAAAAAATTAATAGGATTCAATGATTTTATATAAATAAAAAATATTACTTTAAGGGAGCTTTTAGCTTTTTTAGTATAAAATCTCATAAACATAGTCCAGCACAAGGAATAGACAAAATCGACAAAATTTATTTCTTGTAATATAACTTTCTTAACACAGTTCTGATAGTGAATATTCTCTGGACAATCAGTCTAAATATCCATTACTTGTTGGGCTTTTTAAGCAAATAAAAACCCCCACGCATAATTTGAGTTGAAAAGAGAATGTTGCGTTATTTATTATAATTTTTTATTGTTTAACATAGAAGTGTTAAAATATTCTTGTCAATACTTCACATAGTCAGCGGTGGTCAAGTGCAAGAATATGTGTAAAATGATGATGAAAACGTGTTTTATTATATACTCAGCCCACCTTGCGTAGTATATTTGACTAAATAATAGCTTAATAACACTATCTTTAGAGTCTTACAAATCGAAGAAATTCTTGTGTTATTTCATCATATGTAATTTTGAAGCTGTTATTTACACAAATCTAACTTTTGGGTTTTGAGTAAAGACGGTCAATTTAAGTGTTGTCATTTTTAAGTTACTTAGAAATTTTGTTGAAAATATTTACTGTAGGAAATTATATAGTTTGTATCATCAATTGAGTCGATCAGTTGCAAAATGATGACTCAATTGACAAATGAATTTTTAATGTTTTCAACAAGAGTAAAATACTTAACATTTAACACTTAAAACCAAACAAAGGTTGGATTTGATGTAAAAAGTTACAATTTGATAATTGATATATACCAATACAACACTTTTTTTAATGAATACATATATATTTTTTTAATATTTTGGTTACCTAATGAATTAAGACCATAATGAGCTTGATACATATTGTGAGTGTTTGTGGCCATCGTAGTGATTGGCGTTGAACTGAGCGATGAGTTTTGATGGCTATATCCACTCATGGTAACCGCACCGCTTGTTAACTGACTGAGCCCTAATAAAATGGATCATTTTATTATATAATTTTACAATAAAAAACTATATTATTATTAATAATTATTTAATAATTAATAATTATTAATAATTATATGGGTTAAAGCATTTTTAATAGTTTTATACTTTGTAATAATATTTAAATTGACATTACTACCTAAGTATTATGCATTGAAAAGCCGAATCATGTATCATGTTTGAGAAAAAAATAATGTCGGGTAATTTTGATTTAAATCATGCTTTAACTTAAATGTTAAGTTCGCATTATCGTTTTTTACATACCTGTTGTCATGCCTGTTACCCCCCACCTTGTGTCAGTAGAGCTAAACATAGAGGTTGGACATAGGCCATCACCCATGGTACCAAAGGGAGGTAATCCATGCGAGGGCAACAACGCCCCGGGCGTTCTAAAAACATTTGTAGATTTCTTTCGCTTTTTCCATTTTGCTCGTCTATTTTGGAACCAGACCTGAAACAGTTTTAAGATATTTTGTGGCTAAGTTCCATTTGAATATGTTTGTTAAGAAAAATATCGTTTTCTTCGGAAGTCAAATAAATATTTGTTGCGTAATATTTTTAAGACTGAATTTCGATATCAGTGTTACAATATTTGTGTTCTAAAAAGTCATGATTTCTTACTATAACAATAACAATAAAAAATATTAAACATATAAATGCACCCTCATATTCGTTTGTGGGATCACGAAAAGTAATAAAAACAGTGGGGTGGTACCTAATAATCCCATAATTCCACTGACCTGGGGATTACTGAATGAAAACCAATTTATTCATGTCTTCCGACGATAGGGAAGTTCATTTTTTTTTCACCCTTCTTCGGTTGAGCGGTACATGTGTGTAACATCGAAATACGTTTAACATACAAATTGTCATAATCTAACGATGAAATGGGCATATGTGTTAAATTAAAATTATTATTTCTTAACAGCTCATTATCTTTGCAAGCAATGAGGATTAGCGCGTGTATTCTAAATAATGCACTTATTAAAATAGTTATAATTTTGAAATGAAAACAGAATCAAAAATATTTTGATAACAATGAAGCAGTTAATAAGGCTTTTTATTGTAACGATAAAAAATTTAGCATTTTTGAGGAAATTATTAATAAAATGTGTTTATTTTATATTTTGGTCTAGGTAAAATTTAAAATATCTTGTAAACGTTGAAGTAGAAAAATCATTATTTTAAAGCGTATAGCGTTTTATCTTGTGTAGGCTTGAAAAACAACTATATTTTTATTCGAGCTTGATGCTGTCGAAAAATCGTATTAGCCGACTTTATGTGAACGTCTACGGCAGTAATTTTTATAAAATCCCCAAAAGCCCCGACGACATATTTACACGGTTGCCACAAACGCGACGAAGGTTGTTCGCCCCTCCTGGGGCGCTTAGGTAATTTAGCGTTCAATTTACTCGCCCTCTCCTGTAGGGTGTTGACGTCGGGGGTAGGAGAAGTTGGCGTGATATGTAATAAATCGCTGCACCCGACCACGGTGTGTGTATTCATGCCCATTAATCCGCTAATGGTGAAATCATACCGTTTGTTCGTTTGTTTGTCGGCGACGACCGTAAACCTTATAAACACACTCTTCTCCGCCCTCCACTCTCTTCTCATCGCTACCATACATCCAAGCGACTTGTTGGATTCGTGTGTGCAAAGCAAGGGAACATAATACAAAATTCATAAACCAATAAACTTCACCCTCCACCGCCGCAATCGTCTCCGGCCCGCGTTCACACCATCAGCGCAGACTTCAATCACTGCGAGCGCCGCCAAGTCTTTTCACGGGTCGTAAAAATATCTGTTCCCCTTGTACATAATTATGAGCCACCGCGAGGCCAACAGGATGACAAATGGAATCTGGAAGTATTGGTTTTTTCCTCATTTTGTATCTGTGCTCTCCTCTCCGCTGTTAATATGCAACATCGTGAATTATATTGCATAAGAACATTTTTAAGATATTCTTATTAGTTAATCAAGGTCCGTGAACAATTAACACGTAGACAGTGACATTTTAAAATTTTATTTATTTTATCGGAAATTATAATTTAATTAGCTGTATTAAAAAAAATTTGAACATTATCAAAAGTCTGGTGATATAGTCCTTTTGATATAATTACTTATTTAAACACTAAAAAATCGAAACTTAATAAAATATCTAATAGTAAAGTCCACTTTTTTCTGAATTTACTGTTAGAAAATTGAATTTTCTTTATTTTTTAACAGACGTTTTAAATTTCAAAACTATAGATAGTTGACCATGTTTGTTTATAGCACTAAAACATATCTGTTTTTAATTTAAAATAATTATCACGTACTAGTTATTGATTTGTAACAATATTTCATTTAGTCAAAAATGTATATGATCAAACGGTTTGAAGAAATTAATATTATATATGAGATATGACACATAATTACTTTTGGCTAGCCTTCAGGAAATACAAAAAACGAAACATTTTCACCCATTCTTATATGTAACTAACCAAATATAAGAGGCCGGATAACATTTTCATATTTTAGTAAAATCCGTTTTTTCAACAAATGTTATTAAGAAAAATATTTCACTTTGATTGGTGAACTAACCAAATGAATGAATTTATACAATGAACGTATCCGTTCATTACAATGTAATTGGATATGTCTAGTTTTTCATTTGGTGCGACAACAAGACATGTACGGGTATCTTGATATTTTGTTGCACCAAATAATGATAACATTGTAAACATTTTCTATGTAAAATATTCACTGTAAAATGCAATATTCTTTTATAATAACTATTAAATTTTAGCTATTAATTATAGGGTATTTTAGTCTAAATTAATCTAGTAAACAGTCATTTTAGTCATGAGTCATTTAAGTGGAGTGGTTCAATTATTATGAAAATACTGGATCACTGATCCAGTAGTTTCAGAAATTGAAGACATTTCGGACTTTGAAAATGTTTGTAACAAGGAATCAACATCAACTAACAATGTATTATCATTTGATATTGACTCGTAATACAATATATATAAATAACGACGAAGATTGAAATGTAGATGAGTTTTCAAGGTAAGAAAAAGTGTGTCATCCACATAAATAGAGACGCAATAATATACTTGAATTACGCGGTCAACACGTTTTGCTTAATGTGTCAGGTATTTACTGTAAATGAAAAAAATACAATGTTTTATAAAAGTCAAAAATAGAGAAAAACTATGATAAATTGACTTAACTATGACTCATTTAATAAAATTGGCAATACAGAAAAATAGGACATGTTTTTAGCAAATTTAATAAAATTACTAAAATTAACTGACTAGGCGTAGACCGTGAATTAAATTAAATCTAAAACAAATTCTTGTTTTTACAATGTTCATATTGATTCATTAGAAAAATGTATTTGTAAAAAAGCATTTTACTTTATAATTGGAATAGGTACAACTAGTGTGGAAAGAATAATAAAAAGTATATTAAAAAACAATTTATCATCTACGTAAATAAATTTATTATTATAACTATTACAATAACAAGTTTCGGTTCAAACTAAATATAAGTTTTTAAGTGTTTTAATTTTACTAAATCTGTAGAACTACGAGTAATTTTTGAGTAACCAAAAGAGAGATAAAATAAAGGGTTCCTTGAAGAGAATGGTACCCATAGAATATTCAAGGGAGAAAGTTGAAAAATTTACCATAAAATATGCTTGATGCCTAAAATTGTAACGTTTAAAAATTACACCGAGATACGCTTAATATTAATTTTTTACCACGATTAAAATTAATGTGCGCGTATGTGTACGCGTACCACACTAGTGAGAAAAAATGTGTAATAAAAGAGACTTTTGTTTTAACAATAGCTATGTATGATTGATTTTAAGAAATAGTGAATTTTCCATCTCTTCTCGTTCGTTAAATTACCACCTCTCCTTAACCTAATATAATTGTTTATTGTGTTTGAAAAAATATTATTAACTACAAAACAGTATAAAGACAATTTAGAATGAAAATTTCTTATGTCGTTTAGCAAATAATGCTGTAGAAAATGACGCGTTGTAACATAAAGCTCAAAATCTTAGGTCATGTGTTTGGGAAATCTTCGAGTCATAGTCGTAAAAATGTGAACGGGTAGTAACGCAGGAGACAGTAGTCGGCGGTATTTCTCAGGGATATTTCCACGGTAGCCCAAAAAAGTAATGGCTTAGTCGCTTTGTTTTCTTGTGGTCCGATACGCATACAATGGTATGTTATAAATACACTGTGAGTATGTGGTGGTCGGGATTTGCAGACCAATAGATTTATAGCGGGTTTTCACTGGTATAAGGCTAGCGTACGGAACTGAAAAAGGAAAAAAGGTCAAAATTGAACCCATTCTTCCATTTCGACAACGACGCAAAGCTTACTGGCCACATAATGTACTAGAATTATTTCAGGATTTACACGTACACGAGGGTCCGGCTTTTCTTGTACGTATATAATAATATTCTCTGTTCGTTTCCTGTTGTGTTGCGCAAAGAATAGCCCCCGGGGGGGCTACATAGATATATCAAACGGACGGCAATGACCCGTGAAATAAGCAACATTTAACACCCTCACACGCAATGTTTCAAAATAAAATCATCACTGAACGAAACGTTCCGCGTTCGATACAAACCATCTCTCAGGTGTTAATAACTACCACGATGACTCACGCAGAGTTTAAAAATGCAGCTGACCAAATTAATTGGGTTTTGATTTTTTAATTTTAAAATCTTATTTGAAAGACGTGTGGTTTAACGGCAAACACCCCAAAGGGTTCAATATCGATGTGTACCAGCGGTTAGGGTTCGAGCCCTCATCCAATGACCTCGGATCATCCGTCTAATTAACGTTGCTTTAGTGGAAGCACATAATATTACAAGTCATAAATCAACCGATTGTCCTGAAATGAAAACACTGCACGCGCAGTGGTAGTATAAGTGAAGGGATATCGGCCACCGGACTCTATATATAATGTAATGGGGTTACATTATTACAGTTGTTATGTTGATAATATACGATGCAATATGTACTGATTTACAACGTTATAAGCAAGTACATTACATTAGTAACACATTCGCAATGTTTATGCTTACTATTTACAACTAAATACACTAAATGTAAAAGCAATAGAAAATTATGATATCGAGTTAAAAATTTAAAACATTTTGACCTTTTGTAAACAAATAGCCTTCCGATTCATAAGGTTATTGCATATCGTTTAATTTCCGTAAAATATTTTCTACTATAAAAAAAATAGCAAGGAAATTACAACTCGCTTTACCATCATAATAATTAGTTAATTAATCTCAATTTTGTAGCCTTTTCATTGAATGTAGTATAAATAAGTACATTAACACTTATATATCATGGAAAATTTATTTTTAAAAAATTAAATAGGTTCTAGTGATTCTTAAATATTTTCATTTTGTACAGTTATAACCTTTTTGAACATTTCGATTCGAGAGTGAAAAACAAAGTAAAGTGGTTTACTTATTAAAATGTTTGTAAAATTTAAAAACTGTAACATAAATGATCTCTAAACAAAACAGTTTATACCTAGGCAGAGTTCTCAACATTTAAATTATATTATTAAAAAAATTTGTTATTTATAAAAACAATTAATCATCTTAAAACATTTAGTCTGTAAGTCATTATTTTGATATTGTTCAGAAAATCTGCACGTAATTATTTACAGCCACTAAGGTTAAGAGTAGGCAATTGTTTGTTTTAATCTCGTTAATCGCATCTTCTTAATCTTTTGGACATTCTGTTACCAGCTAAGAATAACATTAAGTTTGCTGAACTTTGTCATCGAACAATAAGCCGTGGTCTTAAAGGGATTGGGAAAGCGAGATCCAAAGTTATACGTCCACTGTTTTCGTGGGTAATCTACTGGATTTCAATATGATCGCAATACATTTTACAGACACGAGAATGATTGAAATAAAAAATAAATAAGTAGCGTGTCTTTTCCGTTTCGTCGGGAATAAATTAAACGCCTCTGGCGCGCGCAACGTTAAGCGTTTTCCATTTGTTTCTATACTTCCGGGCCTTGCGCAAGTCCCATAGAGCACGTCGAGCTTGGCGAATGCGCTAAATCCGCCCCACGTATAGACCCTACCGAATCAATATAGCGTGAGGCTCCCGGACAAGGTTTGCGCATTAACTGCGTGTAGAATACCCCCTGTATCCCGTGGGGGTGACAGATAGACTCTAATGGAAGCTCAGGTTAATAAATGATCTCTCATCCGGTTTGGCACACGCAGACGAAATAAAAAAAAAAGAAAAACTCATTTCACATTGTTTTCCACCAGCAACCGATACCATTACGGAAAACTAACTGTACCTAGTGATCGTAGTCAAATAACTGTAACTTTTATGACTTTGACTTGGATCGTTTATTGTCGAAGAAGTATAAAAGAATAGTTAAAGAAATCGACAAGCAATAAAAGCACAATATCGTATTAGCTAATAACGGCTCTTAATTTTATATCCAATTTACACTTGAAATTATTGACAATTATTAATTAAACGGCATTCATCAAAATTATAAGTGTAGTTAAAATCAATTCACAAATAAATATTATGTATGCACTCCAACTCGTAGAAAAAATTCGAAATTTTTAATAATAACTGATAAAATTTTATGATTTCTTTCTGGATTAAATTTGTATGAAATATAATGATGTCATAAAAACTTCTAGTTTCTACTAGGTTGAGTGTGAATTTGATAGTTGGCAAGTAATTTTATACACTCATAACTTTTGTAGTAATTGTAATTTTGTTGACATTCAAGTTGAAAACTCTTTAAAAGTAATTAATATTAAAAAATATTTTTTCTGAAAAAAGATANTGTAATTTTGTTGACATTCAAGTTGAAAACTCTTTAAAAGTAATTAATATTAAAAAATATTTTAACTTATGGAAATGTTTAGTTTTAGTTGAATAAATAATGAGATCGACCATAAATCAAACTTTAAATATTTCAATCGAACCGAACATAAAATTGAACATTTCTTTAGGAATTTTTTTTATGTATTATTCTCAAAAAAAAAAAATAAATAATAATCGCATTTGTTTGATCATTCCATTTGATTTTCAAACTGATTTACAAGAAAAAAGTCTGGTCAGACTTTTATTTATTTCTAGTTAAATTTTTAAATAAAACTCGGAATATTCGTTTGGAAAATATTAAATAATATTATAACAATAATTGAGAACTCAATTTTTTTATAATAAGAACGAAACAAGTTTTAGAGTTAAAACATAAACATATAGGATAGGGTGACCATACGTCACACTTTTTAAAGGATAGTCCTGTTTTCCCGTATAGTGTTTTGTTTTTTTCAACTAGAATTTAAGAGAACGCATTATTTCTGTTTTCTGCGAATCTCCTCCTGTGGGAGAATCACGGAAAACTTTATAACATTAAAAAATTGTATAACATGTTATACAATTTTTCCATTAAAATGTGATTTGAGTAATGTTTGATAAAAATATTATTTATAAATAAAAACTTATTTGTTTTTGATAAACGGTAAAGTTAAGAGAGTAGTATGTGTCTATGTGCATTTTTTATTTAAAATAACTTTGATTAAGTATTTCTTAAAATGAAAGTATATATATAGAGTGTCCAAAGGTAAAGAAACTGATCAGTTTTTACAAAAAATAAAACAATATAAACTCGTTACCTTACTTACTGTACACTCTATATGCCTTTTTGTTTTGACGGGCAAAGAAATAGTTTTTACAAATATAAACTCCTATTTTTTTAAACATAGTCGCCCTAAAATTGAGAAATTTACCAGTGACTGGCAACTATTGTGATAAAATATTGTTAACTGATTGTTAATCGATGAACAAGTTGTAATTAGTAATACAGACTGGAAGTTTGTAATAAAAAATTTAGGGGACTAAAATTAATATTTTTCCATTCTAAAAACATTTTTATATTATAATACATGTAGTTTTACTAAGGTTTTGTGAAGGGTAGATTTTTCTTAGGAGCACTTAACTCTTCACCAACAGCAAACATGGTTAGTAGCATAAATAAAAAAAAAACTAGAAACTAAATTTAGTTTATAAATATGAAAATCATACCATTAAATGATTTACCTTTATGTGGAGTAAAATTTATGCATTTTTGACACTCAACTAAAATACGTTTTAAAAACATTTCAATGATTTTATTTTCTCTCGTGTTTTTGTGTGTGTGTCATAATAATGTGTCAATCATTTAAGAGGCGTACAACGATGTTATGAATATCAAAATCTCCAGAGTATTTGCAGTTTCAATTAAATGTAAATATATAAATTAAATGTATAGCTATAAAGATGGTATTGGCGAGAATTTCGCATAAAAAAAATAACAACGGGTAGATAGAGAAGAGGATGATTTTCATAAGAATACAGAGGGGTGGTGGTAAAAAGTTTTACTTTTTAAAAGCAAATACTTGTCCTGGCGGGCGCAGAAGAAAAACGAAAGAACAGTGTACGCGCGATGATGCGGCATCACTCGGAGTGAAGAAAGCGTGGTAGCTGAGTTATAACGTCCCTGGAGAGTAGCTCAACACTAGTTATCCATTGTGGTCGGCAACGGCGGAGCACCCCGCACCTCGACCTGATGCTAAATTATAAATACGCCATTAAACCCTGTTCCCGGCACTCCTAATGCATTGTACCAGCATCATACCACATGTCCCTGTAGCCGGCAAAACCACCATCACCACTACAGTTGCCAGCTGGTCCCGCGGGTGTAATGTGTGTATACTCTCCACCCAACCCGTACACGCATCCAATGCAATATCACGTTGTATAATATGACAATGTAGGTTTTATTTATTTTCGCATATTACTATTATTATGGCGCACGTATGCGATGCGCTCGTGTAGTGCCACATTAAGTCATAATACATTAGCAGTGCGACATGTCATTGCTGAAGTGTCGTAGTTTTCGTCTTCAAAGAAACGTGCCTGTCGTACGGTAAAGTTGCCACGGAGGAAATTCTAAATTTGTTTTTACGGTAAACTGTTAAGTGAAACTTTACCACAAAGCCCGAAACAAACTTTTAAAAAGGAAATTGACAAATTTAATAAAAGAACTAACGAATATTACCATAAAAAATAAAGCTACTAAAATAATCAAATAGAATTTAAAACACGACATTCGATACCACATGATTTACTGTACGTGTAAGTGTTTAAGTTGTCAAAGTGACGCCTAAAATGGATTACAAATCACGCTCAATTAAATTAAAAATTGTCCGGTTTTTACCGTGGAGTTAATTACGAGTGTAACGAAATCTACTTTGACATTCTAAATCACTTTTTCTGTAAGAACCTACATGGACTCATTACTGTCAAAACGAGTTACTTAATCCAAACAAACCATAAAAAATTAGGATAAATTAGGTTCGGTCATTTTTCTTATGTTTAAGATCAATGGAAAATTTAAATAAACGCAAATTCTTCGACAATGGTATTAGTTATTGATATGTACGCTAATAGTTTAAGTATTGAATAAATATATGAGATATGAAATTTTCACTAAATTTGATAATGACTTTGTATACTTTAATGTTCAATGACATCTAAAAGAAATCATCAGTCAATCGAGCTGTTTATGTCAAATGAGATCATGATGGTACTGTAAAATAGGGTGAAGGTTTGTCACTAACATGGATCCATTAGAGGACATCAGAGTTAAAATGAATACGTAAAATCCCGAAGGAATAAAGGTTCACAAACCCTACTAAAAAAATCTGTAGTGGACAGATGTATGGATGACTTACAAAAATCAATCTTCATATAGAACAACCAAATCTTTCTTTATTGAGTAATTTAAAACTACTGATTAATTTACTAAGTCCTAATTTTTAAATAGAAAAGATGCATTATTTTACTTTTTACACATAAAATATCACTAACTATCGTACTTATTTCAAGCGTTAAAAATTCTTAGTACTTTATTAACCCATAACATTTTTGTGTACATCCAGTGGCGGACAAATAGCAGATAATTAGAGAAATGAATCCCTTAAAATCATATAAGTATTATATGATATTTTTACCAATGGGTAACTTCATTGGTATACCCCTTTTGACTTTTTTATACAACTTCCATATGTTATATTTTGGAAATTAATTATATGGTAGTTCAATTTTAAAGTTACTGAGCTCAAGTTTTTATTTCAAGTATTGGTTAATATGCTAAAATAAATTAACGATTTGGAATAGGCTTAAAAAAAAGAAAGCCGTCTAAGTATATCTAATAGTCCTAAATAATATGCTGGTATAATAAATAGAATTAAAAAAGCTCTAGGATAATGACGTACAGCTCCCATTAAGATTTTTATAATAAAAATATTTCGTCCCGTGGCATGGCAAAGTTCGACCGCTACTAGATACGATAAAAACTAGTGTTGAATACAACGAAATTAAAAAAAAAATTTATTGTACTAAAGTCGTAGTTTAAGAATTGTAAAACAAAATAAAAGTTGTAAAAACGGCAACAAATCGGTATAACTTTAGCTGTTTACTTTTTTATCCGATTAAAAAGCATTTCTCGGTTCTTTCAAAGGAATAAAATCGTATATGCCTGAAGGGGAAGCGATAAAATATTAACCACGTTCGTAGGAGTAAGGGAGGGTAGAAGACAATCCGAGTTTGATGAACAGTCGAGGATTTGCGTTGATCACTGTTTACGACGACGAGGGAGCGTTAAAATACAAAACGAGCGGTGGCGTCATCAAGGGGGGCTTTGGATAGAGAAAAACGGGGGGTTGCAGAATAGGTGTGGCAGTAAGAAAAGCATCGCACACAGAGTTAATAATGCAACGTGCTGCTGCCGATCTAAACTACAATAACAGTGTAACTGCGGTACAACAACAATAACACGGACGTTCAAAAACAGATAAAATAATTGTGTTATTTGGTGGTGCAAACGACGGGCCTATACGAAAATGATTAGACCAAACAATGGACGCACGTGCTGTTGTTCGCCAATAGTAAAATTGGACGAACCTATTTATCATTGTTAAAACTTTATTACTGTTTAGTTACAACAATTACATAAAAACTTAATTAATACGAGCATGACTCAACAAGTCAACATATTAACATTTCAGACCTGCCGATCGGCTTTTGTGACAAACATCAAAATCTAGTACGGTGAATTTATATTTACATCATATAAACAGGTGTCTCGACAAAATGTTCAGCGTATCGCCAGAGGTTTTCAAGTGGCAAACAAAAGTGTGGGAACGCTCATGCCTACCAACATTATTAAATAAGATGATGCGAATAATGACGTTTGAGAATGATTCTCATGATTTCCTGTTATTAAAATTTTACTAATCGTCTGAATTGTCGCATTTACAAGATAATCATATACATTACGATTTTTTATAATTAATTCGTTTTTCAAGCCTGTCAGGTTAAGTTTATTCAAAGTAATCTATATGTGTTATCACTATATGTATTGTATCAAATTCGGGTAACTGCAATGGGCGTGCTGAAGATTTTTCATTATGATTTAAATGAATCGTGTAAAAATTTATCAGCTATACAACGCAATTTTTATTCAATAATTACACTATTATTAATATTATCGGGTTTAAAAGAATGTTAGAAATCTGTACCATGAAAATATCTTTAAAACGCATAGAATAACTGAAATGGAAGTATTCAATAGAGTCATAACCCTATCGCCATTGAATGAACACTTCCGAGTTTTCAAGTAAAAAATGTTGTAATCTAATGCAATTAGTTATAGTAAGTAGTAAATATAACAAGAAAAATGCCTCAAGTTAGTCTCAACGGCAATTAACAATATAGTTTACTCGCTAATAAATTGAGATTTTCAGCATGAAATAATTAATTAAAATGTTCGCGAAAGTTAATTATTTTTACATTATCATAGAGAACGAATAATAGGTGTATTAACATTCTCGATGTATTCATTTCACGAGTGTGACATCAAAATACAAAAAGATTTGAAAGATGAAAACCGTTAAATATTTATTTATTGATGATGCACTCTAGAATGTTTTGTTCCAAGTTTTTTATAGAAAATAATTTAACGGCAACGTGTTAATCAAATAGTTGTAGTAATTATAACATACCTGCACCCTTGACTCCGTGAGGCCTATACGCATAGCTATCTCTTCTCGCATGAATATGTCCGGATAGTGAGTCTTGCTAAAACACCTCTCCAACTCGTTGAGCTGCGCCGGCGTGAACCTCGTCCGGTGACGCTTTTGTTTATTCGGTTTACCCGAGTCGTCACTGCCATGTCCGTTGGTTACTGCTGCTGCTGCTGCGGCCGCGGCAGCCGCCAATCCGTGACCCGTGGCCGCAGCCGACAGATCGAACCCGCCACAAGACAGTCGAAACGGACCGGCGGCACCAGCCGACGACATCTGAGACGGCGAAGGCCCGTTACCCAAATGTCCGTTAGTGACTTCAGCTCCAACCAATCCTTGGCCGCTAATATCATGTCCACTACCGCCGCCACTTTGCAAATGATGTAATTGCGATCTGTGTTTGAGACTATCGAAGTCTTTGTGTCCTAAATTAGTGTTTGAATAAAAAAATCGTTATGATTTAGATTCACATAAATGGTTGCGTTTAATTAATTCTATGGAATAGAAAATACTAATTAGAAAGACAAAATGAGTACACCGCGATGCACCGTATTAGTATTTGGCAGCAGACTAAACTGCCGACAATCGTGTGTGGTATACGCCGAGGTCTGTGCACAGGTAATTTGGTGTTGCAAATTAAATTTAACTTGCCGTCCTATCAAAGCTCGAGTTTCCTAATATAATCAACGCTGGTGTAATGTTTACGTGACGGACGAGGTGTAACCTGTGGACAAGATGGGAAACGGACATGCGCCTACTGTGACTCGGATCGATTACCACGCGAATAGAAAACTTTGTAATATTTAATATTTTTATCACTAACGGAGTATAACTTCTTCATAGATTTCCATTGTAATTGTTTATTCGCCATTAACAAGTGAAATATATAACTTTGAGTATTAAAAATGAATTTTAATCAATATTATTAATGTATTATTATTTTTTAAACAACATTGATCACTTGTTTATAAGTTGGCCTTAAATGTTTACTATAGTAACTCAAAGTGATATGGAAACTCTAGAAAAATATTTAGTTTAAAATGTACAATCTTATTTTATCAAAATTTTAAGTTCATTCAAGTATAAATAGAATAAATTTACGTTATGCAATAGTTTGATAAATTGTTTATTTTTATAGAAAAATTATAACCTTTGCAATAATGATATTGAAATGTACAAGTGGCGATTTTAACTATTTATATACTCTTTAAAAAACATGTCAACATTTTCCCACACATGTATTGGACATTTTTATCGAATACAATATAAGGGAAAAATTTGATAAAATGTTCAATTCGTGTACTTTTTGTCAAAATGATATTACTAGTGTGTAAAATAATGTGTATATTTAAAGTGTTATACTGATGTATGGGAATCTTTGGATTTTACAGTGTAGAAGCAATTTCAAAACTAATTTTTAGATAAATTTAGAATAAAGAATTGAATTGTTTGTCTTTGTATTATGCATTTTCAAATTCAAAATTATCAACTAATTATCGATAAAAAAAACTCGTGAGTTTTACACACGGCCATTAAATAGTCTCTATAAATATACAACAATCTAATTGTTTCTTTTAGATATTTCCGCGAGTAATTTTAATCGCTGAACATTTAATTTATTGCTAAGTGAAGGATTGACGTGTTAACTCTTATTAATTGTCATTGGTTTTTTTAGTACGGGTATCGCTTCGTGTTAGGTGTGTATGAGATGTGCGGATACATATGCGAAGCATAAGGATCTACGCATTAAAGGACGCTGTAGATTAAGTTGATGAGCAAAAGAATAATGTTATTTTTTTACTGCAATAAATATTAGGAGTCTCGTAAATTTGCATTTTTTAGAGACGGCTCTTATTATACATATGCATTCGATTTAGGATCTGCTTTTAAAATTATCCTAAAATTAAGATATTTTTGCAAAAGTCACATATAAATGCGTTTTAGAAAACTCATGAAAGTATTTTGGGAGAAAGAATTCGTAAGTAATGAACTTTCGGAGTAGTTTACACATGATATGACTGGGACAGATTTTATCATTAGTGCAGATCCCTATACAGGAAAATATATTGCGTTAGTAATAGTTAATCAATCATAAGATAGACACTATATAAAATAACATACTTATCCTAATAAATATCCGTAATTTTGCGAAAAAGATACATGAAAAATAAGTTATTAACAAAAAATCCCATAAACAATTTGGAAGTGATGGTGTCCTAGTAAAATTATTTTTATCGTGCATAACATAAAAAATTTTACATAGGAACTACTGGTTTTTATTATTATTCGAGATTATTTGAAATCTTTGAAACATGGTTGGGTAAATTCAATAGGGTAGAAATAAATATCTTAAAAATAGACACACAAAAAAAAACAACTATGTATTTTTAAAACTATGATTTTAATAATATTATATTTTTTTGGTTTTACATATGTGACAAAATAAATGCACTATAAATTTCGTTAGTAATTGGACTATAGTAACGATACCAATATAATTATAAATTTTAACTATATATATTTAATTAAAAAAATGTTAAAGAATTAAATATTAGAAATCGTATATATATAAAAAAAATTAGTCAATTATATTAATTTTAATAACAAAGAAAAACGCTATAAAACAAAAATTTAATTGATTTTATAATTATATTGAAATAATCAGAATCTACGTAGGTGGAAACAGTGTTATGAACTAGAGTGTGCTTAAGTTCCAAAAACTGAAAAGAAATTATTCTGGTTTCGCTCAAAATGACGAACCCAAATCTTTTTTTTATCTATTTATAAATTTAAGAGTTTGTCTGTTAGTTATTTTTTCTAATTATTTTCGATCAGATTACAATTAGGGGAACAGACTGTTTATAAATAAAATGCACAGAGCAAAATTATAATTATTTCTCGGATCGTAATAATTACCTAGTGAATATACAAGGCGATTCCTTAACATAATACCTTACATAAAATAACAAATTAATATATATATTAAGTGATCATGTAACATGCAAACAGATATCTTATGATATGACCATACGAGACCTATGTATTTATTAAATTATTTAAAAAATGAAATCTTTTTCAAAAAATAACAGTGGCTAATCTTTCATTGGCGTTTGGGACACGGAAATTATTATTAAAATGTAATTTGATACCATTGTGAATGATAACAATATTTCCGAAGTCAGGCAGTTTTACGATTCCTTACTAATCACTTGGCTCAAAACCCAAAGAGATACTTAATTTCGCTAGACAGATAGGAATCTTCGAATATGTCTAGGTGCGCCCTAGTAGGACTTCTTAGGTACTCAACAATAGCTACAACACTTTGGCGGAAACACTCGCGTGAAGAAACCGAATTGATATAATTGGGCAGGAGGCGAGCACAATTGACCTATAGGTCTGAGTGCTTGGGCAGTTCATGTGCACCTCCATAACAACTAAACTAATCACTCAGGTTTTTGCGCATTCCAACTAAACAAATAATAGTTATTATGCTTACCGCCAATAATATTCGGACCTATTAAACTGATGTTGTTGAGCATGTTCGGCCGGATTCCTGGCCTGAACGACAGCGACGACAGAATTGTGAATGATTTACACGTTGTAATGATGAGACCAAATAGTCGGCTGAGTGACCGATTACATAAACGCTAATGAAAACGGCGGTAAACAGGAGGCACTAAGGTTTATCATGCCGCGGTCCAGAATCATCAACGGTTCGTCATTAAACTTTGAACTTTCAACGTTGTACTGATAAGACAATGACACTGTCTCGGTAACTGAACGTTTATTGCATATCCGATAACGTTTACGTGCACGTTACATTACTCGGAGGCGTACGACGTACGATGAGCTGGCGCGCGTTGGTTTTAATGAAGCCGATGCGACCGTTCCGAGAGCGATGGCATCGAAGGCCCGCCGTCGCTTACGCCGTTTGTTGTTGTACGACGGCACAGCAGCATCCGGCGCACGATCGCCATTGGACCAACCGGCGAGCGACGTGGGCGGACGCTACCGAGGCAGACCTCTCGCTGCCTGCCGGTGCCGCCCGGCTAAGCGTGCCGTTCCCCCCTCATCGCATTTCACTGTGTGCCATAAGCCGCCAAAGGTAGTGGTGCTCAAATACGAATTGAAAACGAACAAAGAACAGTCGGAAAAGATTCGGCGAAAATTCATTGTGTTCACACTCGTACGACTCGAATTCTTTTCCGAATTAACGTCCGTATTAAATTATCTTTATTGATTTCCCTTGTAACCGAGTAGACAATGACATTTTTATCGTTTTGCAAAGGATTTTCAAGGAGCGGCACGACATTTAACTTACATTTCTTCTTGTGCGCTTCTTTTTCGCATCGACATACAAATATCATCATACGGGAAAAAAGTATTGTGCGCAAAAATTGATTTATTATAAAAACTGATGAATAACACTTTACAATATAATATTAATACATAAATTAAATCTTATCACGTACGCGGGGAGTTTCCAGAATTTTTACTATTCCTCCTAGTGTTATACAGCTTTTAAGTTTTATTATATTCGATATCAATCAATTGTAATAAAGCTGTTTAATGGGTATAAAAATATAAATCAGTTTGTTACCTCGGAGTACCTTTTTGTTTCACTTAAATTTTAACCAAAATTCAAATAGAAATTTAAGCAACTCTTAACTGGGCGTGTTAATGCTTACAGCAAAAATTCAACATATTCTACTCGGCACATGCATTTAAAAGATATTGTAGCATTTTTAGATTTTCAATAAGTTGTTTTTTTGCGAAAGTTTTCTTTAGAAATAAAAATAAATATTTTATTTCTGGAAAATTTTGAAGATCTTAATTTTATCTAGGTCAACGATTTTACTTAGAAATTAAGAATATTTTCATAGATTCATATCAAAATGAAAATAAAATTAAAAATGACAAATTTAACAACATGACATCAAAATAGCATTTTACATATTTTAGTGGTTTTGTGTTAGGAAAACAGTCAGTAGGAACAGAGTAGAACTTTCAACTGTATAATCAAAATTTAAGTGTTGTTACTTGTTCGAATATTGGTCATATGCTACACAGTAATGTCTCAAAAAATTATCTTAAAGTCATTATTAATGATCTGAATTACTTGCTATTTATTAAACTTTTACTAAGAGAAGACAACGATTATTCTGAATGAATCGTATTTCGAATGTAATGTGATGAATTATACATATTTTCCGAAAAAAAACATTTTTTTTTAATTTGCAAGAAAATGTTTCATTGAAATTTAACTCAAACTTCTCGTAAAATAAACTACGTCTAATTTGCGTTAGTCGATGACATAAATAACAAACAGCTTACATAAGTCTATTGGTCTCGTTCGGAGAAATTATCGTTAAAAGTATTAAACTAATTTAATTAATTAAACTAATTGTGAATTTTTTGTATCATTTTGAACAGCTCGATAAGTAGCAATAAATTGAATTTCATACATGTTCCCTGGACATGAAGAGCTAACATTTTGTTGCCAACTATAATAATAATAATAATAATAATAATAATAACGATATACATGGAAACATCCCTCGGTTGCAGACGACCACTATCTACTATATTTATGTTCCTTTGTGTTCTTTAATTAATGTACAACGTCAAATCAAATTATACGCCGTACCTGGAACACGTGCCCCATTGACGTCGACGACACGTGACCTCACTCTCCGCCTCGCACCTATTTATGCCCAACGTTCGCAGCTCTTCTGAGTATTCCCCCCCCCCATCCGTCAAAGCATAAACTCGACTCACAGGAAAATTCCACGAAACATTAAATAATGCTTTTCTGTTTGATGCTCAAAGTTTCACTTATTGATATTGCTTTTGGGCTGCAGGTACACGCAGACACTCGATTTTCAAGTAGATACATGGTGAGCCCGTTGCACACACTCAGACGAGGCCAACTTAGAATGGAATTTTTTAATAATGTCTAAAAACAATAAAAGATATTGTAAAAAAGTGTATACAATGAAACGAACAAAAATAACAATAAAAGTAACAAAGAATTAATATGAAGTTTATACGTTATGAAAGATGTATAAGTATAATGCGGATGAAGAAAATATTAATACATAAAAAGTGGGGGTACATTTAAATAAAATATAAATAAAAAAAATATGATCTGAAATAAACATTTTATTAATTTTTCATTTTTATCGTACCCCAAAATGTAGCAAATTTCAACAATTTTTTATGTTTATACAAAATTAAAACCCCAGTACAGTGGGATCGCGGCATAGTGGAGACCGGTATAGTTGAGATAAATATAAATTATATCTGATAGTGATTAACACCATTACAATTAAAAACGCATCGAGTTGAATCTGTTAAATTTCACAACTTTTACGTTTTAAAATTTCATTAAATATTAAATATATGTTAAAATATTTGCTTAATATAAAATAAAGTATGTTTTTTATTTGACAACCGATTTCTCATAGTGGAATAACCGTAGGAACACATATTTTTTATTATTGTAGTACGTTTCAAGAGGTTTGCTATAGGATAGAAATACGCAGTTATTTTACCGGAACATTTTTAAAAGTCGACTTGAAAAAAAAGTTTATTTGCGTGGGGGGTACCTTTCAAACCATTCCTGTACTTCGATTTTTGATTAAATTTTGATACAAAGCATACCTTCAGATAGCTCGTGGTATCTTTTATATTGTATTAAATTTTCATTACGATCAGTACTTTAGAAAAATTAATGTGGAAAAAAAATTTGGAAAATGTAATATTCTATGGTGTTGTAATTTGAAATATTTACTACCGGACTATTTATTGATGCACCAACGATATTATCAATTATTCGTCTACCGATTAACAGTGTATATCTATAACATTATATACTCAAAAAAACGAAACTTTAAATTATTAGAAAAATTAATTTGCATGTATAATATTAATAAATGAGTGTGAATCTAAAAAGATGCATCTAGTAAATTTCGAAGGGGTTTCAAAATGTTTTATATAACAATTTATTATATTTTTCTGAAATATTCGATTTTTACACACAAATTATATATTTTTTTATAACTGTGACTTAAATCTGTTCATACGTGGAAAATAGGTCAAGAGGTTAAAATTTTATAAGGTATAGCCTAATACATTTTCAGTAGTTAAAGTGAAGAGGACGGTGTTCCCCTTCTTATTTGAAGTACAATCTAGCGTCTCCTTAAGTCGAATCTTAAAAAGCCGGGGGGACGCTTTAATTTTGAGCACTGAAGAGTGGAAAGTGTCAATATTAGAAATTTATTTGAATAGTCAAAGTAATCTATTTCTTTATTGAGATAATTTTTGTTACTAAGTTTGTATATTTGCTTATTATGATCAATATCATTTTTAGTTTTTGAAAGGAGACAATTCGGTATGGCTCGGGAACGATCCTTATTTTTTAGGAACTATAGTCCCACTCCTAGTTTTTCTCACTTGAACCACATATTTTATGAGTATATTATATAATAATTAAGTTAAAATATATGTAACGATGTCAGATTTTTCAGAACATTTTTAAAATTTATGTAGAATAAGTTCTACTTTTTAGAAGCACATTTCAAATTTTGAGCCCTTATATAATCGAAAACCCTGTATCAGGGGGTGGGGTTAGATTATCAAAAAAGATATACATCAAATAAAAGGAAGATACTTAAAGTATTCTTAAAAAAAAACCGGATTGACTAATAAGTTTTTCTTAACGTTTAGCAGTTTAAATTGCAAATAAAAATTCGATCAATATTACAAAAAATTGTACTCCTTCTCAGCTTTGCAAAATAAGTTCTAATATTAAATACTTTAATAGGTAAATTATATGGAAACATCATTAAACAAAAATAAGTTTATTTGCGATTGAAAAGCTTTTTAATATATTTTCAAATAACACTATGAATATAAATATGATAATATGATTTATTTTAAAACATTATGATTTTATTGTGTGGTTTCTTTTTAACGATTTTGATTTGATTCAGAGCTATTTTAATTAATGTAAATACATTTTAATAATAATTTTATTACTTACTAATTATTTAGTAAAATTGTATAAAGCAGAAATAGTCTTTAAGTGTTGTAATGCTTGTAACACAATTCTATCAGATTAATAATTTGCAAAAATCCTTTCAGAAGATAGCTGTAGTATACTTAAAGATAGATGGTAAAGGGTTTTAAACTGGAGACGTTGATAAATGAACTTAATGAATCACACTTCATTAATAATGCACAGCATTTTTAAAATAGGAAACACCTTTGTTTTATTAGATTATATAACTTGTACAATGTCTTCCTTTTGGTATTATCAAAACGTGCTACAAGGTGTTATTTTTAGAAGGGTGTTATTGTTTTGATAGTTCATTACCGGCCAAGGGCGGCAAGGGAGTTATAAAAAACCGCTATAGTTGTGCAAATAATGATTATACTGCAAGCAGTTTGACGGTAATGCCTTCCTTACGTTAGGTGTTGTATGAATTAGGTATGCACACGGAAATGACCAATCAATTTAAAAAAAATATTGCTAAGTGTATAAAGGTATCTATACAAATTAAAAAAAAAACATTATTACTAGTTGTAGTAGTATACTATAAACAATCATAAGCATTAAAATTAAAAAAAATTAAAATTGATTACTGATAAACCTTAAATCAACATAACATATAGTTGAACTATAGAAAAACTAAATCTATGTTGAATACATTCTAAAAATAGTAATAAGGATAACTATTTAGATGTTTAAAATATTGTAATATTTAAATATTGTTATTCTCATAAGTGTAAACCTGAAGATAAGTCTTTTTTTAAGTTTTTAGTCATATTTTACATTTAACGTGATAAAGTTATCATCCAAAATATTAAAAAACATTGATGCAGAAATGAATTTGGTGTTTTCAAAATTGTTAAACAAAATTTTCAACAAAGTATTTTCACTATATAAAAATTTTACTTAAAAAATATATTAAAACCTTATTGATATACAAATCATTTATAAATCGAAATATTATAAACAATTTTGACAAGTTCAATTTATAAAATCAAAATTAACTTGAATATAAATTCTAGTATTCTAAAGCTTTACAACTTTCATTTAAATTCTGAAATATTTAAAAATGAGTATAATATTATTACATTACAATAAATTAAGGACTTTAATAGATTTAAAAAAAATTATTACTTAATTTGAGCGCACTGCAGTGCACCAGGAAAAGTTCAGCAATGCTAGTGTATCTTTACAGGAAACAATTCACACTATTTTTTAAACTCCCGTAAATTGTTAGGATTATATAAAAAAAATTAACTAAATAAAAATAAAAGATAACTCATGGATGAAAATTATCCAAATTACACTATACTTATTACTTATTTTTTATAGATGCTTGAAGTCTTTACCTATTATTTGGTATATTTTTTCATAAATTTAACCCTTTACCTGCCCACAGGGGGGGACTCAAAATGACAACTTTTTCACAAAAAATTAACTTTTTCAACTTGAATTTTGGAAGTGTTCCGGAAAGTCTGACACTTTTATTAAAGCTAATGTAATATATTTTATTATGGAAAAAAACATTTCGGACTTTATTTGGTCTTAACGGTGAAAATGGTTACCAAATGCTATTTTTGTGTGAAAAACCTCGATTTTATTTTTTACATTTTGTGTAATGGATAAAGTGTATGGATCAACATATTTTTTTATGAGAAATAATATTTTTTAATAATCCTTTTTCATTCGACATATTTTATCTTAATCAAGATATTAATAAGGAACTAGCATATCATATTGGAATAATACACCATTTCTTTATAATTAAACACTATCTAAAGATTTGAATCGAAGCATTTATTTTTATAGTGATTTCAATCATTGTAGATATTATTATACTTGATCCAACTATGCTACGTCACCACTGTGCTGCGAACCCCTCGTGCTGGGTATTTTTTGATTACTATACTTACTATCCTAAAAAACGCTTCGATGTAGATCTGTAGATAGTGTTTAATTTTAAAAAATTGATGGATTATTTCAAAAGCTAGATGATCTTTTATTTTCTTATTTATATTCTGATTACAAGTTTTATGATTTATATGTGTAATATATGAATATATAAAAAAAAGTATGTCGAATGAATGAGATATTAATGAGAAATCCGAAATTTTTTTTTTTTTTAAATAAAGTATAATACATAAGTTTTAATTTAAGATATATATAAAAGTGTCAGTATTTCTGGAACACTTTCAAAAATTAAATTGAAAATTTCAATACACATGTTTAAAGTTTTGACCCTCTTGTATAAAGGGATTATCCCTTGAATAATGAATAAATATATAAAGGGAAATGGTTTTGTTAAAAAAAAAAATGTCAAATGAAAGATGTATATAAATAATATTTCTCATAAAAAAATTGTATTGATCAATACATTTTTCAAAATGTTATAGCATTATAAATTTAAATATGAAATCGAGAATTTTAACATAATAATAGTATACGGTAGCTATATTCATCGTGAAGACAAGAGAAAGTCCGAAATGTTTTTTTTCATAATAGAGTATATTACATAAGATTTAATTTAAGGTTTATATAAGAGTGTCAGTATTTTCAAAACACTTTCAAAAGTTATGTTGAAAAAATTAATTTTTTGTAAAAAAGTTGTCATTTTGAATTCTCTCTTGTAGGGAGATAAAGAGTCAAATTTATAAAAAAATATACCATTTTTAAAAAAAGTTATGGCAGTTTAAATTAAATTACACTGACTTCCATAAAAATTATATTAATTTTTACTAACATTCATCAATTAAAAAGTTACTTAGGTCACATACTACATATAGACAATTAAAATCATTAATTTCTAATAATATTTAATTTCATTTTATAATTGAAATTTTAAAATCGAATATTTAAATTGCCCTCTCTATTATACAATTATAAATTATACTTTTTAAAACTAACTATTTTAAAATTAACTAATCATTGTTATTTCAGGAGAAACTAACAATCGATTTTTTTAGAATTGATTTATATAGCAAAATGTTACCAAAAAATTTGCATTATTATACAATGGTAGTAAGACACACAAATAGAGTATATAAATTAATCAACGACAAAGAAAAATTTTTTATTTTGTAGTTGAACCCTATTTTCATATCAAAGCTAATTCGACAATAAATACTTAAAAATCATTAAAAATGAATGATTTTAACTATCTATATGAAGAATGTGGGCTAAGTAACTTTTTAATTGATAAAGTGGAATTTTTTTTTAATTTTTGAGGGTAATATGTTAAACTAGATACGAATTGTAAATATTTGATGTATCGTAGAAAAAAGTAGGTCAAGTGAGAGCTGAGAAAATAAATGATAGCCACGAAAAAAAACCAAATAGTAAAATATTATTAATATGAATTTCTTCTCATGAGAGGAGACTACAGTAATCGGATCCTTGATATTTATTGAAGTTATTGAATCTAAATGAGATAAATATCAAATGAGTGAAACATTTTTTTCTAACTCAAAAAGAATTAAGAGAAAAATGGAAAAAAATTCAGTGACACAGGCGTGAAAGACACAAGTTTTACCGTCTCATAATCTGTACGTCACATTCGTCACTTAATAAAAATTGTAATTTAGCTAGTTCAAATTTTAAAGTTATTTTTTTTAACCAAATAAAATACAAAACTAAGAATATTAACACAAGAATAGCATATTTTCGAATACGGTAGCCATTTTTATAACGAAGACAATGTAAAGTTCGACATTTTTTTTTTCATATTAAATAATAATACATAAGTTTTAATTTAATATATGTATAAGAGTGTCAGTATTTTCGGAACATTTTCAAAAATTATGTTGGAAAAGGTCTACTTTCTATATACATTTTTAAGTTTTGAACAACTCCTGTATAAAAGGAAATGATCCGATTTAAAAAAAAAAGTATGTCAAATGAAAAAAGTATAAACATAGTATTTGTCGCGAAAAAATTGTATTGATCCATACATTTTTCAAAAAGTTATAGCTCTATATGGTAAAAAAACCCAGCACAGGGGGGTCGCGGCACAGTGGTGACGTGGCATAGTTGGATCAAGTATAATGATATCTGACAGTGATTAAAATCACTATAAAAAAAAAACGCTTCGATGCAAATTTTTAGATAGTGATTAATTATAAAAAATTGGTGTATTATTCCAAAAGCTTCATAAACTGCTAGTTCCTTATTAATATCCTGATTAAGATAAAGCATGAATGAAAAAGGATTATTAAAAAATATTATTTCTCATAGAAAAATATGTTGATCCATACACTTTTCAATAATTTATAGCATTATAAAGTTAAAAATATAAAAAATAAAATTGAGGTTTTTCACACAATAATGGCATTCGGTAGCCATTTTCACCGTGTAGACAAAATAAAGTGCGAATTTTATTTTTTTAATGTTAAAGTATATTACATAAGCTTTAATTTAAGATATATATATAAAAGTGTCAGACCTTCCGGAACACTTTCAAAATTTAAGTTGAAAAAGTAAACTTTTTGTGAAAAAGTTATCATTTTGAATCCCACCCTGTAGGCAGGTTAAAAGTCAGATTTACAAAAAAATATACCAAATGATAGGTAAAGACATCATGCATCTATACAAAAAAGAATTATATTAATCCATACATCTTTCAAAAAGTTATAACATTATAAAGTTAAAAATATAAAAAAAGAATTTTTTTACAAAAATCATATTTTAGCTTCGATGCGAAGCTGAGAAGGTATTGGTTTTACTATGATGTTTTTTTTTTTGTGTCTGTTACCACTTTTTCTCAGCTCTCACCGAACGGATTTCTTTCAACGATACGTCAAAAGATCACAAATCGTATCTAGTCGAAGACATTACCCTTCAAAATTGAAAAAATTTCCCTCGTTCCCCGTAAATGGGGGAAACCTCCAAAAAAATTACAAATTTAAAAATCGCTAATTTTCGAAATTTTTTCAATTTTTTTTACTAAAAACTGCCGTAACTTTTTCAAAAATGAATATATCAATATAATTCTTTTTTTTATAGATGCATGATGTCTTTACCTATTATTTGGTATATTTTTTTTGTAAATTTGACCTTTTTTCTGCCCACAGGGGGGGTTTAAAATGACAACTTTTTCACAAAAAATTAACTTTTTCAACTTAACTTTTGAAAATGTTCCGGAAAGACTGACAATTTTATATATACCTTAAATTAAAGCTAATGTAATGTACTTTAATTTGAAAAAAAAAATTGACCTCTGGACTTGTCTTCGTGGTGAAAGTTGACATCAAAGTTAATAAACAATTACGATTTTTGTATAATAATTGTTTTTTATATTTTTAACTTAATAATGCTCTAACTTTTTCAAAAATGAACATATCAATATAAATTTTTTTTATATAGATGCNATGAACATATCAATATAATTCTTTTTTATATAGATGTTTGATGTCTTTACTTATCATTTGGTATATTTTTTTTGTAAATCTGACACTTAACCTGCCCACAGGGGGGGATTTAAAATGACAACTTTTTCACAAAAAATTAACTTTTTCAACTTAACTTTTGAAAATGTTCCGGAAGGTCTGACACTTTTATATATATCTTAAATTAAAGCTAATGTAATGTACTTTAATTTGAAAAAAAAAAATTTCGGACTTTATTTTGTCTTCACAAAACTTAGTCTTCCAACTATACCACGTCACAACTGTGCCGCGACCACCCTGTGCTGGGTTTTTTCATATTGTATTTAACTTTATAATGCTATAACTTATTGAAAAGTTTATGGATCCACACAATTTTTTTATGAGAAATAATTTTTTTTAATAAACCCTTTTTCATTCGACCTACTTTATCTTAATCGAGATATTAAGGAACCAGCAAATCAAGTAGCTTTTGGAATAAAACACCAATTTTTTGAAAATTAAACAANAATAAAACACCAATTTTTTTAAAATTAAACACTATCTAAAGATTTGCATCGAAGCGTTTATTTTTGATAGTGATTTTAATCACTGTCAGATATAATTATACTTGATCCAACTATACCACGTCACAACTGTGCCGCGACCCCCCTGTGCTGGGTTATTAACTTTATTATGCTATAACTTTTTGAAAAATTTATGTATCATTACAATTTTTTTATGAGAAGTAGTATTTATATAAATCTTTCATTCCACATACTTTATAATGGTAAAAAAAAATTTCGGACTTTATTTTATCTTCATGGTGAAAACAGACATTAAACTTAATAAAAAAAATACGATTTTTGTAAAAAAATTCTTTTTTATATTTTTAACTTTATAATGCTATAACTTTTTGAAAGATCTATGGATCAATATAATTCATTTTTTTGTAGATGCATGATGTTTTTATCTATCATTTGGTATATTTTTTTTATAAATCTGACTTTTTATCTGCCCACAGGGGGAGATTTAAAATGACAACTTTTTCACAAAAAATTTACTTTTTCAACTTAAATTTTGAAAGTGTTCCGGAAAGTCTGACACTTTTTTATATATATTAAATTAAAGCTAATGTAATCTACTTTATTATGTAAAAAAAAAATTTCGGACTTTATTTTGTCTTCACGATGAAAATGGCTACCAAATGCTATTATTGTGTGAAAATTCTCAATTTCCAGCCTTAGGAATAGTATACTTGGCTCTTATTTATTACTTGACAAATATACCAGTACTTGTACACTTGTCAAGTATCCAGTTATGAGAACGCTCCACTTGTTAATAATTGGATGATTTGGCAAGTATACAATTATTGGTGTACTTGGCAAGTACACCTGTCGTGGGAATCCGCCATAAGTATATATTTTTATTATTTATCACTAATAAACAAAAATATATAAATTCATTTTTTAATTTTATCTAATTTTTGACATAGCCATTTTTGAGAATTATTCTTTCTAAAAATTTTAAACAGTCAATAATAATATTAAGACATTTATTCATTGAATAACAAGCATTTTAATACAAAGAATGGGTGTGTAGTGGAAGTATAACTAGTACAGAAATATTGTGCCCTATATACAGGAAGTTTGAAATTATGTCAAACGCAGCAATAGGTCTTTTATATGTTAAAAAAAATGTATTTATGTTATTTTTTTATCTATGAAAAGAAAATAAATTTGATCGGTATTGACGTTCATAAGTAGAAAATATTTACGTAATTACGAATAGGGATTCAGTTGTTAAACTCCAAAACAAAAATTAAATAGTTGAAGATACAATTTTTGTTTATTCAATAAAAAATGCCTTTATTACTAGTCATTTTCCAACCATACTCTTCCTCCCACCCACATGTACAAGTGTCATTAATTTTCCAAATACTGTTATCGATCAGTTATTTTCCTATTTAGATCGTTATCTATAACTTAAACTACATGTATTTTTATAAATAGCATACAATTATTTAATTATACACATTAAATATTTTTCTAAAGGTGATAATGTAATTAAAGTTTATTTTGATATATATTTATAAACATTCAATTCGATATTTATATATCTAATAATTCAAAAATGTTGTTGATACTTTACGAAGTGAATTATGGCAAAGTATAACTATGTTTAAAAAAGGATTTGTATTATTCGAAAATTTATCTTAGTTTTAAAATAATGTTGTTTATTATGAATTTAAACGATAGAAATTTTATTGAAAAATACATAATAAAATGGCGTCGTATTATATATTAATATTTAATTTTTAGAAGACATTAGATACCATGACGTGGTTATTATTATTAAATTTATATTTTTCGTTTATTCTTATAAAAAATCATGTGAAACTCAATATTATAATGAATTAATTTTTTCTTTTTTTTAATACTAAACAATACTTCTGTTTGAAATAATACTGTGACAATAAATCACTTTTAAACTGTTTAAACACTATTTTTGATATAGAGCGTTCATTATAATAATTGTTTATATAAATACAAAAATTATATATTAAAATGTCTACAATTTTTTAGTGTAATTTTAAAAAAGTACGTCACAATGATTAAGTAATAAGATACTAATAATGATTTTTAATAAATTTTACGTGCTTATTATATTCTTTGGGATATTTTGTAATGTACAATTTATCACATGTAGTTTTTCTAAGCCGAAATCAAAACAAAAACCGAAACCAAATCCGGAACCGAAGGTTTTTCATGATACAGAAGAACTTAGAGTAGCATTTAATCTTGATACTGGATTTTTTTATGACAATCACCTTAAAATGCTTCAAATAGATTTTGATGAATTGAAAGGTATAATTATTCATGAAGATAAACCACAATCTTTTTCATTGCAGACCAGACCAGATATAATGTACCTCGACCTTTATTGCAGTAATTTGTATAACCTTTTAGAATACACGAGTCTTCTTCAAACTTTTTTAAGTAATAGTACTGTTGAAAAATATAATAAACACAATAATTTATTGTTGAATGAATCAATTATTCAACACATGCTAGCTGTTATACTAAAGTCAAATCTAAAGGTATTTCTATACCCTTTATGGACTATTTACATGTTTGCAATATATTTGAAAATCCATAAGTCGATCAATGATTCATTAATAATAACACATATTGATGATTGTCTAAGTAATATAAAAAATAATTTATTGTTAAATACAACTCGTGATTGTCGAAAGAATAATTATTACGATTCTACAGGTAAACAACTAGACAATTTAAATAATAGAGATAAGATTTTAATGATAGAAGACGCAATAAATGTAATGGCAAATAGAAATATAACTAATAACGTTTTAATGCATGGCGAAAAAGTAGACAATTGGGTTACACTTAAAAAAATTTATATTTACAAAATAATTGAAAACATAAATATTTTAAAAACTATAATAATGGGTTTCGGGGATCAAAGTAATACAAAATGCATTAATATTATTAAAGATATTAGGGATGCATATGATGATGCCCGAAATTGTTATTGGTTTGATATATGGATATTAAAAATTAGAGCTTATCATGAAAAAATCTTAAACATATTGGAAGTCGTAATTTTACATTTTGTTAGAAAGCATCTAAAGTATTTAATGTATAATGATGATAAAATTGTTGAACAGTGTAATATTGAAATGCAGAATCATTTACAAGATATTACTGATAAATTTAAAGTTATGTTATTTGGATTTTCGGAATTTGGAAACATCCAATTATCATTGGGAAATAAACCAACTATTGAATATAACAATAAAAAAACGTATAATATCATAAACTCTAAAATTATTACAAATATTGAAAACGCAATACGAGCAAAATTTGACGCCGAATCATTTGAAATATTACGAATAGATGTAAATAACGAAAAATATAACACGAAATCAATTACTAAAACTGAGGAACTAATGGCATGCGTACAAATAAGCGAAAAAATAAATGAAAAAATAACAAGATTTAATAAAATCTCACAAATACAAGGGTTGAATGATAACTTCCTAAGATTTAATATTTTTGTACAGTATTTTGAAAATATATTTGAGCTTAATTGCAAGGTTTTTCAGTCATTCATGCTTTTTACTTTGGACTTTAAATCAAATATATTTCGTAATCCAGAACTAGCAAAAAAAAAGAGATTAATTAATCTAAAAGTATACTAGCAGATGAATGATTAAAATGACTTATGTTTTCTATAAGTTCATTAAAATTCATAATAATCTAAATTTAATTTTCACTTTTAAAAAATAATATTTGAAAAGTTGTATTTGTGTATTTTCATTTTACTAGTAAAATTATGAAAAATTGTCTATTGAACTTCAAGTATTTAAAATATTTAACAAAGTATAGAATTGTAGATTATTTTCGTACTCAGGTGCACTAAAGTAGTCAAATTTAATTTACAAGAATTGTTTATAATATTTTATGTTGATATAACATAAAAATTTTTATTATATTAAATAATTATTTATCTAACATAAAGAATATGTATAAATAAAATGGTCAGCTTCAATAATTCACTTGTTTGATGTCTATTTTCACCACGAAGACAAGTCTAGTGGTCAAAATTTTTTTTTCTTATTAAAGTATAGTACATAAGTTTTAATTTAAGATATATATAAAAGTGTCAGTTTTTCAAAAGTTAAGTTGGTAAAGTTCTACTTTCTATACGCATTTTAAAAGGGTTGCTACCCCCTGTATAAAGAGAAATGGTCCGATTTATAAAAAAGTAAGTCGAATGAAAGAGGTATATATAAAGTATTTATTATTAAAGAATAAGGTTGATTCATGCATTTTTTAAAAAGTTATAGCAACATAATGTAAAAAAACCCAGCACAGGGGGGTCGCGGCACAGTTGTGACGTGGTATAGTTGGATCAAGTATAATGATATCTGACAGTGATTAAAATCACTATCAAAAATAAACGCTTCGATGCAAATCTTTTTATTGTTTTATTCCAAAAGCTACTTGATCTGCTGGTTCCTTATTAATATCTCGATAAAGATAAAGTATGTCAAATGAAAAAGGGTTTATTAAAAAATATTATTTCTCATAAAAAAATTGTGTGGATCCATAAACTTTTCAATAAGTTATAGCATTATAAAGTTAAATATAATATGAATAATAAAATCGAGAATTTTCACACGAAAATAGCATTCGGTAGCCATTTTCGCCGTGAAGACAAGTCCAGAGGTCAAATTTTTTTTTTCAAATTAAAGTATATTACATTAGCTTTAATTTAAGATATATATAAAAGTGTCAGACCTTCCGGAACATTTTCAAAAGTTAAGTTGAAAAAGTTTTACTTTCTATATGCATTTTTTAGATTTGAAGCCCCCCATATATATTTCCCATATATAGGGAAATAGTCTGATTTAAAAAAAAAGTATATCCAATGAAAGATGTATATAAATACTACTTCTCATGAAAAAATTGTATTGATCCATACATTTTTTAAAAAGTTATAGCACTTTAAAGTAAAAAATGTAAATTATAAAATCGAAAATTTTCACACAAAAATAGCATTCGGTAGCCGTTTTCACCATGAAGACAAGTCCAGAGGTCAAATTTTTTTTTTTCAAATTAAAGTACATTACATTAGCTTTAATTTAAGATATATATAAAAGTGTCAGACTTTCCGGAACATTTTCAAAAGTTAAGTTGAAAAAGTTAATTTTTTGTGAAAAAGTTGTCATTTTAAATCCCCCCTGTGGGCAGAGAAAAAGTCAAATTTACAAAAAAAATATACCAAATAATAGTTAACGACATCAAGCATCTAGAAAAAAAATTATATTGATATGTTTATTTTTGAAAAAGTTACGGCAGTTTTTAGTAAAAAAAATTGAAAAAATTTCCAAAATTAGCGATTTTTAAATTTGTAATTTTTTTGGAGGTTTCCCCTTTTTACAGGGAACGAGAGAAATTTTTTCAATTTTGAAGGGTAATGTCTTCGACTAGATACGATTTTTGATCTTTTGACGTATCTTTGTAAGAAATCAGTTCGGTGAGAGCTGAGAAAAAGTGGTAAAAGACAAACAAAAAAAACGCATCTTAATAAAACCAATACCTTCTCAGCTTCGCATCGAAGCTAAAATGTAAAATAAAATATCAAGAATTTTTACCTTGAAGACAAGTCCAGAGGTCAAATTCCTTTTTTTATAATAAAGTCTATAACATTAGCTTTAATTTAAAATATATATAAAATTGTCAGACTTACCGGAACACTTTCAAAATTTAATTTGAAAAAGTTGTCATTTTAAACCCCCACTGTGGGCGAGTAAAGGGTTAAATTTATGAAAATTATATACCAAATGATAAGTAAAGACATCAAGCATCTATAAAAAAAAATTATATTGATATGTCTATTTTTGAAAAAATTACGGCAATTTTTAGTAAAAAAAATTGAAAACATTTCGAAAATTAGCGCTTTTTAAATTTGTAATTTTTTTGGAGGTTTCCCCCATTTACGGGGAACAAGGGAAATTTGTTCAATTTTTGAGGGTAATGTCTTCGACTAGATACAATTTGTGATCTTTTGACGTATCATTGAAAGAAATTGGTTCAGTGAAACCATAACGTACAACGGCCGAACAATTCACTATTCAAGCGAAGGCGCTTGCAAACAGAAATAGTGACACAAAAAACAATTGACTGACTGACTTATGACAATGAACAATACAAGGATGTAGATCGACACGGAAGTCATCGATTTGCCTTGATGGGAGGGCAAGGGGGTGAGTAAAGCAAGATGCTGGTGATCAGCTGTCTCACGAAATAAGAGTATATAGTTGATGATCTTTGTAACAACTGGTCAACTAGATCCTTCTAACAGCGTTCTATACCATAAAATTGTAGTATTAAATTTTTATTATTCTTTAAAATTGAAGTTTCAGAAAAATACTTGTTTATTATTGTCGTACAAAAAAAAAAAAAGCTGAACAAATTTTAATAGAAAATCATGTTCAAATAATCAATATTTACCTTTTTATAGTTACTAAATTCGAATTTGCACTGTTTTTGCAATTTTATTAATTTTTAGGGGAGTTCAGGGACATTTCTTTGGTGTATTTATCAAATTTACAAATTATCGTTTTATATAACATTAAGTTCCAAATATTGTACTAATTTTCTACTTTTTTCAATTTTTAAATTGAACCTGAAAGTTGTCTGACTATGACTCAATTTTAGTCATATATAGTCAAATATAGTATTTTCAATGTGGAGATTAAAAAATAGATAATGGATATTATAATTTCTCATTATTAATTACTAATTTTTCGGAATTTAAACGAAAATATACAAAGAATAGACATATCAATAAATACCATCAAAATAATAAAAAACTAAATATTTACGAAAAAAAAAACATATTTTAACTTAAATATACATTGATTAATTATTCATTTTTATTGTTAGATCCGCTCCTGAAAATAGCTAACACTTTTCGTGCGGCTTTATTCGATAAATGAATCAGATTTGATCTACTTCTATCTTCTAACTCATTATAGTAATTTTAAAACCCTATTTATATTTAATTTTATATATAAATAATAAATTCACGTGTATTGTTAAATGAGTGATGAATATGAAATAGTTTTTATATTTTTAAGTTTCTAATAATATAACACGATAATTGTGTTGGGTCGTCGTTAGCCGTAGTGGAATTATTCAGTCGAAGTCTTAGATTTGCCCTTCAGCTGTTCTGTTTGTTGTTAATTCCCGGATTGAGATACATACGGGAACTTAATTAACAGTTATACACACTCCGGCCCCTTACTGGTTCCTTTTGCCATTATGAGATAGCTACTGCCGGTGTAAAAATCCTATTAAATCAGAACAGATCAAAAATAGTTGGAACAGAGTCTAAGGAGATGACATTGATACAATACTATATGCAAACACCGTGTAACGACATTAAGAAGAGTAGTGTATATAAATGCTACTTATTATTGTCATAAATTTCCATATCTACGCAAAAATGCAATTGTAATAAAATGATTCAGAGAATTACCAAAGAAACGAGTGAATTATTGAAGCTGACCATTTTATTTATACATATTCTTTATGTTAGATAAATAATTATTTAATATAATAAAAATTTT
>NW_026099572.1:21177598-21209471 GCF_025091365.1 Daktulosphaira vitifoliae | reverse complement strand
AGCCGTGTTTGGCACATTGTGCTCTTGAGATAATTATTTATAAATTTAAGTTTTGAGAATGTCCTCTCTGCGCTTGCCACAGTAACTGGTAATGTAAGGAACAAATAAAATGCCGTTAACAAATCTGGGAAACTAGTAATTAAATTATTATTATCAATTATTAGTAATTTAGTCATATCAAAAACGCTGCGACAAGATTTAAGCTCAGAAGCAAACAGAAATTTAAATGATTNGTTCAGAAGCAAACAGAAATTTAAATTATTCGATTTGTGTTGTAAGTTCTGCTGGATTAAAGTCCTCAAATGCCTCTGCCAACTTTTTTGCACTCTTACCGATCTCTTCATCAGATATTACAGTTGGTCGTAAAATACAACTAAATAAATCATTTATTTCACTAAGGCCTACAAATCTTGTTTTCAATTGTGTAACAACAGTATCAATACATCGATATAAAACTTGAGTTTTAAAATAATGGTTTCCTTCTGAAAGACGTTTATCTTGACATAGCTCACCATAAAATTTTTTTACTTTTCTCGTTCGTATGCAAGAAAACTCGGGCGTTACATTCCANTCTCATTCGTATACAAGAAAATTCGGGCGTTACATTCCATTTTAATGCTTTAGAATTAGCTTCTTCCATTAAAATTTTTAAGTTATCGCGGATTTCCCCCATATTTTCCAATGTGCTTTTTATCAAATCAACACAATTGCCAATATCAGCTCCAGGTAATTGAAATATTTTAGATCCTAAATTAATTTTTGACAATATTTTATAGATCAATAGAATTAAAATAATTGTTTCATAACTTTCGAAATATTTTTTGAGTGTGGAGGCATTGTTTTGTTCATCCTTATTACGCCCGNTGGAGGCATTGTTTTGTTCATTCTTATTAAGTCCGGTCAACGTAATGTTGTTTAAAACTTTCATAACATCTGGGTACATATGGTTGAGTGATATCAAACAATCAATTCTAGACGACCATCGTGTTGGGCACAGCCTTTTGAGTGATCTAGAAATTTCACAGCTTTCTTTTTTCAATTTTGCCCATCGAAGTATACTGTTTCCGAAAAAAGTATATAGAGTTTCTAACATCTCAAAAAATTGTCTGATTTCCGTAATATCTTTCACAGAATCGTTTATCACCAAATTTAAATTATGCGATGCACAATGAACATATTTTGCTTTTTTCTGTCGTTTCCGAAGTTGAGCCTGCAAGCCATTATGTTTACCACTCATACTTGCTGCTCCGTCTAATCCAATTCCTCTAAATTTACCAATATCAAGACCATTNTTCGTCTAAGCCAATTCCTCTAAATTTACCAAAATCAAGACCATTATCTTTAAATGTTTTAACTGTTAGTTTTTTCTATTGCTTCACCTGTATTTCTTTCTGCTTCAGAAAAACCAATGAAATCTTCTTTTATTTCAATACTTTTAAGAATTTGAAGTTCATCTTTTTCTATATGTACATAACGATATATCGTAGAAACTTGGTCAACCTTGCTTATATCTTGTGTTGAATCTAGAATTAAGGAAAAAAATGGCGCGGAGGTAACATCAGATATTATATTTTTCTTTATTTCACTTTCTATTAATGCAATTATTTGATTTTGAATTTGGTGGCTAAGATATNTAACTGTCTATTAATGCAATTATTTGATTTTGAAGTTAGCATCTTTTCTATGGCCCCTTAAAGACAAATTTTGGCCACCTAATGTGATCGATATATCTATTATACGTGTTAAAACTGCGGTCCAATATTCAGATTTAGAAGCGCCTTGCTTTTTTATTTGACAGTCTATACTTCAATTTTTATGATACATATTATAAGCTTTACATGAAACAAGATGAAATGTAGAACTTTCATGACGGCTCATAGCAATCGTTATGTGATCCCAGTCATCAAATCCGTCAATCCATGACGTTTGTTTATTTTTTAATCTATTCCCGAACAGAGTACATGGCTGGCAATATGCAACTTGACGAATAATCGAATAACTCAACCATAGTCTAATTGTCTTTCCACCAGACATTGATGACCCAGAATAATAATATTTCTCATTGAACGATAAATTAGATACACGATTATCTGAATATCTATAGAATGGTCCTTTAGGTTGGCATGGTCCATATTCAACAATAAATTTTTTTGCTGCGTCAGGCAACTGATTTAGATGGCTAAAATGACCAATATCAGTAGGGTTTGGTAACATCAGAAGCTTAGTAAAAAAATTTAAATCTGATATATTGTTACTTGGGGACGAAGATGAAGAGCTGGATGGTATTTTACCTAAAAATTCGTTGGTCGATAAAGGTGAGAAACTAGATATTTTATGTGCAATATTGGTGACTGAAGAAGAAGGTAATGAACTTGATGGCATATTTTGTGTTACATTGGCTCAAAAAGAGTTTGTAGAAAAGGATGGTTCAATTTCCGAATTTTTGATAAAGTACTTTGAAAAAGACGGCAACAATTTAATTTTTTGCTCTTTTTCTGCTTTACGTTTTCGTTTACTCGCTTCACTTTCAAATATTTTTTTATTCAGACCATTCATTATAAAATGAGATTCTCAAAGTCAAGTTGTACACTAAAATTATAACACAAGAACAATACGTTTTCTTTCTATATTTTATATTATTATTATTATTATTATTATTTGTATAAGCAATTAGAACTTTAAATGAAATATCAGTATAAATTTAATATTGAAATTTCAAATATTATGTTGAAAATAATTAACCCGTCATTGGTAAACATGTGAGCGCGGCGCTCACACAAATAGCATTTTAAACGTCAGTCACATAAATGTTTGTTATTTTGCTTGATTCTCTTATTACCTTCAAATAAAAGCTTACCAATAATTACAAAAAAAAAAGCCGCTATCTGTATTTCCTCAAGTTTTCAGTGTGCAAAGTTAACTGTACCGATAAAGTGAGCGTCGCTTTCACAGTTTATCAATTTCATATTTTTTGAATTGCTTACGTTTATTTTTTTTCAAAATAATGGCCAATAAAGTTTAATCTTTGTTGGAGAAGACTGTAGAACAGTTTTTAGAAGACTTATGTCAACCCAAGTGTTGACCCCGTCCAATTTTTTGAAAATGAATCGGGCAGTGACATTTCTGAACCTGCGCCTGGTACTCACAATACCAGTCGCATAAATAATAAAAATACTAGTATTTTACAAAAAATATTTTACCAATTGGTAGTGAGCAAAATGATACTTTTCTATGTATGATTCAATTTTTTGAGTTGATCGAGTAATTAATAATAAAGGAAAAAGTAACGTGTGAGCGCGGTGCTCACAGTTTAGCAATCGTGATCCGTAACATAAGTTTACCAACGACGGGTTAAAAAATTAAAAATTACATAGACAATAATAACATCAGTTCTTTAGATTAAATCTTAAGTCTACTTTATAATGTTTTATGATGTATTAGATTAAATTAAAAACAAATAACGATACTATTTTATACCTACTAATACTATGTTTAAACTTAAATAATTACATGTTATACCTTGTCGGTAAGTACGTAAAAAAATATATTCAGTCATTAGTTTTAATATCAGATTGTTTAATTTTAGTATTTACCTAAGTACTACAAATGACGTCTAAGACGTTGATTTTCTCTGTCGCCGAATAATAGGATCGTCTTAAAAATGATAATTTATAATCACCAAAGTTAACGTAGTTCCGCCACTGAACAAGTAAAATACATTTCGAGTAACGCATCGCCGCCTAACAGCGATAAGAAAATATATTTTTATAAATAATTCTCGTATTGACATCAGATAACGCATATACACAACACAAAACACGTTTAAAAATATACTATAGTCTATACCCTTATCGGTTCGTTTTCGTGGTGAATATTAGAATAATAATATTTCAATATCTCATGTTTTTGTTTACTTGAAATGTTACAAAATGCATTGCATCTAATATTTCTATGATTAATACAATGAACTAATTTTTTTATTAAATAAGATAAATAATTAAAAATTTCGCTATGAGGCCCCTTTAACAACGAGGCCCGCGGAAAATCCCGCCTTTACACATATGTAGTTCCGCCTCTGTTCAGTACTGTTATTGGGTTGTAGCATGACTTTCCGGAAGGGATCATCTGCCCTCAGCCCTCCCTTTAACTTCATCAATGAAAACGTGTATATAAAAAAATTCTGTTATTTCTTTAATAATCTCTGGGGTCGAAACACTGCACAAAAATTTTATTACATTAAAATTATGAGACAGCATTGTTATAACTATATATCAATAATCAATTAACTCTTAACAATTCTTTCTCTTGAGTAATTGTTTAGCATTTAAATGGTAACATTGTTTCCGAAATAGGTATCCGCTTAAATATTACATAAATGTTTCGTTTTTAACTTTTTTGATTTTCTCACAAGGTGTTTTGTCATCAGTTTTATTTTCTAAATCACTTGTTGCGTGTCATTTTCTTCTAGCTCATTTTTTTACCTAATAAGTTATCTTATCTCCGTTGGATAGGTTGTCTCGTAATATCTGTCCATACACGTTTCTGGTGTAGCTTTTTTCCCGCAACAAAAATATCATTAGTTTATGTACTACTTTTTGTGCGTCAGTTGATATTTTCAATCGTACGTAAAGTTCAATAGTATTTCTAAAAAAATATCAGTATGACTGCTTATTTTTAAGGAAAACCTGCCGTTTTTTAATATGATTTTCGAACTCATTGTTAATTACACGAGGATGCGATCAGGCAACAGATCTACCAGCACTTCTTCTTAATTATAATTAGAAGAGATACTTTAAATTATGGAGAAATCTAAAAAATTAGGAATTTTATTTGAGTCACTTGGCCAGTAAGCTGATTTTCTAGTAGAAATAAACTCAGCTTTAATATAAAGAGCTGATTTTAATAGTGCACGTCCTATGGATGTAAAAAGACTTGATCACCAGTGAATATGTTTGGCGTTATAATCACCACCTATTAAACAACAGTTGCATAATGTTTGAAAAATATCATTGAAGTTATTAAAGTCAGAGCCATCTTTATGTGGACAATAAATTCCCAAAACTGAGAAATAATTATTTTCATTAATGACATTCGTTGCTTGTTAAAGGTATTATTGAATACTTTTCAAGCTCAAAATGCTTTATGTATTGTTTTATAATAATTGCTATACCATCACATGCTCAACTGCTTGGGTGCAAAGTAGTATAAATGTTGCGGTGAGTTATATGTGGCCGCGTTCAACTTCCAACCCAAATGCAACCGGTTACATATTGTAGTGGGGATGTCGTTCGCTGTCCGGCGATAGTCGTCGCCATGTCTGATCAGTTAACCAGTGTGTGGTCTAGTTGATTAGACACAGCGGCGCCGCCTCGAGTTGTCCCGCGACTTTGCGGTATCGTATGATTTACCGTGCGTGTGATTGATTATATAATCGAGTTCGTGTTGTTTCATTCAAACGGTTAAAGTCGGTTGAATATACCAGTTATATTCTGATCACTGATGTTATGCCCAGATCAGATTATTGAATTCAATGATACTTATAAATCTTATACTTGTACTCATTTTGTTGCATTGTAATATTTAGTTATTATTAGTAATGTAATTGGGGACGCCCGAATTCAAATTTTATTATTAATTACATTAATATTGTTATTATAGACATATCCTTTTTGATTTCTTTAATTGATAAGGTATAGGACTTCCTTTTACTCATTACCCAAGTCAGTTAGGCCAACCGATAATTAGGAGCCTGTAAACGAACATTGGTATCTAGAGCGTGGTTTGTTTAAATTCAGAGTGATTTTATCCATTAGTCCTTTTACTTTTGTGCGTAATTTAAATAATATACTGAATTCAGTTAAGTGCAAATTTGGGCCCACCGAGCTTTAGCTACTTTAATGTTATAGCACATAAGATAATTGTGTTTCTTTTCTGTTTTGGCCGTACCTCCGTACTATAGGATTAATATATTTATATACTTTTATTTGTGTACACCAGTACTTTTGTCATTGAAAATTAGATTTAATACTAATTCTAAGTATCGTAAGATTAACATTTAATTCTGGTTATTAGAAGTACAGTTTGATTGCGTACGCAGATTAGTTATTATTTTATATTATATTTAAGATTAGTTGTATTTTAAACCTTATATTGTTTTGAATCTAATTAGAATTCGTCTTTCTTTTTTTCATGGGTAATTTTAAAACCGTTTAGCAAGACTGATTATTTGAATAGATTAGTGCTATATAGTAGTGGGATATACATTTCTTAAATTTATTGCATTTTATGATATTATTAATAGTGCTGCTAATAGCTGATTAATATTTCTACAGCGGTACATTGATGAATGTGTAATTTAAATAAGCACGGGACAACATTTTAATTTATTGTTATTTTTTAATTATTGCTGGTGTGTTGGATAATATTCATAAACTTAAAATATAAAAGTATAGTGATAATTTTCTATTACTTGTTGGATTCGATTTAATTTTTAAGTAATTATTTTGTACGTTTGATTTTTTAGTAATAGTATTTTGCAGTGATTAATAAAAAAAAATAATAATATTTATTTTAAAAACCATATTTAAGTTGTATTTGCGTGCCTTTGTACCTACTAAAATTTAATAACTTTAGTAAAATTTATTTCGTAAATAAGGGCTATGTCAATGTGTTGCAAACTGGTTCAATAAGTACAATAAATAAATAAATAACTCGTAAATACGAATATTAAAATAGAACACTGTATCGTTTTTTTAACACGCTTATATTATTAGTTTCACATGTACGTTTGTTGTTTGTTGTAAGTATGTAACTCCACGCCCCACTTGTTGTTATGTCGAGTATCTCGTCGTCTATGGCCCTGAGACTAGACTGTCGTAACGCATTCACCCCACTCCGTACACGCGTTCACGACATCAATTAAATACATAAAACAATTTTTTATTTTGACGAACCAATACCAACCGCGTGTAATGCGTCTTACGTATATATATATACATATTCATAACGCCAATGTCGCCGTTTATATCTTAGGTATAATGTTCCCCCGCACACAAAACACGGCTATACCTAGTGCACGATACGTTTGCGTACTTAAGTCGCTTTACATGTATATAAATATATATTCTAATTACTATTAAAAATATATATTAACACGCTTTATTCTCATTAAAAGATTAAAGTGTATTCATTCCGATTACAAAGGATGATGCCCGTATCGTCATTTTTCGTCACTACCTCCATGTTCCGGAAGTAGGTAATTTAGCCGTCTGCTGCTTTCCTTGGATGTGGTATTCGTTTCTCAGACCCCTCCCCGGAATCGAACCCTGATTTCCCGTTGCCCGTTGCAACCATGATATTGATAGAAACAACTATCATAACATGAAACGAAAAAGTGAAAAATAAATATAGTTTAAAAAAACTGAAAAACACGCTTTTAGAGCATATCGAACTAAAAAGTTAAAAATAATTTTTAAAATAAGCTTAAAACAATAATGAACTTTTTGTTCGATCTGCTTTAAAAGCGTGTTTAATAAAATTAAATAAATCTTCACATTGAAAATACCTTATAAGTGAGGTACACTGATTTCCATAAAAATTATAATAATTTTTGCTAACATTCATCACTTAAAAAGTTACTTAGCTCATATACTATTAATAGAAAATTAAAATCATAAATTTCTAATGTTTTTAAATTATTTGTTGTTGTATTAGGTTTGATATGATAATAGGTTTCAAATACGCACTTAATAATTAAATAATTTTACATTGTTATTTATCAATTTCTTGACTTTATTTGTCATATCGACTTCAGCCTATAGTAATCCAAATTTTTTGGTAAAATGTTACTGTATAAATCATTTTTAAAAGAAATATTTCGTAAAAAAAAAACTCAGCATAGTGGGGACGTGACATAGTTGAGTCCAGTATAGATAATATCAATATATATTTTGGTTTCACCATATTTTATGATAGACTTTTACAATTATGATCAATGTTTATTATATGCTCAATTGATTACATTTTTTTAACAACCTATTAATTAGTGTTTTTAGATAAAGCAATTCATTAAAATAAATTAATATTTATAAATAAATGGAATATTTCAGATTTAGTATTTTTTTAACACTAAGAGTTACATACAAATGAAAACTAAGATTTCGATTAAAATTGTTTATTATGATAAAAATAGTGATTTCAACGAATTATTTAACTTTTATCATAAATTTACTGTTAATTATAATTATAAAATCTTCTGACCGGGTAATTTTTTAATACTTTTTATTTGTCAAAATATTGCGATTTAGCATAAGCTAATTACTGTATTTTAATTTGCTACTCTATAATAAAGAGAATAACATACATACATACTCATTTTTATGAAATAATTAACAAACATTACATCTTTGTTAATGTTAAACAGTACGACTATAATACTACATTCTCATTCAAATTGCATTTAATCAATCCTTTGTTAGTTTTAATGGCCATTATGCTGACAGTACCATGTCCAAGTTTCTTCGTTTAAGGGTCATTGCTTAAACTAAAGCATAATCGTCTTAAAATTATTATAATATAAAACTTTTCATAAACATTTTCTGTTTATGAGTCTGAGCACGTGGTAGTGTGTTGTGCAAAGTTTTATCAATAAATCTTTACACGAAACAATTGACTCAGTTTATCAAACTTACATATCTCGATTTTTACTCAAGATAACCTCTTGAAAAGTATAGACGATATACGTCGCTCTAAACGATAAAGAAAACAAAAAGAAATGATATACCCACAAAATTTAATTCTTAAATTAGAAAAATATTAAAAATTAAAAAAATGTAATAATAAATGTAAATTTCAACAAAACTTATGAATAAAAATGTCTAAAAGATTATTTTATTATTGTAATTAGTATTTTTTTTGTATTTGATTATGATAGATAAATTATTCCTATATCTATTAGAGTATCAAATTTTTTTATATGTCTATCCGAGACCGTAATAGGGTAGTTTTAGCGTATCGAGATCATTTAATAAATTTAACCTTTTTTAATGGATACATTCTATATTACTTCGAATATTTATATAAGGTGGTGCGCAATGTTTCATGTTTGTAGGAAAAGATTAACTGCTGTCGCTAAATTTGAAAACCTCAATAATTTTAAAAGGTTCAAAAGACCATGTTAAACAAATTGCATTCTAAATTATTTATTTATACATTTATTTTTTATAAAAAAAACGCCAATAATCGTGGAAAATCGATGACTTCCGTCTCGGTTTCCATTCGTGTACAGTTTATTGTCATAAGTCAGTCAGTCAATTGTTTTTTGTGTTACTCTTTTTCTGTTGCAAGTGCCTTCGCTTGAATGATAAATTGTCCGGTCGTTGTATGCCATAGTTTTTATTATTTGTTGTTGCACACTTGTGTTCAAGTTTTCGTGCCCTTGCACGCCACCAGTGATTGGGCACTGACCATTACTAAACATCTTCATTGCCGTAGTCTGTTCTCGTCTGCCATTACGTACCTGGATTTACACTCTGACTCGTCATACTCAGATGTTCGATACCATTACCACAAGATTTCATACAGTCCACTCATCATCATCAACAGTTTCATCTATTCAGCTGTGTTTATATTATTTTTTAATGTTATTTATCGTTTGTTTTAATTGAGATAAATTATTTTGTTTTATGTCGCTTTTCCGGCCATTAGTATTTAAGGGTTCCCCGTTACCCCTTAAATTTAAGATACTCTCTGATATATGTTATTTAATTATTGTCTACTCTCGTTTACTTATTGGATGTATAGTCATCTCCTAGGTGACCCACTCCCGCATCAATAATAACGTTTTTTTTTAAACAGGCTTAAGGTAAAACGGCATTCTAGTGCGGTGCACAACTAGCCATCCTACGGTCTAGCTGCCTCGTACACAACAACAATATTATTAACAAATTAAAAATGTAAAATAAAATATCAAGAATTTTTCACAAAAATAGCATATTTTTGCATACGGCAGTCATTTTTACCATGAAGACAAGTCCAGAGGTCAAATTCCTTTTTTCATAAATAAGTATATAACATTAGCTTTAATTTAAGACATATATAAAATTGTCAGACTTACCGGAACACTTTCAAAATTTAATTTGAAAAAGTTGTCATTTTAAACCCCCCCTGTGGGCGGGTAAAGGGTTAAATTTATGAAAATAATATACCAAATGATAGGTAAAGACATCAAGCATCTATAAAAAAAAATTATATTGATATGTCTATTTTTGAAAAAGCTACGGCAGTTTTTAGTAAAAAAAATTGAAAACATTTCGAAAATTAGCGATTTTTAAATTTGTAATTTTTTTGGAGGTTTCCCCCATTTACGGGGAACGAGGGAAATTTTTTCAATTTTTGAGGGTAATGTCTTCGACTAGATACAATTTGTGATCTTTTGACGTATCGTTGAAAGAAATTGGTTCAGTGAAACCATAACGTACAACGGCCAAACAATTTACTATTCAAGCGAAGGCGCTTGCAAACAGAAAAAGAGTAACACAAAAAACAATTGACTGACTGACTTATGACAATGAACAATACAAGGATGTAGATCGACACGGAAGTTATCGATTTGCCGTGATGGGAGGGCAAGGGGGTGAGTAAAGCAAGATGCTGGTGATCATCTGTCTCACGAAATAATATAGTTGATGATCTTTGTAACAACTGGTCAACTAAATCCTTCTAACGGCGTTCTATACCATAAAATTGTAGTATTAAATTTTTATTATTCTTTAAAATTGAAGTTTCAGAAAAATACTTGTTTATTATTGTCGTACAAAAAAAAAAAAAGCCTGAACAAATTTTAATAGAAAATCATGTTCAAATAATCAATATTTACCTTTTTATAGTTACTAAATTCGAATTTGCACTGTTTTTGCCATTTTATTAATTTTTAGGGGAGTTCAGGGACATTTCTTTGGTGTATTTATCAAATTTACAAATTGATTATCGTTTTATATAACATTAAGTTCCAAATATTGTACTAATTTTCTACTTTTTTCAATTTTTAAATTGAACCGGAAAGTTGTCTGACTATGACTGAATTTTAGTCATATATAGTCAAATATAGTATTTTCAATGTGGAGATTAAAAAATAGATAATGGATATTATAATTTCTCATTATTAATTACTAATTTTTCGGATTTTAAACGAAAATATACAAAGAATAGAAATATCAATAAATACCATCAAAATAATAAAAAACTAAATATTTACGAAAAAAAAAACATATTTTAACTTAAATATACATTGATTAATTATTCATTTTTATTGTTAGATCCGCTCCTGAAAATAGCCAACACTTTTCGTGCGGCTTTATTCGATAAATGAATCAGATTTGATCTACTTCTATCTTCTAACTCATTATAGTAATTTTAAAACCCTATTTATATTTAATTTTATATATAAATAATAAATTCACGTGTATTGTTAAATGAGTGATGAATATGAAATAGTTTTTATATTTTTAAGTTTCTAATAATATAACACGATAATTGTGTTGGGTCGTCGTTAGCCGTAGTGGAATTATTCAGTCGAAGTCTTAGATTTGCCCTTCAGCTGTTCTGTTTGTTGTTAATTCCCGGATTGAGATACATACGGGAACTTAATTAACAGTTATACACACTCCGGCCCCTTACTGGTTCCTTNGTTAATTCCCGGATTGAGATACATACGGGAACTTAATTAACAGTAATACACACTTCGGCCCCTTACTGGTTCCTTCTGCCATCATGAAATAACGACTATCGGTGTTAAAATCATATTAAATCAGAACAGATCAAAAATAGTTGGAACAGAGTCTAAGGAGCTGATAATGATACAATACTATATGCAAACACCGTGTAACAACATTAAGAAGAGTAGTGTATATAAATGCTACTTATTATCGTCATACATTTCCATATTTACGCAAAAATGCATTTGTAATAAAATGATTCACAAAATTACCAAAGAAACGAGTCAATTATTGAAGCTAAACACTTTATTTATACATATTCTTTATGTTAGATAAATAATAATTTAATATAATAAAAAATTTTTATGTTATACCAACATAAAATATTATAAACAATTCTTGTAAATTAAATTTGACTACTTTAGTGCACCTGAGTACGAAAAGAATCTACAATTCTATACTTAGTTAAATATTATAATACTTGAAATTCAATAGACAATATTTCATAATTTTATTAGTAAAATCAAAATACACAAATACAAGCTTTCAAATATTATTTTTTAAAACTGAAAATTAAATTTTGATTATTATGAATTTTAATGAACTTATAGAAAACATAAGTCATTTTAATCATTTATCTGCTAGTATACTTCTAGATCAAGTAATCTCTTTTTTTTTTCTTGTTCTGTCTCATGATCAAATGTAATGTTGAAGTGTACAGAAAAACACATGAATGACTTAAAAACCTTGAGTTTAGATTTGAATATATTTTCAAAGTACTGTACAAAAATATTAAATCTTAGGAAGTTATCATTCAAACCTTGTATTTGTGAGATTTCATTAAATCTTGTTATTTTTTCATTTATTATTTCGCTTATTTGAACGCATGCCATTAGTTCCTCAGTTTTAGTTATTGATTTCATGTTATATTTTTCATTATTTACATCTATTCGTAATATTTCAAATGACTCGGCGTCAAATTTTGCTCGTATTGCGTTTTCAATATTTGTAATAATTTCAGAATTTATGATATTATAGGTTTTATTTATATCATTTGGTAAATTTACCAATGATTTTTTGATGTTTTCAAATTCCGAAAATCGACATAACATAATTCCAAATTTATTAGTAATATCATGTAAATGATTCCGTATTTCAATATTACACTGTTCGACAATTTTATCATCATTAAACATTAAATACTTTAGATGCTTTCTAATAAAATGTAAAATTACGACTTTCAATATGTTTAAGATTTTTTCATGATAAGTTCTAATTTTTAATATCCATAAATCAAACCAATAATAATTTCTAGCATCATCATATGCATCCCTAATATCTTTGAATATCTTATTGCATATTGTTTCATTTTGATCCCCGAAACCCATTATTATAGTTTTTAAAATATTTATGTTTTCAACAATTTCGCAAAGATAAATTTTTTTAAGAGAAACCCAATTGTCTACTTTTTCGCCATGCATTAAAACGTTATTAGTTATATTTCTTTTTGCCATTACATTCATTACTTTTTTTATCATTGGAATCTTAACTGTTTCATTTAAATTATATAATTGTGTACTTGTAGAATCGTATGTATTATTCTTTCGACAATCGAGAGTTGTAAATGACAATAAAAAAGATATTAGATAATCTATAATGTTCGAAAGATGTGATGTTATAAATAAATTATAGGTCGACTTCTGGTTTTTCAAATAAATTGCAAACATGTACATATGCCATAAAGGGGTTAGAAATGCATTTAGATTTGACTTTAGTATTACAGCTAGCATGTGTTGAATAATTGATTCATTCAACAATAAACCTTGGTATTCATTATATTTTTTAAGTATTTTAAAAGATAAAAAATTTTGAATAAGACTAGTGTATTCTATAAGGTTATACAAANTTTTGAATAAGACTAGTGTATTCTATAAGGTTATACAAATTACTGCAATAAAGGTCGAGGTACATTATATCTGGTCTGGTCTGCAATGAAAAAGATTGTGGTTTATCTGCATGTGTTGAATAATTGATTCATTCAACAATAAACCTTGGTATTCATTATATTTTTTAAGTATTTTAAAAGATAAAAAATGTTGAATAAGACTTGTGTATTCACTAAGGTTATACAAATTACTGCAATAAAGGTCATAGTACATTATATCTGGTCTGGTTTTCAATTTGAAAGATTGTGGTTTATTTTCCTGAATAATTATATCTTTCAATTCATTAAAACCTGTTTCAAGCATTTTAAGGTGATTGTCATAAAAAAATCCAGTATCAAGATTAAATGCTACTTTAAGTTCTTCTGTATCATGAAAAATCTTCGGTTCCGGTTTCGGTTTTTGTTTTGGTTTCGGTTTAAAACAATTACATTTGATAAATTGTATAATACAAAATATCCCAAAGAATATTGTTAGCACGTAATATTTATTAAAAATCATTATTAGTATCTTATTACTTAATAATTGTTACGTATAAAACTTCTTAAGAAGAGTACTTTTTTAAAACTACACTAAAAATTGGAGACGTTTTAATATATAATTTTTGTATTTATGTAAACAATTATTATAATAAACGCTCTATATCAAAAATAGTGTTTAAACAGTTTAAAAGTGATTTATTGTCACAGTATCAATTCAAAAAGAAATATTGTTTAGTATTCATAAAAAGAAAAAAATAATTCAATATAAAATACAGTAAAATTATTTTCCATTGATTTTTTATAAGAATAAACGGAAAATTTTCAGAAAAATCTAAATTTAATAATAATGACCACGCCATAGTATCTAATGTCTTCTAAAAATTAAATATTAATATATAATACGACGTCATTTTATTATGTGTTTTTCAATAAAATTCCTATCGTTGAAATTAAACATTATATCTAATGTCTTCTAAAAATTAAATATTAATATATAATACGACGTCATTTTATTATGAGTTTTTCAATAAAATTCCTATCGTTTAAATTCATAATATACAACATTATTTTAAAACTAAGATAAATGTTCGAATAATACAAATCCTTTTTTAATTATAGTTATACTTTTCCATAATTAATTTCATNTAATACAAATCCTTTTTTAATTATAGTTATACTTTTCCATAATTAATTTCATAAAGTATCAACAACATTTTTGTAATATTAGATGTATGAATATCGAAATGAAAGTTTATAAATATATCAAATAACAAAATAAACTTTAATTACATTATCACCTTTAGAAAAATATTTAATGTGTATAATTAAATAATTGTATGCTATTCATAATAATATATGTAGTTTATTTTATAGATAACGATCTAAATAGGAAATTAACTAATCGATAACAATATTTGGAAAATTAATGACATTTGTACATGTGGGTGGGAGGAAATGTCTTAATTTATTATTGACTGTTTAAAATTTTTGGAAAGAATTATTCTAAAAAATGGCTATGTCGAAAATTAGATAAAATTAAAAAATGAATTTATATATTTTTGTTTATTAGTGATAAATAATAAAAATATATACTTATGGCGGATTCCCACGACTGTTGTACTTGCCAAGTAANACGACAGGTGTACTTGCCAAGTACACCAATAATTGTATACTTGCCAAATCATCCAATTATTAACAAGTGGAGCGTTCTCATAACTGGATACTTGACAAGTGTACAAGTACTGGTATATTTGTCAAGTAATAAATAAGAGCCAAGTATACTATTCCTAAGGCTGGATCAAATGGACAATTATTGTATTGGGGGTGGGACCTGAAAATTATTAAGCAATGTTCATTTGCTTTTTTAGCGCTGCAGTGTTTGAACGTTTTAGTGAGTGATTTAAAATTCTTTTTTTAGTATTGTTAGTTTTGATACCTTTTAGTTTAATATTTTCTTGTTAAGTTAGTTCTTTAACATTTACCTATAATTTTTAGGTTTCATTTATTTAGTTAACCTTAAGTTCATTAAAATGGCTAGTGATAATGAAAAATGACTATTTATGCTTCATACATAATTATGTGTGGAGAGTACTTAAAGTACAAATAATTAATTGAAAAAAGAAAGAAGNATCATTTGCTTTTTTAGCGCTGTAGTGTTTGAACGTTTTAGTGAGTGATTTAAAATTCTTTTTTTAGTATTGTTAGTTTTGATACCTTTTAGTTTAATATTTTCTTGTTAAGTTAGTTCTTTAACATTTACCTATAATTTTTAGGTTTCATTTATTTAGTTAACCTTAAGTTCATTAAAATGGCTAGTGATAATGAAAAATGACTATTTATGCTTCATACATAATTATGTGTGGAGAGTACTTAAAGTACAAATAATTAATTGAAAAAAGAAAGAAGATGGTGGATGACATCGTTATATAAAGGCAGACAAAGGTAAATTTTACGTTAAAAACAAGTAAATTACATTTATTAATCGATTTTAAGTAGACAAATGATTTATTTATATTTCCTACTAAAGTAAATTTTGTTTTTTATGAATAATAAGAATAATTATTCATATAATAATTAATAATAACTAAAATTCTAAAAATTATACATAAAAAAAAAATTAATTATAATTAATTCGTTTGTTGTCGTGCAAAAATGTGGCATGTGAGTCACATATTTTTTTTCAATTTTATTTTTAAGTTGAAAAAACTTTTATATCGATAATAAATAATAAATAACAAACAATAGAATACTTTTCAATAGTTTAATTTCATTTAATCGAAAATTTTTAGTCATTCAAAGAAATTTCAACCTTTAATTATTGATACAAAAAACAAATTTCACTTCTTGACGACAACGACGAATTAATACTAATAGTAATTATAGCTGATGCAATTGCGTGTAGTTACACTCAAAGTATAATAACACTTTCCTGGACTATATAAAAATTATACTTCATTAATTTTGTAATAAAATATAATTTTTTTTAAAGTCCATCAGAATGAGCAAGTTTATAAAATGGTGTAAGTCGTAAAATTAAATTTTTGTAGAGGTATTTCAGCGAAGAAAAAACCAAATATATGTTTTAAACTACTATCAAGTATTTGAAAAAAAATCAACTAAAGTTAACTTTTTTAAAAATATGTATTTTAATAGTAAAGAATTTTTTTTCTTTTTAAAATTTTTTCTGACTTATGATAATGGAAATCCTCGAATAATACATAATGCTCCTTCAATACTTCAATACATTTTTACTATGATTAATATAAGTTTTAATAATGAAACGCATTCATAATATTAATACATTTATCTACTTTTTTTAGTAATTTGACATTTCCAGTAAAGCCTTTTCTTTATTTATTACCAATATTCATTTTTTGCTTGCATTCCTATTACGATTACTTAAAGGTGATACATACTGATATAAACGTAAAGAGTTATTATTTTACTTAATTTATATTAGCTGGATTGCAAAAAAAAAAAATTGGCCGATTCATTTTCATTTAATTATAGCCATAGAAGCTTGAAATAAAACTGTTGTTACACTTATAGTTGAAATATAACTTTATAAAATAGAAAATTCTATTACTATAAAATATTTTTCAGTACTAAACTGTATTAATCTTGTTTTCGTAATCCAACAACTATAGCAATTGAAGCAAATTTGAGGAGGTTCGTTTCCCTAAAAATTAAAGGACAAAAAACACGACAGAGTAGAACTAACAGTGTGTTGCACCTACGCACCATATTATAATACCGTATATAATTTTTTACTTGCAAAAATAAAACAGAATTTTACAAGTATAAACATTTAATAAAATATTAAATTATCCAATAATATTTACTTTATACTTAATATTAATAGTAATATAAATTAATAGCTTATATAATTAATACATTATACAATCAACCTTAACTTAAATTATAATTACAATTATACTATAAAATAGTTTTACCTCTCTATTAAATTTAATTAACTAATTAGGCCAATATGAACCACCGCTATACTGTACAAATATAGGTGGGTGGGGAAGAAAAAATTATGTTATCGATAGCCACCCTCAAATCAAATATTGGCCAAGTACTTGACAAGTACACAAGTGTGCACTAGTGACCTACAAGTGTAAACTTGTCAAGCCATTAATTCCTCTAACTTGTGTCACATTCGCTGACAATCCGCGGGAAACTGACAAGTGTCCAATAATTGTACAAGTACAGTGTTCCGACGGCTTGACAAGTATACATAAGTGACAAATATTTGGCAAATACACCAGTCGTGGGAATTTAAATTTAATAAATAATTTTAATCATATTTTATAATTAAATCCCAAACAAAATTTTACTATTACATTTTTAGTTTAATTTGTTTTATTATATATTATATATTATCGTTTTAGCTCGTTATTGAAATTATAATTTTAACCTAAATGCGTTGTCTGTATTGTGTGTGTTGACGTAAATGTTTTCTAAATCATGTTTTATTTTTTGTCAACAGGAATAAAAATAGTATTGAAAAATGATAAATTTTTCTTAAATTCATACGAATTTCAAGTTTTAATACAGTCATTAGATATTTAAAAATAAAACTGTAACCTAAAATATAAATTACCTCACATACAAATAATTTTTAATCTGTCATATGTATCGACCTTACAATTTGCTCGATATCATAGAAGATAAAAATGTTTGTATATATTTTACTGGTATTGACAGTGGTGGTCATATGGGAAAAGATAGACATAGTTAATTTTGTGTGTATAGAGTTCACGATGACGACAACAGTACAGTTTTTTGATTACACGGTCGGGTATACGTCGCACGCCCATACCCATAGCAAAATATTACAAGATTATTCCTAGTTTCAACAAAAAAAAACAAGAGGGTTATGTTTTGTCACATTACAGAAACCCCCTTAAGATTTAAGTAAAACGACAAACTTCACAACAGAGTTAACGGAAAAAAAAAACAAATTAAAGACATCTATTAAAAGTACCGTGTCGGAAGACCTTCACTGCACCAAAAATAATTATCATCGAGATAAATTAAATTTGCTGAAGATTTATTGTTTTACAAAAGTGGTCAATATTTTAATTATGATTGAAAAATGTTTTAGGTTACTATTGCCTGATTATACTTTACACGGAGTTAACTTATCATATATTATTTCTATACATTACTCTTTATAATTTTATTTTTTTCATATATCCAGTCTAAACATTTTACTTCGTACACGTTAGATTTGCAAAATACTTGTTCAATTTGTATTTGTTTTGATGTTTTAATTTCAATTATTCAATTTCCACACATTGTAGTATAATGTTTTTAAAGAAATTTAACTAATATTTACTATATTAAACGAGTAATTAAGTATTATTTTCGCTTATAAATTATACAATAAATATTTTGAATTGATGTTTTTTAGTTAAAATTTACTTCAGCGTCAATTACTTGAAGAAAACAAATGCATTAATTAAAGATTATGTACAATGAAAAATGTCGTTTATTAAATTTTCCACAAATAATGTACCTTACAAATGCTTGAATGAATAAGTTGTACTTAAATATAAATTAAAAACTAAAAAAAAACATGGTTAATTCAATAATAAAGTGTTTTTCATCTTTAATGGTTAGGGAGCACGGGTTAAACTTTACCAATAAATTTCAAATTTTATATTCTTTATTTTTATACATAATGAACCGATATAGGGGGTAAGACTGATAAAAATCTAATAATGAAAAATAAGAAACAGCTATCTTAGAATAGTTTAGAATTTTACATTAATCATCTTTATTTGATTCTATACCTAATTTATGGTGTACTTGTCATATATTTGTAAACTATTTAGATGAAATAGTTAGTACTTAATTAGATAGATAAATGTTGAATTACTCTTATTTTTTCAATTTACCAATGAATTAAAAATATTTAGAGAACTTTATGAAATATTTGATTTATTTTCCGCCGGTTTTTAAAGTTAAGTTAGGTAAAGTAAATAAGGAAGTGAACTTAAGTCAAGTTGAAAATAAATGTATATTTGTTTCTACCGATGATAACAAAATAATAATAACAAAACTTACCTTATCAGTGGAATAATACATTTTCAGCGGTTTAAACGTTTATTATAAACTACGTAAAATAAAATATATTGAATAAAAAATGTTTTGTTTTTAGCTTCGATGAGAAGCTAAGAAGGAATTTACTTTAATTTAAATTTAAAAAAAAAGAAAAACACACCATAGTATTTTACTATGGTGTGTTTTTCTTTTTTTTGTGTCTCTTACCACTTTTTCTCATCTCTCGCCGAACCGATTTCTTTCAATGATACGTCAAAAGATTACAAATTATATCTAATCGAAGAAATTATCTTCAAAAATTGAACAAATTTCGCTCGTTCCCCGTAAATTATGGAAACCTCCAAAAAAATTACAAATTTAAAAATCGCTTATGTTCGAAATTTATTCAATTTTTTTTTTAAACTGTTTTAACTTTTTGGAAAATGTTTGAATCAATATAATTTTTTTATAGATGCTTGATGTCTTTACCTATCATTTGGTATATTTTTTTTATAAATTTAACCCTTTACCCGCCCACAGGGAAGGATTTAAAAAGACAATTTTTTCAAATTAAATTTTGAAAGTGTTCTGGTAAGGCTGACAATTTTATATTTATCTTAAATTAAAGCTAATGTAATGTATTTTTTATGAAAAAATGAAATTTGACCTCTGGATTTGTTTTCGTGGTGAAAATGACTATCAAATGCTATTTTTGCGTGAAAATTTTCGATTTTTTTTTTTACATTTTTATCTTTATAATGCTATAACTTATTGAAAAGTGTATGGATCAACACAATTGTTGGGGTCAGGGGCACTAAATATTATAGTGCGTACCCGAACCGGCTAATTGCACATATAGCGATCAGGCTGCGTAGTGTTATGTATGTAAATAGAATCACTGGTGGTGGGAGGGAGGGTTCGCCTGCGCAGCAACCAGTGATCTATGTAGTGAATGATGTGTTAGTGTGTATATATGTAAATGTGTACTATTAAATTAAATAAATAAATAATTTAAATCTGTTTACAATAATTAATAATATTTTCAATGAATAACTTGACTAGATAAATTTAGCCCTTTAGGCTCAATAAATAATATAATTATAAACTCTGAAAAAAATCTAACAAAATGGCAACAACAATGAACTATACAACTTCAATAAATCAATAACAAATGAATATAACTCTTCCAATAATAAATGACACTCAACTCACTCTTTAAAGTAATTATAGTAATAAACAATATGTATAAAAATAACTCCAAGAACAATGGTGTAAAATTATGTAATTAACTAGAAGGACAATATAAAGAAGAATAGTATAAAATTCAATAATAAGATGTAGTAATGAAATTAAACAAATTTGACTAGATAATAATTATTACTAAAATGACATTGAACAGATAACACAAAATTAAAGATAGTTTAATTATTTTAATGATTTACCCACAATATAAAACAACAAATACCCGTGCGATAATGACTATTTTATACTCACAAGGTCCTTATGATCGTTGTGCGTTGGCCTTACGCCTACAATGAAATAAATAATAAATAAATAAAACTTGCAATAACTAATCTGTTCAATAAATCACAATCAAAAATAACTATAATAATAATAAAGAAGACTACACTAAATTACACAATGGAACACAAACATCAATAATAGTACTCACAATTTGCAGAGCTGCTGGCCAGAGATGCTACCTAAAACTAAACACGAACTACAACAATAACAAAAGAACTTACTGATTAAAGACAAGTTTTTTGTAACTAAACAATTTTTAATATCACAATTGACTAGAACAATTTAATATGTAGCAATGAAATATCACAGTAAAGATGCAAGTTATCGAGCTAATTATTAGCTGTACAATCAATGATCCTAGCAATTAGTGAAAGAATAGAATAACAAACTTATATTAGTTTTTATAAACAAAATTAAACGTCTATATCAACAAACAAATTGTATATTATAACTAACAAAAGGAAAAATGTTTCAACAAAAAAAACAAAAACGAATTATTACCCAATATAAAAAAAAATATTCTATACTATAAACATTTTTGTGTAACAACTGAAATGTTGTTAACAATAATTTTTTTATGTGATATAATATCTTTTCATAATCCCTTTTTCATTTGACATACTTTATCTTAATCAGGATTAAGAATAATCCACCAATTTGTCATTATACTAGATCTAACTATGCCACGTCATCATTGTGCTGCGACCCCCTGTGCTGGGTTTTTTTAATTACATATTTTTTTAACCGCTAATAGTTGAAGAGCTTGCAGCAACAACCACATAAATCAACTTTTTTTCAAAACTCAATTTTTTACGGAAATGTATAAAGGAAATTATTCTTGAAATTCAAACGCAACAACTAGTTAAATCCGATCAATAGTGATGGAGTTATTACTGAAATGGTCTTATCTTGTTTTGTAATTTGCTTCAACAACCATTTATCTGACATTTTTAGAAACTTAAGTTGTTATTTAGTATTTATACATAATCAAAGCATTAAAAATCCAAATACATTAAAGAATAAAATTGACTTAATTTGAGTACTAATAAAAATAAAGTGTTTTTCAGTGCAACAACCAGATAAATCTATGCTCCCTTTAACTTTGACTAACAATATTTCAATATTAATATTATTTTTTCAAATATGTATGTAAAAATGAGTGTAGAATTCAAATACATTTTGTTGACACAATTTAAGTATAAATAAAAGTTTTTATACAAAATTTACATTGTCCTGAAAAATTTCAAAAAGTGGATTTATCTGGTTGTTGCAGAAAGCCCTTCAATTACTTTTTAGCATCCTCTTTCATAACTTGTATGAGATGTCGAATTAATTTTTTTAATGTTAACATACATATTTAGGTAGCTTAAAAAATAGAAAATGATAAGAACTTTTGGACCACCGTTTCACTTCAAGTCAATATTCTAAAATACTGCTAATAACTTCTAAATGACTGGTTCAAAAGATGTCAACCAGTTATTTTCTATTCCATAAGGTAGTTAAATATGTATATTACCATAAAAAAAAGTAAAATTTACACCCTTATTATATGTACGTGATGATTATAAAAAAGTAATTATTAATTGATAAATCAAGAAATATACTTATTAATAAAAAAAGCAAAATTAAAGTAAACATTTTTTATAAAATAATAACATATTAATGTTGTTTAACATTATCTAAAAACGCAACTGCAATTCAAATTGTTTATGTTATTGCAATATTATCATATTATTATATGAATCATTAAGGTAATGGGATCTTGAGTGATACAGAAATAACCATAAACATAAATGATCAGGTTACTGTAATAGAAAACGGATTGTAACATTCCATGTATTCAAAGAAATATTACATAATAGTGTAAAGAACTAAATTTGTACGCCGAAAAGCATTAAAAAATATGATTTGTTAATACAAAAAGCTCTACAAAATGATTTTGATAAATTTTAGACCAGTTTAAGTTTTTATAAATTTAAACATTTGGATTTTTAATAAAAAAAATCTTATTTAAATTATCGTTGAACCTCATATTAGTACATAAATTGATAAAATATAGTTGAAATGCTGTAAAGATTCGTTCAATAATGGGTCGTTGGGACTTAGAGCTATAATATTTTCGATATTAGACACTGTGACGTAATTATTATTTAAATTTATTTTTCCTTTATATATTTACTATTTATTCTTATNTTATTTAAATTTATTTTTCCTCTATATATTTATTATTTGTTCTTATAAAAAAAAACGGTATATTGGTTTTACTCAATTTTAGCTTACTATTTTCAAAGTACAATGTTTAATGTAATAAATGAATATATAAATGAAATCATAAACTAAAATATTCACAATCTATTATATGTAGAGTTTTAAAAAAGTATTATTTTTAAAATATAGTTACGTGACTTCTTAGAGTGTTACTAAGACTAAGTAATTGATATAATAATGATTTTAAATCAATATTGCGTTTTATTAATCTTCATTGTTATAATTTGTAATATTCAATTCATTTCGTGTAATTGTTTTAAACCAAAACCAAAGATTTTCGCTGATGCAGAAGAATTTGAAGTAGCATTGAAACATGATACTGGGTTTTCTTATTTAATATACCCTGGAATAACTGATATGGATTTTTTAGAACTTAAAAAGATCCTAATTAAGGAAGATAAACCAAAGTCATTTAATCTGCAGGACAGATCACAAATAATATACTACGACCTTTATTGCGGTAATTTATATAATCTTTTAGAATATATGAGCCATATAGGTAATGCTGCTACATATGTTATAATGAATAAAATAATTAAAGGCGGTTATAGTATAAGTTATACTGAAAATATGAGTTAATNAATAATTAAAGGTGGTTATAGTACAAGTTATACTGAAAATATGAGTAAAAATGATATTATAGATAATTTATTTTTGAACGAATTAGTTATTCAACAAATGCTATGTGTAATAATAAAATCAAAACTAGAGGCACCTTTAGACCCTTTATGGAATATGTATATGTATGCAATTTACCAAAAAAAATTGTTGGTGAACGACATTAATTGATTTAAAGATTATGATTTAGGAGTTATAAAACATATAAGAAATGGTTTATCATTTCGTATAAACGAAGATTGTAGGGAAAGCAATAAATACAGTTTCACTTATCAAAATAAAGAATACAAAGAACAATGAATTTTAGAAATGAATGATGTTGTGAAACTAATGTTAAATAGAAATTATAGTAATCATATGTTACTGAACAATGAAGAAGTAGAAAATTGGGTTTCTCTTAGGAGTATTTATTTTTGCGAAATTATTAAAGAAAAAGATATTATTAAAACTATAATAGTTCATTTTGGAGAACAGAGTGAAAAGAGATATAATATTTTATCTCATGATATTAATAATGCATATGAAAATGCCAAAATTTGTACTTTTTTTCATAAATGGATTTTTAATATTGGAGCTTATCAAGAAAAAANATAAGTGAAGAAAACCATAAAAAAATACAGAAATTTAAAGAGGTCTCATGTGTAGATGGATTGCATGATAACTTCTTAAGGATTAATATTTTTCTAGAGTATTTCGAAAATATATTTAAGGGTATTAATTTTAAAATGGTCCAGTCATTCATGCAATTTTCTTCAAACTACAAAAAAGTTCATATTTATTCTTCTTATGCAAAATATGAAAAAAAACTCAATCTGTAATATATATTTATAAGTTATCAAAATTTAATTATATATTAATTTTTAAATAATTATAAAATAAATAATATTTGAACGATTGCGTGTGAGTATAATTAATTTTAATCAGTTTGAAAAGTTAACAATTCAATAGTTGTTAATTATGAATATTTCATTTATTGAACTTAAAGTATTTCAATTATTTAATAACAAAGTAAGTAAGGATTCGTAGATTCTGCCCGTATTCAGGTCACTAATGTAATCAAATGCCTATAATTTACATAATTGTTTATGATATTTAATGTTTGTATATCATTTTATGTTACTTGACTTCGCCTGGCTGGGACTTTACCTCAAACCCCATGCCCTTGGCCCTCATGCCTACGACACGTTAAGTCTTGTGGGCTGTTCTTAGAGGAAGGTTACCTATAGGAGTACCCGGTTTCGTTAAACACAAAATGTATGTGTAAAAAAGTATTTCTCCAGAAGCAGTTTATCATGAGATTAGTCCCACTTGTAAATTAAAAAATATTTAAAAAAATAATATGACTATAAAAATACATAAACAATAACCTACTAGTTATTATTCAAAATAAAAGGTTTGCGAAAAAAACTTAGTAATCATTAAAAAAAATCTTTAAATGTCATATTTTACATAAATATTTTAAAAAATTGACATAACCAAAGCAAAATCATAACTTATTAAAAATTAAGAAAATCTTATTAAAATAAAGCTCATAATTCGATCAAAAATCAAAATATTTCAATGAAATTTTTTTGTAAAGGTAATGTCTTTGAAATATCATTATGCTAGTCTGGTAAAAATTTCTGGTTTTAAATCGAAAAACTTAACAAAATATTTAACAAATTATTAATCTAACTTGCTTAGTTTGCTCAATTAAAAAAAAATTTATATAATCATTTTGATTCTTATTATTTTTTTTTTTCACCAAAATCGATTATTTATTGTAGGTGATACTAAGAAAGTCTGAACACGATTTTCANTTATTTATTGGTAGGTGATACTAAGAAAGATTGAACACGATTTTCAACTTCTAAATCGAAATGGGAAGAAAAATATTAGTGTAAAAATGTTTTTTATTTTTTTGTAGTTTACTATCGTTTTGTGCATTTTGGCGTTGGTTGCACTGTTTTATCTTTAAAACTACAAAACAAAAAAACAACTAAATGTTTACTTCGTGAATCACATTAAGAAATTATTCTTTTACTTTCTGGTTTCCTAATTTATAATGAGCAACTTTTATGCAATTACAGAGGCTTAGCCCCCAAGTTTATAAAATTGCATCTCTCGAAAATTTTCAGAATATTGTATTTATTGTTATATAAATTTTTTTTTTTAGAGTAGGATAAAATTAATTTTAATCCCGCTTCATTCTTACACCTATGATAAGTAATTATATTTTTATTGGATTTTTTACATAAGCAGTGTATAAAGACAAAAATTTGTCTTTTATGACATNCCGCCCTGGAACTACCGCGAGGTACTGCTTGTGTATAAAAACAAAAATTTGTCTTTTATGACATTTTGAATTTAGGTTTTTTGTTATCATCTTATGAAATGAAAAAGACTATGTTATTTCAACAGTTTATAAATGAACATCAAATTTGTTGTTAAAAAATTGTATCAAGTTAAATTAAAAAGTTAATTAGTTAAATTGAAAAGTTTAAAAAAATTAACTTTTTAAATAATTAATGCCAACCTTTACAAGTATCTAACATAAAAATTATTAATTGACAGTGTATGACGAAAATAAATAGCCTACTTTTCTTAATCTTCTAACATGGTTTTTGTAGACAAAACACTATCGTATTGTATATTATTACAAAAGTTCAAAAATGAATTATTAAAATTCATTATTATTTTTGGTCTTCATTAATTATTTACAATACATATGACGTTTACAATTTATTCTTTAAATTTAAAGTGAATAAATCATCATTACAAAGATTAGTATGCTAAAATACGACGTTTTAGTGCAACTATTAATGTGAAACTAAAAAACCGCATTTTTGAATGTTGGTATGTCAAAAAATATATATTAGTGTACTAAAGTTTTAGATGAACTTTTTAGAGTTGGTATCTACCACACTAATCATGAATTTAGTATACGAATTACTGCTATTATTTTATTTCTTATGAAAACGTTTAACTTTGGTGTAATTATAACGTTTCCAAATTAATTTAATAATACAAAAATGGAACATCTTTATATATATAATTCAAGTAATAAATAATTTGGAAATTATTGAAAAATGTCAAGATAATGACCACGCAAAAATGAGATTAAATATAGCGAAAGGTCTGTTCATTGTTTTGTTACTAAACTAATTGCAATATGGTAATGTACATATATTTTTTAGTTACATTAATAAAATGTTATTTTCTGTAGTTTTGTTTGAAAGGACATTTGTATACAAATTTAGACTAACAAAATATCCACTAAGTTGAATAAAATAAATCCATAAGGGTTAAAAATATTTTTACCCCTATCCTAAAATATTTTAAAATAACTATATACATTATTTCTACACAATTTCGTAAATTTTTAGAGATCTATTTTGTCAACTGAGGAGTTGAGTCTTCTAGCGTCCTAGTTACACCAATGTCTACTAGACAATTTTATAATTTAAAATTCATAACAATTCTTGCGTAGTAAAAGATAATCTAATTTTTTTGTTTTTAATTTAGGGTACTTATGAACAATGATTTTATTTTTTATTAAGTGTTATTTTTTTGTGTCTGTTGCCAATTTTTCTCAGCTCTCAACGAACCGATTTCTTTCAACGACTTGTCAAAAGATCACAAGTCGAAGATATTACATTCAAAATTGAAAAAATTTCCCTCATTCCCCGTAAATGAGGGAAATCTCCTAAATAATTACAAATTTAAAAATCGCTAATTTTCGACATTTTTTCAATTTTTATTTTACTGAAAACTGCTATAACTTTTTGTAAAATAGATGATTAAACACAATTTTTTTTTCTAGATACATTAGATATTTAACTATCATTTTGTATACTTTAATGTAAATCTGATCCTTTACCTATCCACAGGGGGAGATTCAAAATGACAACTGTTTTACAAAAATTAACTTTTCAACTTAACTTTAGAAAGTGTTTCGGAAATACTGATACTTTTATATAAATCTTGAATTAAAGCCTATGTAATATACTTTATTATGGAGAAAAAATAATTTCGTACTTTATTTTGTATTCAGGGTGAAAATGGCTTTTGTATGCTTTTTTTGTGTTGAAATTCTTGATTTCATGTTTTACATTTTAACATTATAATGCTATAATATTTCGAAAATTGTATGGATCAATACAATTATTCTATGAGAAAAAATATTTATATACCTCTTTAATTCGACATACTTTATTTTTAAATCGGACCATTACTCTTTATATAGGGAGGGAGGGTTCAAAACTTAAAAATGCGTATAGAAAAAGAACCTTTTCAACTTAATTTTTGAATGTGTTCCGGAAATATCGACTTTTTATATATACCTTAAATTAAAGGTTATGTAATATACTTTATTATGGAAAAAAAAATTTCAGACTTTAGTTTGTGTTCATGATGAAGGTTTATAAAAATACAGTATGGACGAGACATAGATGGGACAAGTATAGATGATATCTGAGAGTGATTAAAATCAACATCATAAGAAACGCTTCGATGCAAATCTGTAGATAGTGTTTATTTAGAGAAATTGGTGGATTATTCCAAAATCAACATCAACTCTTATTTTTTTAATTATATCCTGATTAGTAGTTCTTTGATTTTAAAATATACATGTAATATAAGAATAAATACTAAATATAGTACTCATATTAAATGTAATGTAACTCGAAAAATATCTGTTTAAATGAAAAAATATAAGTTAATTTTTTTGTTTATAATTTTCTTTTTAACAACTTTTGTATGAAACTTTTTTTTGTAAGTTGAATATTTTTTGAGAAAATTAAAAAAGCTCATATTTTTGAACTTTTGCGAGGCTGTAAAAAAAAGCTCAATTTAAATCAATGAGGACTATTAGTATGTCATTATACATATTTTAATTCAACATTTAAAAAACAAAATTTGGTTGGGAATTTTTTCCGCAATTTTTCCTTTGTTGATTGGCCTAGATGTCAATTTTAAACTTGTAATTCAGCTAAAAGTTATGGTAATATATTCAATTTTTTTACTATAAACTTTCATAATTCTTTATCAAAAATTTTTCATCAACTTTAAAGAACCAAAAAAATAGGTGAAAAATGAAAATTTGGACTGATTATTTTTAACATATTAAAAATCAAATCAGATATAATTTGAAAATTAGAAGTGATAGAATAAGTCTAATTGCAGATTTGAAAACAACGCGAAAAGTTGATTTAGAAAAATATATTTTTGCTTCTTATAGTCCAGTGCATTTATTTATAGTAACAAACAGTTTTTATTGAAAATTATTGTATTAATCCCTTTAAATTTTTATACACGTAAAAGTAAAGCAAAATATAACTTCGCCAAAATTACTTCTTTGTTGACTAGAATGAATCATTAAATAGAATATTTTATGAGAATCAAAACAATGTTATTTTTAAGATTAATATGCAGGCAGGAAATTTTATAATTACTATTTACAGTACATTAGCTGATTTTAATAGTGCACGTCCTATGGATGTAATAAGACTTGATCACCAGTGAATATGTTTGGCGTTATAATCACCACCTACAAAACAACAGTTTCCTAATATTTGAACAAATTATTGAATTTAATAAAGTTGGAACCACCTTGAGGTGGAAATTAATTGCCAAAACTGAGAAATAAATATTTTCATTAATGACATTTGTTGCTTGTTAAAGGTATTGTTGAATACTTTTCAAGCTCAAAATGCTTAATGTATTGTTCTATAATAATTGCTATACCATCACATTAGTTTATGTACTACTTTTTGTACGTCAGTTGATATTTTCAATCGTACGTAAAGTTCAATAGTATTTCTAAAAAAATATCAGTATGACTGCTTATTTTTAAGGAAAACCTGCCATTTTTTAATATGATTTTCGAACTCATTGTTAATTACACGAGAATGCGATCAGGCAACAGTGTAATAAACCAAAAATAAAAAGAAAGAAAAGAAAAAGAGAAAAAAATAGTGAGAGAATAAAAGGAAAAGCGTAGGTTAAATATAAAAAGAAAATGGGGGTGCTTAATAAATTATTGTAATCATTATTTGTTATAATTTTTGTAATTTTAATGTAGATTTAATTGTCTTCAATTTTATTTAAATTAATTTTCTCATTAATTATTAATGGTTTATCACGCAATAGATTGTTGGAAGTTCGAAAGCATAGGTTAAATTGTACTTACCTTACGTCCTGTGTGATACAATAATATTTTAAATAATCCAGTGTTGATTTCCGTATTAAACGCACTACGTATACGATTTACACTATATGTAATATAGTCTATATAATTGCTTACAAAAACGACTCAAGACTTTAAATAAGATGATTTAATTACACAAAGTCTAAGACTGATCTTACTTGTAAAAGATTTTAAACACTCTGTATAATAAATTATTATAAAAACAATTTTAATTTTTTTTATTTATTGATTTTTTTACGTCTGTTGAATAAGTATTTTTTAGAGAGTATATTTTATTGAGAGATCGATACCAATACTTCTTAAATTTTCCTCTGACCTGGCCAAAACAAGATTCAGAAATATCTATATCTATGTAAAAAATTTATCAAGGCAGAATTGTGGTGGCCCAATATGTCCCGGTGCTAAAATAAAGCACCTTGAAAGGATGCGGCACAATAATAACCAAGACAAAAATTAAACACTGCAAATATATTCGTAAGTTTCTCTACGTTGTCTGCCGGCGCGATGTTTATTAAAACAAAGACATTAGCAACGAGACTAGCTACCCAATACGCATAGGCTTACAAATATATTCTAACCTAATATACCTAATTCTAGAACAATGTCTAGTTGCAACCTTTACTCTGTCTGCCGGCGCGATGTTTGTTAAAACAAAGACATTAGCAACGAGACTAGCTACCCAATAAGAAAAGCTCACAATAAATTTTTATTATTAAATGAATATCTAAATTTAAGTTGGATTTATTGTTAAAATAAAATAATTTAAAAAAAATATAATGTTTAAAATATTATTTGATGTTTATTTTCATAACAAGAAAAATAAAATATTATTAATGATTGAACAAATTAAATTAAATTAAAAGATTCACCAAAACAAAATTCACTTTAAAATTTCTAAGTGTCATTTAGTTTTAAAGAAAAATATTCTAAGTCCAAATTAATTAAAAAATCAACTAAGTGTTTTTAAATTGAAAAATATTCTAAGTCCAAATTAATTAAAAAATCGACTAAGTCCCGGAGAATGAAATCTTGAGTAGAGTGTCGTAGATTTTGTGTATTCTAAAATCGTCAAAAGAACTGGTTTAGATGGGGAAAAATGGCNAAATCGACTAAGTCCCGGAGAGTGAAATCTTGAGTAGAGCGTCGTAGATTTTGTGTATTTTAAAATCGTCAAAAGAACTGGTTTAGATGGGGAAAAATGGCTTTTTATAGTGTGAAGGGGGTAGCCCAGCGATCTCTACCGTGATCCTAGAAGCTGAGGCTTTGTATTGTAATTGGTTAATTAAAAGAGGGTCCCTGCGTGTAGGCGTTACTTAATAATTTCTACAAGAGGGAGATTTTATTGTATAATTAAAGGGTTATTTTGTATCTTAAATAAGAGAACCCTGTTTTGGTGATCTTGTATAATCATGATATGTGACATACATGTACAAATGATAACATCATATTATATGTTAATATTATATGTAATAATATAATATTACAACAGATCTACCAGCACTTCTGCTTAATTATAATTAGAAGAGATACTTTAAATTATGGAGAAATCTAAAAAATTAGGAATTTTATTTGAGTCACTTGGCCAGT
>NW_026099572.1:21176789-21177498 GCF_025091365.1 Daktulosphaira vitifoliae | reverse complement strand
TTTTTGTCAAAAGCAGTATGAAATTTTTTAAACGATTCGATATCAATACTAATTTTTTAAATTTGGATCCAAGTAATTGGATACTGATAATTTTTATTTACACAGAAAAGAAATTGTATGTTCACTTAAAGTAGTAAATGACTCTGCAGAGAGAGCGGTTAAGCTAATGGAAGATTTTCATGTAAGTTTAACTGTAAACGATTANAATGGAAGATTTTCATGAAAGTTTAACTGTAAACGATGAAAAAGCTGAGTTACTTTTACGCTGTGTCAAAGAGCATAGAATACTATATCCAAATTGCAACAAAGAAACATTAAAACATAGTTTTTAATGTATATTTTTGTTATAATTTGTGAATTATTTTGAATTTAACATTTTGTATTTTATGTAGTAATTTTTTTTTTATTTATGCAATAATATTGAGAAGTAAGTATAATTATGCGTTTAAGTCAAACAAATACATCACATTACAATATAAATGAAATATATTTAAATTAAGCAATAAAATCATATATTAAGTAAAAATCGTAATAAGATCGAGTTATTTCAGCTATAGCAGTAAAACAATCGGTTCAATGAAATTTGTACTTATTACTTTTATTTCGTAAAATTTAATTTTAAACAATTTTTGTATGAAACATTAGGTCGTATCACATATGGTTCGTCATATATGATGAAATATTTGTAAATATGCTAATTTCGGCAATT
>NW_026099572.1:21167328-21176517 GCF_025091365.1 Daktulosphaira vitifoliae | reverse complement strand
AGAACAATATTTTCCAACCCGTAGACGCGCGCTTATCATCAATTATATATATATATATAACAAATTTTTATTGTAATTGACACAGCCCCGCGTCGTTTTACGCCGCGGTGCAAAGTCCAGCAAGTGCCGCACGGCCGACGACGTCCCGCCGCTATACCGTAGTCTTCTTCCCATTGTCAAAATAACATCGTCAACAAACTGATCCGCACTCGCGCATCGTCGTCATCTACGCTGCTAACCTATTGACTCCCGAGGATCACGCCGGACATCGCGTCTTCGACGTCAGCAAAAGTGCCGCGATATTATGCGAAGATTATATATTCCTACCGCCACCGCTAATATTAATATATATATATATATTAATATTTATACGTATATACGTATATGTTAATATTCATTTATATATTCCTACAGCCGACGCCTCTGCTGCCGTATATGCCTCGTGTATAATGTTCCCTCCGCCATGCCCGCCCACATAAACACGGCTATACCTCATGCATGATACGTTTACGTACTTAAGTCCCTTTAAATATATATATATTCTAATTACTATTAAAACTTATATATTAATACACTTTATTCTCATTAAGAGATATNTTATTAACACGCTTTATTTTAATTAAGAGATATAAAGTATTCATTCCGATTACGGAGGATGATTCTCGTATCGTTATTTTTCGTCACTACCTCCACGTTACGCGCCTGCTGCTTTCCTTGGATGTGGTAGCCGTTTCTTAGACTCCCTCTCCGGAATCGAACCCTTATTTCCCGTTACCCGTTACAACCATGATATTGATATTAACTACTATCATAACATGAAACTAAAAAGTGAAAAATAAATATAGTTTAAAAAAACTAAAAAACACGCTTTTAAAGCACATCGAACTAAAAAGTTAAAAATAATTTTTAAAATTAACTTAAAACAATAATGAACGAAAAATACTAGTATTATTGTGAAAAAAAGCGTGGGTGCTTTATGCCATATTTTTTGTATATTGAGCGCCTGACGCTTTTTTTCACAATAATACTAGTATTTTTCGTTCATTATTGTTTTAAGTTAATTTTAAAAATTATTTTTAACTTTTTAGTTCGATGTGCTTTAAAAGCGTGTTTTTTAGTTTTTTTAAACTATACTTTTTTAACACGCTTATATTATTAGTTTCACATGTATGTTTGTTGTTTGTTGTAAATTTGTAACTTCACGCGCCACTTGTTGTTATGTCGCGTATCTCGTCGTCTATGACCTTGAGACTAGACTCTCGTAACGTATTCACCCCACCCCGAACACGTGTTCACGACATCAATTAAATACAGAAAACAAAATTTTATTTTGACGAACCAATACCACCCGCATGTAATGCGTCTTACTTTTATATATATACATATTCATAACGCCAATGTCGCCGTTTATATCTTAGGTATAATGTTCCCCCGCACACAAAACACGGCTATACCTAGTGCATGATACGTTTCGTACTTAAGTCGCTTTATATGTGTATAAATATATATTAAAATTACTATTAAAAATATATATTAACACACTTTATTCTCATTAAAAGATTAGAGTGTATTCATTCCGATTACAAAGGATGATTCCCGTATAGTCATTTTTCGTCACTACCCCCACGTTCCGGGAGTGGGTAATTTACGCGCCTGCTGCTTTCCTTGAAAGTGGTAGCCATTTCTCAGACTCCCTTCCCGGAATCGAACTCTGATTTCCCGTTGCCCGTTACAACCATGATATTGATAGTAACTACTATTAAGTGAAACATAAATATAGTTAAAAAAAACTGAAAAACACGCTTTTAGAGCATATCGAACTAAACAGTTAAAAATAATTTTTAAAATAAGCTTAAAACAATAGTGTACTTTTTAAAAGTGATGAAAGATGAAAGTGATTTAAAAGATGTGTTTTAAAAGCGTGTTTTTTAGTTTTTTTAAACTATATTTATTCCTGTATAATTTTTGGTTTTCGTACCCGTACATGCGGGCGTATCATCAATAGTAAATATATTTAACAAATTTTTATTGTTTATTATTAGATATCAACATTTAAAGATTCAAAGTTTTTTGAGTTAATATACATGCATAATACATAAGAATTCACAAATACAGGTAGCTAACTGGTTTTTTATGACGATATTAGCAAACATATAGTCTTCATTATCAATGGTAACAAGACAAATTGTTGTGAGTTGATAAACACATTATCTGGTAATACAAAAATTATATCCATTGCTACTGATAATTGACCATAAACATTCCATGACTGTAACAGCGATGTCATAAAAATTTAAATAAATATAATTTAAAAAATTTTAAATACCTTATAAGTGAGGTACACTGATTTTCATAAAAATTATATTAATTTTTGCTAACATTCATCAATTAAAAAGTTACTTAGCTCATATACTATTAATAGACAATTAAAATCATAAATTTCTAATGTTTTTAAATTATTTGTTGTTGTATTAGGTTTGATATGATAATAGGTTTCAAAGACGCACTTAATAATTAATAAATTTTACATTGTTATTTATCAATTTCTTGACTTTATTTGTCTAATCGACATTCAGCCTGTAGTGATTTGAGTGTTTATATTTATTACAAAAATACTACAATTAAAATTTATAATAATTAATAATTTTTAATAATGAAATATGATGTATATATACATAAAAATAAGAGTACAAATATTAAGTGTCACTGGATTGACGGACAGCGCGATACTAAAAATAATACACGGAGTGTTATCGTACTGCAGTGTACATCTAAGATAAAACATATAAACATATATAAACGCATTCATTGTGACATGTTATTTAACATTTTTGTTAATCCCTACATTACCCCCTTTCCAGTGAAAACGATAATTTTACGTTTAACATACATAGTTACAAATATAAAATATAAAAATATAAATACAAATATAAAAGTGATACAACTCACAATTTACAAAAACGTTACGGGGAGGCGGATGGTTCTTCCTGACTTGGTTTGTTTTGTTTGTATTATTGTTGGTCTTGTAGTTGTATTTCTCTGGTTGTGCTGGTTCGTTGTTATTGATAGATTTGTGTTATTATCTTCATTTTCGTTGAAACATGGCTTCAGTCTGTCTATTGATATGATACATTCTCTTTGCCTAATTAATAATTTAAAGGTTTTTTCGTATCGTTGAACAATTTTGTACGGCCCTTCATATGGTTGTTCTAGCGGTTTCTTGACCCGGTCGACCCGAACGAAAACGTGTGAACAGGATGCTAGATCTTTATATATAAAAACTTTTTTACTTCCGTGGTTTGAAGTTGACACTGGGCGTATGGTTTCCATTGTTTTCTTTAGTGTTTCAGCAAAGGAACAAGGGTCTGTCGCCACTGATGACTGCATAAAAAACTCATTAGGTAATCTAATCGTACTTCCAAATACAATTTCTGCAGGTGTTAAACCTAGATCTTCTTTAATCACTGATCTAAGGCCCATAAGAACTGAGGGGAGTACATCTGTCCAGTGCTCAGTTTCGTAACACTTTATTGCCGTTTTAAGTGATCGGTGGAATCGTTCAACTAAACCATTGGCTGGTGGATGATATGCTGATGTACGTATTCTTCTAAACCCTAAAATTTGCGTTACTGCGGTGAACAGAGTAGACTCAAATTGCCGTCCTTGATCTGTTGTCAATCTCTCCATAACTCCATATCGAGCTATCCAGCCTTCAAATAACGTACGAGCTATGGTTTCAGCCGAAATATCCTGAATTGGAAAAACTTCTGGCCATCTAGAAAATCTGTCTATAGCGGTTAAACAGTAAGTACAACCACGTGACATGACCATAGGACCGATTATATCGATGTGTACATGTGAAAAACGATCACTCGGCACATTAAAAATACCACACGGACTTATAACATGTCGCGTTATTTTTGACTTTTGACACGCTAAACACGCACGAGTCCATTTCGCACAATCACTGTTCATCGACGGCCACACGAAACGACTACTCACTAATTTTATTGTTGACCGTATACCTGGGTGAGCGAGATTATGTAGACAATTGAACACATTGCGGCGAAATTGTTTGGTAAGATACGGTCGTTGTCTACCATTAGAAGTGTCGCAGTAAATATTTGTGTTCGTAGTGGGCATATTTACGAGCTCTAGTTTTATCGATAATTCCGGTTTTGACAATAACGACAATAGTTCTGCGTCTGCTAACTGGTCGTAAGCTAACTTGTCATAATCTAGCGGTGGCGGTGCATTTATAGTTTCTATTCTCGATAACGCATCGGCCACTGTATTCTGTGTACCTGTTACGTGCCGTATTGATGTTGTAAACTGACTAATAAAATCAAGTTGTCGTGCACGTCGAGGTGGTAATTTATCTGAGTGTTGTGTGAATGCGTATACTAACGGCTTATGGTCCGTAATTATTTCAAATTCACGGGCTTCCAGCATATAGCGAAAATGCTTAATGGCTTCATATACCGCAAGAAGTTCACGATCGTATGCACAGTATTTTTTTTGTGTTTGGTCAAGTTTGCGAGAGAAAAAAGCAAGTGGTTGCCAAACGCCGTTTTTAAATTGTTCTATTACTGCGCCTATCGCCATATCTGACGCGTCACATCGTAATTGAATATTCGCGGCCGGATCTAGATACGATAATGTTGTGGCTCGCTTTAAGTCTTCTTTAGTTTTCTCGAACGCTCCCGTTGATTGATCGGTCCATACAATTGGTGTTTTGTCGTTTTTTTTGCTGTTTTTAAGATAATCGTGAAGAATAGCTTGTGTACTTGCTGCGTTTGGGATACAACGGCGGTAAAAATTGCACATAGCCAAAAAACGTCGAAGCTCTGGTACATTTTTCGGCCGTGGATATTTGTCTATCGCTTCCAGTTTTTCAGGATTTGGTCTAAGACCGTTACCCGATATGATGTATTCTAAAAATAGTACCTCTTCTTTTCCAAATATACATTTATTCGTATTTATCACAATGCCGTACTCACTGAGTCGTTGTAATACACGTTCGAGGTGACTCAAATGCTCTTGTGTTGAAGACGATGCAATTAAAATATCGTCCAAATACACTTCACAAAAATCTAAGTCTTTTAAAACACCGTGTATGAAACGCTGAAATGTTTGAGCTGCATTTTTAAAACCGTATCCCATCCGAACAAACTCAAATAACCCAAAAGGTGTTGTAATAGCTGTTTTTGGAATATCGGACGGTTCTATTGGTATATGGTTAAAAGCTTTAACCAAATCGATTTTTGAAAAAATACTTTTATTTTGCAATCGCTGTGTGATGTCTTGAATGTGTGGAATGGGGTATCTGTCCGGTAATGTGACTGCGTTCAACCTACGGTAGTCGCCGCACGGTCACCATTCACCGTTCTTCTTTTTTACTAGTTGTAATGGGCTGGCCCACGGACTATTTGAAGGTCGGCATATGCCCTGTTCNACTATTTGAAGGTCGTCATATGCCCTGTTCCACTAAATATGCCAATTCTTTTTTTGCGATCTCTAGTCGATCCGGAGGAAGGCGTCGTGGTTTAGCGTAGAGTGGTGGTCCCTTAGTGATGATATGATGTGTAAAGTTATGTTTACTATCCAGTGGAATCATGTTTGTTCTTAATACTTCCGGACATTTTTTGAGTAACTTAATGTACGTCGAATCGTTTTTAAAAGCGAAGATACCCAAAGATATCGTCTTCTTAACTTTTCCGGCGGTGGCTAATTTGGTATTTTCATCAATTAGGCGTTTACTTCTTAAGTCCACTAATAAGCCGAAATAGTGGAGAAAGTCAGCACCTATAATTGATTTACTGACTGCTGCGACAATAAATTTCCAATTAAAAACACGTCTTAAACCTAAATTTACAGCAATTAATTTTTCACCGTATGTTTTTATTATTGACCCGTTGGCTGCGAATAAAGTAGGGTTACCATCTTTTATTTTATTGCGTTTCTGCTTAGGATCTGCTGGCCAAACCGAAAAGTCCGCACCAGTATCAATTAAGTATTGAGTTTTTGTTATTTTATCAACAATAAATAGACGACGAGATTGAAACTCACTACCGTCGGTCGTCTCGACAGTAGATCGTTTATAGTTTTCCGACGTGTGCTGGTATTTACACGGTGGTTTGCATTTAGTAGCCTTATCTTTGAATCGGTAATGATAATAATACGTATCATATCGTGGTCGTGAATTGTCTCGGCGCATAGGTGATTTTGAGTGACGCCTATTGTAGCTACGAGAGTTGCTGTTGCTAAGTCGCTCTACTGCTTGTGCGAGTGCTGCGATCTGGTGTTCCAATTTTCTTATTGTCGTTGNGTGTTCCAATTTTCTTATTGCCGTTGCATCGTCAGCTTGTTCATGTGACTGACGGTTTGTAACCTTGTCACTAACGCTGGAAATGGAAAAACCATCATTTCGGCTATCCGATACTTCGATAATTTTATCTGCCATCGAAGCTAAGTTATCCAACTTGTCGTTGCTAGCTGAAATGATAGTTTTTACCTGATGTGGTAACCTTTGTATCCATAGTATTTTGAGTATTTCATCAGTTACTTTTCCATTAGCTAGTTGACGCATTTCTGAAAGAAAATGGGATGGTTTCCGATCACCGAGTTCGACTTCGGTCAGTAATTTTTTAAGCCGACATTGTTCAGATTCGGAAAATCTTTCGATGAGCCGGGTTTTTAATGCTTCGTACATTTTCGTTTCTGGTGGATTGAGTATTATGTCACTAACTTGAGCAAGAATTTCACTTTCCATAGAAGAAACAACATGATGAAATTTACTTGCGTCAGCTGTAATTCTGGTTGTATAAAAAACGGATTCAATTTGTTTGAACNAATGTTTATAATATGCACAATTGAGTACATTTGTTTAATAACCTTTTAATTAGTGTTTGTAGATAAAGCAATTCATTAAGATAAATTAATATTTATAAATAAATTGAATATTTCAGATTTAGAATTTTTTTAACACTAAGAGTTACATACAAATGAAAACTAAGATTTCGATTAAAATTGTTTATTATGATAAAAATAGTGATTTCAACGAATTATTTAACTTTTATCATAAATTTACTGTTAATTATAATTATAAAATCTTCTGAGCGGGTAATTTTTTAATACTTTATATTAGTCAAAATATCGCAATTTAGCATACGCTAATTATTGTATTTTAATTTGCTACTCTATAATAAAGAGAATAACATATATAATACACATATTTCTAAAATAATTAACAAACATTGCAGCTTTGTTAATGTTAAACAGTTCGACTATCATACTAAATTCTCATTCAAATTGCATTTAATCAATCTTTTGTTAGTTTTAATGGCCATTATGCTGACAGTACCATGTCTAAGTTTCTTCGTTTGAGGGTCATCGCTTAAACTACAACATAGTCGTCTTAAAATTATTATAATATAAAACTTTTCATAAATATTTTCTGTTTATGAGTCTGAGCACATGGTAGTGTGTTGGAAAAGTTTTATTAATGAATCTTTACACGAAACAATTGACTCAGTTTATCAAACCCACATATCTCGATTTCTACTCAAGATAACCTCTTGAAAAGTATAGACGATATATGTCGCTCTAGACGACAAAGAAAACAAAAAGAAATGATATGCCCACAAAATTTAATTCTTAAATTAAAAAAATATTAAAAATTAAAAAAAAATGTAATAATAAATGTAAATTTTAAAAAAACTTATGAATAAAAATGTTTAAAAGATTATTTTATTATTGTAATTAGTATTTTTTTAGTATTTGATTATGTAAATGATCAATTATTCCTATATCTATTAGAGTATCAAATTTTTTTATCTCTCTATCCGAGACCGTAATAGGGTAGTTTTAGCGTATTATTTAATAAATTTAACCTTTTTTAACGGATACATTCTATATTTCTTCGAATATTTATAAAAGGTGGTGCGCAATGTTTCATGTTTGCAGGAAAAGATTAACCGCTGTCCATAAATTTGAAAACCTCAATAATTTTAGGCAACGGTACGTTTTTGGTTGTTTTTTTTATTATAGCGCATTAAATAAAGGATCCGAAAAATTTGTATTCAAAAATGTTCAAAAGACCATGTTAAACAAATTGCATTCTAAATTATTTATTTATAAATTTATTATTTATAAATTTATTATTTATAAAGAAAACGCCAATAAAATTAAAATGAATGTTAGTGATAGTTTTGCAATTTGTGGTAATTTTCGTAGCCCATTTCATCAATGTTAGAACATAAACATGATACTTTTATCAAATCGTCAAATTATAACAATTAATCACAAAAATATCTAGTAAGTTTTCATCAAAACCTTATTATTCTAAACTACACGTTACTCAGATGATTGTTCTCATTAGTTCTACTACACCTTTATATTTATTTTTAGAACGCATAAATTTTAGTGTTAACAATTGGCACGGACCCGCGTCGCTTCGTCATACACGATGTCCCGCTAGTCGTGCCACCTTTATCAACCGTCGCCCTACTATGAATACTTGACTGACCAACACCGCGTGCCATACGCCACGGTGCAAAGTCCAGCAAGTTCCGTACGGCCGACGACGACCTGCCGCAAATGATACGTTGAGTTGCATTCTCGACGTTGTCAAAGTGAGAATGTCGAGGAGGTACACCACCGGCTCAGGACGTGCCGCACGACCGGACTCGACGAATCGAACTGCACCCGCGCACCGTCTCTATCAATGCTGCTAACTTTACGACGCCCGAGGATCATGCCGGACACCGCGTCCCCGACACCAGCGAAAGTGCCGCGATATTGTGCAAAAATGAATATTAACTGTGTTCGTCTTTTAGGTTTGTTTTTAACAATCTGTCGTTGCTTATTAATAAACGGCTCACGAGTCGCTAATCTCAAAACCTGTGTCGACTACAGTATTGAGACGTAAGTCAACTATCATTTCCAATAGTAAAGATAAAAGAAAAAAAAAACTCATCACCCGACGCGTCACCAAAAGTAAAACAACCTAACAATAACACAATAAATAATTTGCGACAGCTTGGTCGTTTTTTCTACTTTAAACCCAGATATCCTTGATCACAATGACACGGAAACTGAACAAATAATTGATTCACAAGAACCAAAAATACCAACTCCACCACCTATCTTTATAAAATCAGATCTCGATTACAAAGGCTTTTGTGAAGC
>NW_026099572.1:21155030-21167228 GCF_025091365.1 Daktulosphaira vitifoliae | reverse complement strand
ACGTGCCTCACGACCGGACTCGACGAACCGGACTGCACCCGCGCACCGTCTCTATCAATGCTGCTAATTTTACGACGCCCGTGGATCATGCCGGACACCGCGTCCCCGACACCAGTGAAAGTGCCGCCATATTGTGCCAAGATTAATATTAACTGTGTTCGTCTTTTCGGTTTTTTTTTTTTTTTAATAATCAAATAATCGGGTCTCTAACCTCAAAACCTGTGTCCACTACAGTATTGCGACATAAGTCGTGTCACAATAATTTTAATATTTTAGCGCTTTTCAAATTCATTTTACACATAAAACTTTACTTGTAATACAAAAATGTTTTCATATAGGATCCCGTAAGTTATTAACAATATTATAGTTTTAAATTTTCATTATTCTTTAAAATTGAAGTTTCAGAAAAGTACTTGTTTATTATTATCCTACAAAAAAAAAAAAGCTGAACAAATTTTAATAGAAAATTATGTTCAAATTATCAATATTTACCTGTTTATAGTTACTAAATTCGAATTTGCACTATTTTTGACATTTTATTAATTATTAGGGGAGTTCAGGGACATTTCTTTGGAGTATTTATCAAATTTACAAATTGATTATCATTTTATATAACATTAAGTTCCGATAACCAAATATTGTACTAATTTTTTACTTTTTTCAATTTTTAAATTGAAACGGAAAATATTTAACTGTATAGTCAAATATAGTATTTTCAAAGTGAAGATTAAAAAAAAGATAATGGAAATTATAATTTATCATTATTAATTACGAATTTTTCGGAATTTAAACGAAAATATACAAAGAATAGAAATATCAATAAATACCATCAAAATAATAAAAAACTAAATATTTACGAAAAAAAAAAACATATTTTAACTTAAATATACATTGATTAATTATACATTTTTATTGTTAGATCCGCTCCTGAAAATAGCCAACACTTTTCGTGCGGCTTTATTGAATAAATGAATCAGATTTGATCTACTTCTATTTTATACCTCATTATAGTAATTTTAAAACACCTTTTTATTTTTAATTTTAAATATAAATTATAAGCTTTACGTGTATTGTAAATGAGTAATGAATACGACATAGTTTGTATATTTTAAAGTTTTTAATAATATAACACGATGATTGTGTTGGGGCGTCGTTAGCCGTAGTGGAATTATTCAGTCGAAGTCGTAGATTTGCCCTTCAGCTGTTCTGTTTGTTGTTAATTCCCGGATTGAGATACATACGGAAACTTAATTAACAGTTATACACACTCCGGCCCCTTACTGGTTCCTTTTGCCATTATGAGATAGCGACTGCCGGTGTAAAAATCCTATTAAATCAGAACAGATCAAAAATAGTTGGAACAGAGTCTAAGGAGATGACAATGATACAATACTATATGCAAAAACCGTGTAACGACATTAAGAAGATTAGTATATACTACTAAAGGCTACTTATTTTCATCTTATTACTTTAATGTTAAATACTTGTATTAGTATTAAAATGATTTTAATCAAATTCAGAACGCTATTTATGATTAACCAAACATATCTCTATTTAAAATTTAACCTTTTAATAATAAATTTTCCGTTTTTTTTTCAATTCTGACGCAATGTGAACCAGTGTGATAATAAAATGATCCAGGCAATTGCCAAAGAAGCAAGACAATTATTGACGTTAAACACATTATTTATACTTATTCTTTTAGTTAGATAAATAATTAGTTAATATATTAAAATTGTTTTATGTTATAACAACATAAAATATAATAAATTTTATTTGATTACTTTAGTGGACCTGAGTACGAACAGAATCTATGATTCCATACTTTGTTAAATAATTCTAATGCTTGAAACTCAATGGACAATATTTCATAATTTTACTGGTAAAATAAAAATTAACAAAGTAATTTTAAATATTATTTATTTTATTATTTTTGAAAACTGAAAATTAAATTGAGAATATTATAAATTTTAATGAACTCATAGAAAACATAAGTCATTTTAATCATTTATCTGCTAGTATACCTCTAGATCAAGTAATCTCTTGTTTTTTTCTTGTACTGGCTGAAGAATTGTATATAATTTAAAGTCCCTAGTAAATCGCATGAATGACTGAAACACCTTGCAATTAAGCTCAAATTTATTTTCAGAATATTGTACAAAAATATTAAATCTTAAGAAGTTATCATTCAAACCTTGGATATCTGAGATTTTATTAAATGTTGTTATATTTTTTTTTATTTCTTCGCTTATTTGAACGCATGCCATTAGTTCCTTGGTTTTAGTAATTGATTTCGTGTTGTCTTTTTTGTTATTTACATCTATTAGTAATGTTTCAAATGACTCATCGTCAAATTTTGCTCGTATTGCGTTTTCAATATTTGTAATAATTATACAATTTATGATATTATGGGTTTTATTTATATTATTTGATAAATTTAAAAGTGATTTTATGATGTTATCAAATTTCGAAAATTCACATAACGTAAATCCAAATTCATAATAAATAACTTGTAAATATTTCTGCATTTCAATATTACACTGTTCGACAATTTTATCATCATTATACATTAAATACTTTAGATGCTTTCTAACAAAATGTAAAATTACGACTCCAAATATGTTTAAGATTTTTTCATGATAAGCTCTAATTTTTAATTTCCATAAATCAAACCAATAACAATTTCGGGCATCATCAAATGCATCCCTAATATCTTCGAATATCTTATTGCATATTGTTTCATTTTGATCCCCGAAACCCATTATTATAGTTATTATTTTAATATATTATTCTTGTATTTATATAAACATTTATTATAATGAACGTTCTATATCAAAAATAGCGTGTAAACAAAAAGCTCTACAAAATGATTTTGATAAATTTTAGACCAGTTTAAGTTTTTATAAATTTAAACGATTGGAATTTTAATTAAAAAATGTTATTTAAATTATCGTTGAACCTCATATTAGTACACAAATTCATAACATATAGTTTAAATGTTGTAAACATTCCATCAATAATGGGTCGTTGGGACTTAGAGCTATAATATTTTCGATAATAGACACTATGACAGAATTATTATTTCAAATTGTTTTTTCCTTTACAAATTTACTATTTATTCTTATAAAAAAAACGGTATATTGATTTTATTCAATTTTAGCTTACTATTTTCAATGTAGAATGTCTAATGTAATAAATGAATATATAAATGACATCATAAATGAAATCAAACACTAAAATATCCACAATCTATTATATGTAGAGTTTTAAAAAAGTATTCTTTTTAAAATATCGTTACATGAATTCTTAGGTGAAACTTATACTAAGTAATTGATATGATGATGATTTTAAACCAATATTACGTTTTATTAATCTTCATTGTTATAATTTATAATATTCAATTCATTTCGTGTAATTGTTTTAAACCAAAACCAAAGATTTTCGCTGATGCAGAAGAATTTGAAGTAGCATTGAAACATGATACTGGGTTTTCTTATTTAATATACCCTGGAATAACTGATATGGATTTTTTAGAACTTAAAAGGATCCTAATTAAGGAAGATAAACCAAAATCATTTAATCTGCAGGACAGAGCACAAATTATATACTACGACCTTTATTGCGGTAATTTATATAATCTTTTAGAATATATGAGCCATATAAGTAATCCTAGTACATATGAAGTAATGAATAAAATAATTACAAACGATTATAATAAACATGATATTACAGATCATTTAATTCTGGACGAATTAGTTATTCAACAAATGCTATGTGTGATACTAAAAACAAAACTAGAGGCACCTTTAGACCCTTTATGGAATTTGTATATGTATGCAATTTACCAAAAAAAATATTTGGGGAACGACCTTTTTTGGTTTGAATATTATGATTTAGGAGTTATAAAACATATAAGAAATGGTTTATCATTGCGTATAAACGAAGATTGTAGAGAAAGCAATAAATACAGTTTCACATATAAATATGTAGTACACAATGAACAAACGATTTTAAAAATAAAAGATGTTGTGAAACTAATGTTAAATAGAAATAATAGAAATAATATGTTACTAAACAATGAAGAAGTAGAAAATTGGGTTTCTCTTAGGAAAATTTATCTTTGTCAAATTATTGAAGAAGAAGATATTATTAAAACTATTATAATTCATTTTGGAGAACAGAGTGAAAAGAGATATGAATATATATCTCAAGATATTAATAATGCATATGAAAATGCCAAAATTTGTACATTTTTTCATGAATGGATTTTAAATATTGGAGATTATCAAGAAAAAATCTTAAACATTTTTAGATTCGTAGCTTTGCATTTAATGAGAAAGCATCTATTTTATGCAATGTCTATTAAAACTTCAAATATTATTAAAAATTGTAATACTCAAATGTACAATTTCTTGTTAAATAATGTGACGTTGAAAAAAATTTTCAATTTTAAAAATTCAGAAATCGGAAGTGTCATAGAATCATTCAAAAATAAGCCAACTAATAAAGATGATACCTATAATATTATAAATTCTAATATTATAAAAAATATTGTAAAAATGATTGATCTTAATACCTTTGATATGTTAGAAATAGATTTAAATGATTCACGTTATAACGAAAATTCAATTCAGAAAACTAAAGAATTATTATCAAACGTTAATATAAGTAAAGAAAACCATAAAAAAATACAGAAATTTAAAGAGGTCTCATGTGTAGATGGATTGCATGATAATTTCCTAAGAATTAATATTTTTCTAGAGTATTTCGAAAATATATTTAAGGGTATTAATTTTAAAATGGTTCAGTCATTCTTGCAATTTTCTTCAAACTACAAAGAAGTTTCTATCAGTCAACCATTAACACAACATGAAATAAAACTTGATCTCTAATATATATTTATAAGTTATCAAAATTTAATTATATATTAATTTTTAAATAATTATAAAATAAATAATATTTGAACGGTTACGTGTGTGTATTATTAATTATAAACAGTTTGAAAAGTTAACAATTCAATAATTGTTAATAATGAATAATTCATTTATTGAACTTAAACTATTTCAATTATTTAATAACAAAGTAAGTAAGGATTCGTAGATTCTGACCGTATTCAGGTCACTAATGTAATCAAATGCCTATAATTTACATAATAGTTTATAATAATTTATGTTTATATATCATTTTATGTTAAGCCTTGCGGGCTGTTCTTAAAGGCAGGTTACTGAATCCGATAAGAGTACACTGTTTCGTTGATCACAAAATGTATTGTGTAAAAAAGTATTTCTCCAGAAGTAATTTATAATGAGATTAGTCCCACTTGTAAATTAAACAATATTTAAAAAAATAATATGACTATAAAAATATTAGGTGTATTCATAATTATACTTTACAATAACCTACTAGTTATTATTCAAAATAAAAGGTAGGCGAAAAAACTTAATAATCATTCAAAAAAATCTTTAAATGTGATGTTTTTACATTAACATTTAAAAAAATTGACATGGCCAAAACAAAATCGTATCTTATTAAAAATTAAGAAAATCTTATTAAAATAAAGCTCATAATTCGATCAAAAATCAAAATATTTCAACGAAATTTTTTTGTAAAGTTAATGTCTTTGAAATGTCATTATGCTAGTCTGGTAAAAATTTCTGGTTTTAAATCGAAAAACTTAACAAAAAAGTTAACAAATTATTAATCTAACTTGCTTAGTTTCCTCAATTAAAAAAAAATGTATTTGATCATTTTGGTTCTAATTTTTTTTTTACAAAAATGGATTATTTATTGTTCGGTGGTACTAATAAAGTCTGAACACAAGTATGAACTTCTAAATCGAAATGGGAAGAAAAATATTAGTGTTAAAAATGATTTTTATTTTTTTGTTGTCTACTATCGTTTTGTATATTATGGCGGTGGTTGCACTGTTTTAGCTTTAAAACTACAGTTGTTATTAAAAAAAAAACCAGCACAGTGGGGTCGCGGCATAGTGGAGACGTTGCATAGTTGGGTCCAGTATAGATTTAATCTGACAGTGATTAAAATCACTATCATAAGAAACACTTCGATGCAAATCTGTAGATAGTGTTTAATTTTAAAAAACTTCTATTTCCTTAATTATACCCAGATTAGTAATTATTTTAATTATATATTATATAATTTTTTAAATTAATTGTTTTCAAATTATTATTGATTTTGATTTTTAATATGTTAAAAGTAATAATTTTGAACCTACTTTTTATTGTCCTTTAAAGTGAAAGTTTTATTAAAAAAAAAAATGAATTTATTACCATAACAAGTAGCTCAATTTTCAAGTTTGAAATTGACATTATTAAATAGATAAAAATGAAATTGTTAAGATTAATATGCTGTCAGCAAATTTTATAATTATCGTAATACATCACTTAAATAAAAATCATAGTAATCATTTCTAATTAACTTTTGGCATTTAAAAAGATTCTACAATAGAAATATTCAGAATTTAATTAATTTTAATGATTATATATCTTAAAAACCAATAAAAAAAAGTTATTCAATTTAGCCTTTTAAAAAAATAATAATTATAAAAAAAGTAGGGCAATGTATTGCCCTTATAAGATATTTTAAAATAAAATAAAATACAAAACCCAGGATTTTAACACAAAAATAGCATATTTTTGAGTACGGTAGCCATTTGCACATAGAAGATAGGTCGTCGGGACAAATTTCATTTTTTAATTTTATAGTATATAACATAATATTTGATTTGATATATGTTTAAAGGACGCAGTATTTCCGGAACATTTTCAAAAATTAAGTTGAAAAAGTTAGTTTTTGTAAAAAAGTTGCTATTTTAAATCACCCCCAATGAGCAGGTTAAGTGTTCGATTTTCAAAAAAATGATATCAAATAAAAGGGAAATATCTAAGGTTTAAGTATAAAAAAAAATTATGTTGATTTGTTTATTTTTGAAAAAGTTATGGAAGTTAAAAAAAAAATGACAAAATTTACCGATTTTTAAATTTGTAATTTTTTTGGATATCTCCCCCATTTGCGGAGAACGAGGGAAAATTTTTCTATTTTTAATGGTAATGTCTTCAACTAGATACGATTTGTGATCTTTTGACATATTGTTGAAAGAAATCGGTCCAGTGAGAGCTGAGAAAAAGTGGCAACAGACATATAAAAAAAAAACAACACATCATTGTAAAATTAATACCTTCTTAGCTTCGCATCGAAGCTAAAAAAACAACTATATGTTTATTATGTGAATTACATAAAGAAATTATTATTTTTCTTTCTGGTTTCCTATTTTATAATGAGCAACATTAATGAAATTACAGAGGCCTAACCCTCAAGTTAAAAAATTGCATCTCTCGAAAATTTTCAGAATATTATATTTATTGTTACATAAATTTTTTTTTTAGAGTAGGATAAAATTTAATTTATTCCCGCTTCATAGGTTTTTAACACGCTTATATTAGTTTCACATGTATGTTGTTTGTTTGTTGTAAGTTTGTAACTCCACGCGGCACCTGTTATTATGTCGTGTATGACCTTGAGACTAAAACTAAAAAACACGCTTTTCAAGCACATCGAACTAAAAAATTCAAAATAATTTTTTAAATAAGCTTAAAACAATAATAAACAAAAAATACTAGTATTATTGTGATAAAAGCGTGGGAGCTTTGTGTCATATTTTTTGTATATTGAGCGCCTGACGCTTTACACCTATAAATCGTGTTTTCTAGTTTTTTTAAACTATATTTTTGGTATCATCTTATTAAATGAAAAATACTATGTTATTTCAACAGTTTATAAATGAACATCATGTTTATTGTTAAAAAATTGTATCAAGTTAAATTAAAAAGTTAACTAGTTAATTTGAAAAGTTTAAAACAATTAACTTTTTAAATAATTAATGCTCACCTTTACAATTATTTAACATTAAAATTATTAATTAACAGTGTATGACGAAAATAAATAGCCTACTTTTCTTACTCTTCTAACATGATTTTTGTAAACAAAACACTATCGTATTGTATATTATTACAAAAGTTCAAAAATGAATTATTGAAATTCATTATTATTTTTGGTCTTCATTAATTATTTACAATACATATGACGTTTACAATTTATTCTTTAAATTTAAAATGAAAAAATCATCATTACAAGGTTGAATTTTATACATAGATATGTTTTTAATCATTGGAGTGCTATTTCTAAATAGCATTGGGAGCTCAATTAAAACTATTTTTATACTTTTAAGTACTCATTGAATTACAAGCATTTTAATACATAGACTGGGTTTGTAGTTAGGGGGTTTAATTTATACTAGTGTAAATCTATAACGCATACCCAACTACGATACATACCTACATGTGTATTAAAATGCTTGTAATTCAATGAGTATTTGACCTAAAATTATTATCTACCCTTCAAAACATTTTACATAAAAATAACGGTTTCTTTGAAATTAAAAAAAAAAATTAAAAATTTTATATTATTTATCAACAATAAAAGATATGCTTTAAATATAATATATTCTAATAAGGCAATAATTATTCAAATAAAATTTTAAACAATAGGATTATTAGATCAAAAGTTATAAGAGTTGACAGTTTTGGTCCATCGTGTATATCTATTCCTTAAATAAAAGTTACACATCCTGCCCTCTTATTTTTATGTATTATACAATTTTTAATATATTATACAATTTGTAATTAAAAATAAATAAATAAATTAGAGTTCACAAATATTTAAAAGTAGAAATTGATCTAATAATTTGAGGTAAGATATTAATATAACTATTAGTTGGGCACAAAATTATATGCATTTATAAATTTTGTTAAGTTATTTATTTGTTACGCAGCATTAACGAGTCAAATTTTTATTAATTTACTTGAAAACTTAGTAATGTGTATTTACCAAAGTTATAGATTTTTCATTTAATTATTTCTACGCTACTATATTATTTTTCGACAAAGTTACGCGATCAAAATTTATAAATGCATTCCGGACTCTAATTACTAGTTTTATTTTTTTCAGTAATTGAGCTAGTTATAACTAATTATATGTGATTAATTTTATGTATTAAAATTTCAAAAAATACTAATAACGAAAAATAACGTGTAAATATTGGGATTAGCTCATTAGAAACCTCACGAAGAAACTTAGCGTCGCCTTAATTATTGCATCTCCCTTATGAATAATAGATAATTTATAAGAATATATTGGTATTATATGTTTTTATCAGTGAAGTTATTTTGATAATTTCACCTCCCTTATCATATATTAGATTATAATAATAAAATAGCACGAGTGATGTTTATTAGAGAAGTAATTACATATAACAATAAGTTTTTGAGGAAATTTCTCATTATATAAATAAAATGTTGTTCAACAATAAAAAATGTCAATCGAGTTCTCTTTTTATAAGTCATCTTAATTGACACCCTTCCCTCCTATACGATTTATAAGATATATGCTAATGAGTGTATAAAAACTAAAACTATCTGTTAATCTGTTAGTTTACAGTATGTTAAAAGTTTATTGTTAATGAAGTTTTTTTATATTAATTGAATAGTGTAGGAATTATATAGAATTATCGTCGATTATATTTGAAAAACAATCGCTAATTGAAAAGATAAATATTATTTAATACATTTTAAATAACTATACGCAAAATATAAACAATAACGATGTTTCTTTTAAATGAGCGTAATAAATAAAGAATGGTTGAATGCGATGAAATGTAAACATAAGATACCAGTGCAGATATTTCGGTGGCTAAGTACTACAAATGTCCACATAGTATTTTCAAACTAAAGAGTGTCATAAATATTTACAAGAAGTAAAATTCTTATTATTTTCATAAACAGTTGATTTTATAGCAATGTCGGTTGGCTCGGTCAACCACCGACTTGTTGGAGGACAAGGACTATGAATCCACACTATAGATGATGAAGTATTCATCTAAGTGGATTTTGATACATCGAGGTGACCGAAGATAAAATAATGCCTATGTATAAATTATGAAGCACACGATTTCAAAAAAACCTTACAGCAGGTATAAAATATAATTGATATTTTATGTATCATGAAAAGTAGTTAAAAAAATTTTAAATTCCGTGATGCTACACTACTATACTAATTGAAAAGGTCTAACTTCATTGACCCAGATCCTTTGGCGTAACTACTTACTAACGAAAATAATTTTCCATTCATTTATTTAGACTAAATATAATTCTAGATATAGATTCACTTAGATAATTTTTTTACTTTAATATATCTGAGTATTATTGTATCATTTGCAAAATTTTACTATTTATTACATTAAAAAATTTTCTTAAATGTTTAATTTTAATTTCAGTTATAGCGATCAACAAAGATCTGGAAAAAATTAGACTGACAATGCACAATACAAAAATATACGAGTTGAGAAACATCGAGTTTCTTTATTTATAGACAGCAGAAGTTGTCTTCATATCTCCCTATTGGGGCGACTACAGTTATTCAAAAAAGAAGAAATATACTTTAGAAGACATATGTCGTGAGCAGGCAAAGAACGGCCTTAACATTTTTGATCGCCCCAATTGTGTTTTTCACACAATGAAAAATATTTGTCTTTTAGAAGTATGTTTGTTCACATACTAAAATTTATTCTCAACTGATGATTTTATATTTTTTAGTGTCAATCTTTAGCCATGACGTTCAATAAAAATTTACAAATGGAAAACTTTGTTTTTATGGACAAATCGGATTCTATTTCGGAGTTTTTCGGAGATTAAGTGTTATTTTTTTTTTCTACAGAGCTATTTGTTTTTTAATTTTTAAACTTGCAAATATCTTATTTTTCACTTCCTTTTAAATGTTAGCATTTCTAATCATACCCCTTAGTTATTTAAATTTTTAGCTTCGATGCGAAGCTGAGAAGGTATTGGTTTTACTATGATGTGTTTTTTCTTATTTTTTTTTTTGTGTCTGTTACCACTTTTTCTCTGCTCTCACCGAACCGATTTTTTTCAATGATACGTCAAAAGATCAGAAATCGTATCTAGTCGAAGACATTACCCTCAAAAATTGAAAACTTAACTTTTGAAAGTGTTCCGGAAGGTCTGACACTTTTATATATATTTTAAATTAAAGCTAATGTAATGTTCTTTATTATGAAAAAAAAAATTTTGGACTTTATTTTATCTTCATGGTAAAAACAGCCATCAAAGTGGATAAAAAAAAATACGATTTTTGTAAAAAAATTCTTTTTTATATTTTTAACTTTATAATGCTATAACTTTTTGAAAGATGTATTGATCAATATAATTCTTTTTTTTATGGATGCATGATGTCTTTAACTATCATTTGGTATAATTTTTTTGTAAATCTGACTTTTTACCTGCCCAAAAGGGGGGATTCAAAATGACAACTTTTTCCGAAAAAATTTACTTTTCAACTTAAATTTTGAAAGTATTCCGGAAAGTCTGACATTTTTATATATATCTTAAATTAAAGCTAATGTAGTGCACTTTATTATGGGAAAAAAAAAATTTCGTACTTTATATTGTCTTCAGGGTGAAATTGGCTACCGAATACTATTTTTGTGTGAAAATTCTCGATTTTATTTTTTTATTTTTAACTTTATAATGCTATAACTTATTGAAAAGTGTATGGATCAATATAATTTTTTTATGAGAAATAATAATTTTTAATAATCCCTTTTTCATTCGATATACTTTATCTGAATCAGGATATTAATAACGAACTAGCAGATCATGTTGCTTTTGGAATAATCCACCAATTTTTTAAAATTAAACACTATCTAAAGATTTGCATCGAAGCGTTTTTTATGATAGTCATTTTAATCACTGTCAGATATCATTATACTTGATCTAAATATGTCACGTCACCACTGTGCCGCGACCTGCCTGTGCTGGGTTTTTTTCCTTTTATTTCATGTAAATATGTCAATAATCTACTTAATAAAAAAAATATTTTATTTTAATGCAATTTCATATGTTATATACGTAGATATATCTTACAAATTAAAAAATATATTCAATAACAATAATTTAAATAATTTTAAAAGATCATTTGTATTAATTAAACTAATTTCTAAGTACTTCACATAAAATTAACTTTTTAGCTTCGATGCGAAGCTGAGAAGGTATTGGTTTTACTAAGATGTGTTTTTTTTTTTTTTTTTTTTTTTTTTTTTTTTTT
>NW_026099572.1:21061248-21154932 GCF_025091365.1 Daktulosphaira vitifoliae | reverse complement strand
GATACGTCAAAAGATCACAAATCGTATCTAGTCGAAGACATTACCCTTAAAAATTGAAAAAAATTCCCTCGTTCCCCGTAAAAGGGGGAAACCTCCAAAAAAATTACAAATTTAAAAATCGCTAATTTTCAAAATTTTTTCAATTTTTTTTACTTAAAAGTGCCATAACTTTTTCAAAAATGAACGTATCAATATAATTCTTTTTTATATAGATACATAATATCATTACCTTTCATTTGGTATATTTTTTTCATAAATTTAACCCTTAACCTGCCCACAAGGGGGGATTTAAAATGACAACTTTTTCACAAAAAATTAATTTTTTTAACTTAAATTTTGAAAATGTTCCGGAAGGTCTGACACTTTTATATATATCTTAAATTAAAGCTAATGTAATATGCTTTATCATGAAAAAAAAAAATTTCGGACTTTATCTTATCTTCATGGTCAAAATGGCTACCGAATGCTATTTTTTGTAAAAATTTTCGATTTTGTATTTTGCATTCTTAACTTTATTATGCTATAACTTTTTGAAAAATGTATGGATCAGTACAATTTTTTTATGAAGAGTAGTATTTATATACATCTTTCATTTGACATACTGTTTTTTTCAATCAGACTATTTCCCTATATATGGGGGGGCTTCAAATATAAAAAATGCATATAGAAAGTAGAACTTTATCAACTTAATTTTTGAAAATGTTCCGGAAAGACTGACACTTTTATATATATCTTAAATTGAAGCTTATGTAATATCCTTTAATTTGAAAAAAAAAATTGACCTCTGGACTTGTCTTCGTGGTGAAAGTTGACATCAAAGTTAATAAAAAATTACGATTTTTGTAAAATAATTTTTTTTTATATTTTTAACTTAATAATCCTCTAACTTTTTCAAAAATGAACATATCAATATAATTCTTTTTTATATAGATGCTTGATGTCTTTACTCATCATTTGATATATTTTTTTTGTAAATCTGACACTTGATCTGCCCACAGGGGGGATTTAAAATGACAACTTTTTCACAAAAAATTTACTTTTTCAACATAACTTTTGAAAATGTTCCGGAAGGTCTGACACTTTTATATATATCTTAAATTAAAGCTAATGTAATATACTTTAATTTGAAAAAAAAAAATTTGACCTCTGGACTTTTCTTCACGGCGAAAATGGCTACCGAATGCTATTTTCGTGTGAAAATTCTCGATTTTATTATTCATATTATATTTAACTTTATAATGCTATAACTTATTGAAAAGTTTATGGATCCACACAATTTTTTTATGAGAAATAATATTTTTTAATAAACCCTTTTTCATTCGACATACTTTATCTTAATCGAGATATTAAGGAACCAGCAGATCAAGTAGCTTTTGGAATAAAACACCAATTTTTTTAAAATTAAACACTATCTAAAGATTTGCATCGAAGCGTTTTTTTTTGATAGTGATTTTAATCACTGTCAGATATCATTATACTTGATCCATCTATGCCACGTCACCACTGTGCCGCAACCCCCCTATGCTGGGTTTTTTTTAATTGAAATTTGTTACATTTTACTGTAGGTATTTTTGTAAAAAATACAATTTTTCAGTTTACAAATTTACAATTTTAAAAGATNTAGGTATTTTTGTAAAAAATACAATTTTTCAGTTTACAAATTTACAATTTTAAAAGATAAATTATATTCACATATTTTTTAATAAATAAACTTTATCTGTAACAGGTGTTCAGTAAGTAAGAAAATAGGTCATAAGAAAATTGTTATAAACAATGAGAACAATACAAATCCGTTATGAATGTTACTAATAATATATTGATAATATAAATCGTATATGAGTATTATATTCGTTTTCAAATATCAAAAATAACAAATTAAAAAAAAACTATTAAACAAGCCCTTAACACATTTCAATAAATGACTTCACAGGATTAAATAAAAATATAATTTTTTAAATAGTTTTCTTAAAATTAATATTGATTTGATCAAATTCACTTTAAAAGATTTAGAAATTATAATAAATAATTTTCATCTTTTTTTATTATACCACGTAGTCCTTAAAGTTATTATTGTAATTTTAAGGGATTCTTTTCGTTTTATATTTAACTATGTCAGTAATCGTTTGTTTCAAATTGTTTTTAATGATATTTTAAAACAAATACAATATTTATGATAGTATAAAATGTTTGTACAGCTCCATATTAGAAAAATAATTATACCTACTAAACGAACATCGTACAAATTCTAAGTTTTAGCATACAAATTCATACAAATAAAATACTAATTATTAGACAAAAAAATGAAAAATTATTATAGAGGGGAGGGGTCTGTCTAAACGTACGTGTATTAACTTTGTTTTTTCAAATGGAAACATATTTTTAACTTTAAAGTTTTGATTTATCTAGAACACAATATTGTAAAATTGAAATTTTGTTTAACATGTATAGAATAAGCGGTACTATTCATACAAGTAGTATAACACGCAGTTATTGGCATAGTGAAAAATGTATTACTAGAATTAGTTCTGTGTCTGATTTAAGGTGCTATTTGAACAACTTGATTTTTTTTTACCCAAAAAATTGCTAAGTTTCTTTGGCTTATTTAAACTTTTAAAATGAATTTTAATTTTACAGAGTTATAATGCGGAAACTTTCGTTAGATACAGAAAACCAGCAACATGTTTTTTCATTCTTATGACAATTATTTATATATAATAATTATTCACATGTTTTTATTACGTTTATTTGGAAAATAATAATATATTTAAAAAAGTTTAACATATTATTGTATTTTTTCTTTATTTTCTCTTTACAATAATAAATTCTTGTATCCTGAACCTCATTTATATCAATAACTACCTTCTTCTCCACAATTCCTAAAAACAATTTTAAAAAAATTTTCTGCGTCTTAATGACCTAATAAAATAATTATATGTATAGTAATATAACTACATAAATATTTGACTAGCTTATAAATTAAAAAAATATCTAATTAAGAAAATGACTCGTCGCTAACAACTTTGGACTCATTATTTCGGGAGTTATTAATATTTTAAAATATAGAGTGGAGGTGAGGAGTGGGTTATGTTAATTTTATCATTACACATTATTCTTCCATTCTATATTTTGAAATAGTTAGATATTCCGAAGTACTATTTCAAAAGTTAGTTTTGACCAGTCATTTTTTTAATTATGTAATTCTCTATTCTATAAACTAATTAAACATGTATCATATGAAAAAAATTAATTTGACACCCTTTAAAGTACAAAGAATGAATTAAAAAATTTTTTTATAATCAATAAATCGAGAAATATATAAAATTAAAAAGATACCAAAAAGAATTGTTTTATAAATAATGTTTGTTCTTAAAAAATCGATAGTATATTATTCAATTTACAAGCATATGACATTGATAGCGCCATCTATTGTAGCAAACATAAAGCATACAAAGATTGTGATTCTGGGCAATTGAGGGCGTAATAGAAATAATAAATCTATATATTTCTGAATTATATATTGTTGGTTTACCAAGATTCTTATACAAAATATCAACAATATTTAGCTAAATAAAACATTGGTGATACACACAATTGTTTTTCACCTTATACTAAATGTGAATATAATAAGTGAAATTCGTATATCTTTAGTTAAACGTTACTCAAATATCAAGTTTGCATTACATTAAATTTATTTTTAAACATGCTATACAGCACCATGTGATGCTACAAACCATAAATGTGTTATTTTTTAATAAACAAATTTTCAAATGAAACATCCAATGTCAGGAATTATTTTCAGGCTCAAATTTCTTTTTAATATTTTGAAGATAATTTTTTTTTTTTTAGCTCAATATCCTCCTAAAAATACCATATTCAGTACTGTTAGTAGGCTGTAGCATGACTTTCAGGAAGGGATCATCTGCCCTCAGCCCTCCCTATAACTACATCAATGAAAATGTTTATATTAAAAAATGCTGTTTTTTCTTTAATCCTTTCTAGGTTTTATTGCATTAAAAAATATGAGAGAGCATTGTTATAACTATATATCAATAATCAATTAATTCTTAACAATTTTTTCTCTTGAGTGAATGTGTAGCATTGAAATGGTAACATTGTTTCCGCAATAAGTATCCAAGACTTTTCAGTTATTTTTTGTGGCTTTTCAGTTTAATATTTTTAATATAGTTTTAATTTTATTCAATTATTTCTTGCCTATCTCAATAGTTACAAATAAAAGTTTGGGATAGTAAACTATCTATTTTGTTGTACATTTTCCAAAGTTTCCATAATACATTTCTTATACCTATAAAAAATATTTTTTAATTCCACTTCATTAAAATTTTGTAACGTAAAATTTCATTGTTATTTGATCTTCTAATGTTTCTATTATGTAGAAATGTTGTGTATGGTTATTTGAATAATGATCAGTAGCTATCCGTTGATTTTTATGAGTTGTTAGTATTACAATATCATCTGCAAACATAGCGGTTGTTGAAATAGTGTTGGTCGAAATGTAAGCTGTGTAAAGTATATAGTATCCGGTACACAATCTTTTGGAACTTCAACTGTTATAATTTTCCAACCAGTTTAAACTTCTTCGCGTATTACCTAGAACTGTTTTTTAGTCAAATAGGACTAAAAAAGTGTACACCATGAGTTTGGTAGTTGTTCTCGTAATTTTATTAGTAAACCTTTGGGCCAGACTTAATCGAAAGTCTGGACTATATCAAGGAATTCTCCGCAACAATAATTTTTTTCTTTAAACGCGTTACTTATTAAATTTTTAATATGATGTATTTAGTATATGATTGAATGTTTGTTTCTAAAACCAAATTGATGACCTGAAAGTTGTTTTTCTTTTATTAATCGTTTTAAGCGCTTTAAGAGAAATTTTTCTAAAAGTTTAGCCATACACAGTGTTGTAATATACTTTTTATACACGACCGGCAGTATAGTGGGCTGCCCTGGAACTGCCGCTAGAAATTACTTCAGGGCGGCCCACGGCGTCTCTATAATTCACACCATCACGAAATCAGCCCGAAATTAATCAAGAGCTGATTCGCAACGTGGCGAGGCCCCTTCCCATTAGCCGGATCACAGTGTGGGACCGTTAGGGAGAGTTGGTAAAATAACTCACAAAAACAAGAACCTAAGGCACCGGCCTAAACCAGTGCTTTAGGTTCTTTCTCCAGTGCCGGGCGGCGTGGCTGCCTCGGTTTCAGGCGTTCCGCTTCCTCCATCTTTTTCAAGCCGGATTCAACGAACGCCTGGACGAGCTTCCACGCCCCCGGCTCACCAACGTCAGGTCCACCATGGACCCGACTCGGAACGCGGACCCAATTCGGGACTTCAGAGTCCCGCTCCTGTGCCCACGCCTCGCACCGGAAGAGAGGCTATCAGCCTCTCCCGGGCGATCCGAACAGTGGTCACACGTCGGCGCGGCTGCTTTGCAAATACGGTGCAAGTACTCGTTAATGCAGCCGTGACCGGACATCACTTGGGTGCGACGATAAGTCATCTCTTACGTGAGTCCGGTCCACCCACCTGTCCAGTCGATCGGGTCCTATGAGGAACCTGGTCCACTCGTCTCTCGTCGTTTCCTCTTCGGGTCCGCCACCGGAGCATTCACACCGGCCTGAGAACAAGCCGGTCCTCGGGTTCAGTCGCTTTCTTGACGGAACTCATTCGGTGTTGTAATATACTCGTCACTATTATAATATAAAATAACAGTGGGCTACTCGTGTCCACAATAACGGTTTTTCATTTAAGATTGTTAACACTTATTTATAAATTGTATTCATATGCTTAAAATAACATGATTGTTTTTAAATAAATAACTTAGAGAAATATTTAACAAACGCATACAGTCGTTTAATTATATTACATTACACACGATTCAGTAATGAGTCAATTATTAGCCACCTTTAAAAAACACTTTTTAAGAAATTTATAAATTACACTTTTCAGTTCTTTTTACTCTTATCTTAATACATAAACACAATGTGTCAACCCTAATCTCAAATATAAAAACAAACTATATTAACTTTATATAAAAATGATTTGTATGTTATTCACGTGTATTAATTTATATATTTTATATTTTGTGCTTACTTATCAATAAATAATAGCATTAAACGAATGACACAATGATGATTGCTCGGTAATACAAAATATTATAAAAGGCAGAGCAATTCTTCTCAGTCAGTACTGAGGGCTTAAGTGAGTCTGTATCATAGAGTAATATTTACTCTATGGTATTGTATTTACTCTAGTATTACTCTATAGTCTGTAACCAAATATTCGAGAGCCCTGTTTTCTGCTATTCTAATCGAACTTTCGACATCGATATGTAAAATTTGTGATCATCATTGTCAAAATTCTTACGTGTTAATTTATAAACTATAAACTAAAATTAGTGTTATTTTGTTTATCAATTGTTAATATTGTCACTGAAGTTATTATAAGAAAAAATAAAATTCATCAGGTAAGATTTTAAATCAATACTTATATTATCTTATCAAATATTATATTATTATTTAAACTTTGATTAATTATTAGTTACTACACCCAGAGAAAAACCTCGATCTATATAATAAATTCATTGTTCAATTTGATAAATATATCATTACTATTGAATCAATGATATATTTATCAATATGATATTTTTTTTTCTTGTCTTGAACAATAATTATTTATAAGAATAGTTATTTTGTTCGTATTAATAAAACATTATCATAAACCCTTGATAAAATTTCTCTTTCAATTTTGATTGAGGTTTTTCTTTGGGTGTAGCTTGTACCTTATACACAATCACATTACATGGTATTCGTGAGATGGCCACCGCCTTTTCGTTGCCTCAGTGTATTATTACAGGTACTTACCAGTTAGGTCAATTATAATACCTCTATAAGAGGAACTCAAATTTATTTATCTACTTGTCTATATTGTTCTAAACCCTGGGACTCTACCACCACGATACAACCTAGTAATTTTAATCTTATTTTTAGTATTATTACAACGGGAATAGTGATATTGGCCTATATAAAGAAAGTTGCTCAGAAGGCTTGCGACGTTTCAGCAACATGATTACTTGCGCTTTTTTCATTATTTTGGAATATAATGTGTGCATATTATAGCGTTGTAAATATATATTAGATGAATGATAGCTTTTAGAACACGAGGGCTGATTTTATCATAACCCGGCCTTTTTTATGGTTGATATTTGTATCGATTTCATAAACAACTTCCAGCGGTGTAAAGTGCCATATTTGTAATTGGTTTCATTTGATGGTTGATATTGTACTTCGTCAAGTTCTGAGTTTATGACGATCGGTTGAAAAACATGTTCTAAATAAAATGCATTTACTTCTTCTTTATCAATATCACTACGCGCTACATACCATCTTCTTTGCGAATAGAAGGTATATAAGCTTGAGGTCTTTTCATTTTTCTTGTAGCTTTCCATAAAGAATAATCGTTAAAAACTGTAACAGATAGTCCACTTAAATATAACTTAAATGTTTCGTTTTTAATTTCTTTGATTTTCTCGTAAAGTGTTATGCATAAATGGTTCCATTCAGTTTTATTTGCTAAATGACTTGTTGTGTGTCATTATCTTCTAGCTCTGCGTTTTTACCTAATAAGTTATCTTATCTCCGTTGGATACGTTGTCTCATAATATCTGTCTTTACACGTTTCTGGTGTAGCTTTTTTTCCGCAACAAAAATATCATTAGTTTATGTACTACTTTTTGTACGTCAGTTACTATTTTTAATCGTACGAAAAGTTCAATAGTATTTCTAGGGCTATTCTAAAAAAATATCAGTATAACGGTTTATGTTTAAGGAAAACATGCCGTTTTTTAATATGATATTCGAACTCATTGTTAATAACACGAGGATGCGATCAGGCAACAGATCTACCAGCTCTTCTGCTGAATTGTAATCAGAAAAGATACTTTAAATTATGGGGAAATCTAAAAAATCAGGAATTTTATTTGAGTCACTGGGCCAGTAATTGATTTTCTAGTAGAAATAAACTCAGCTTTAATATAAAGAGCTGATTTTAATAGTGCACGTCCTATGGATGTAATAAGACTTGATCACCAGTGAATATGGCGTTATAATCACCACCTACAAAACAACAGTTGCCTAATGTTTGAAAAAAAATCATTGAATTTAATAAAGTTGGAACCACCTTGAGGTGGACATTAATTGCCAAAACTAATAAATAAATATTTTCATTAATGACATTTGTTGCTTGTATATGTATTGTTGAATACTTTTCAAGCTCAAAATGCTTGATGTATTGTTTTATAATAATTGCTATACCATCACATGCTCTACTGCTTGGGTGTAAGATAGTATAAATATTATAATTTTTTATTCTTAAAAAAGTCCATGGGGTAAAATGTATTTTGTAAATAAGAGTTATGTTAATGCTTAAGAAGTCTTCGAGTTCTTGTTTACGTTGTATTATCCCATTGACGTTTCAAGCTACGATACGTAATGTACGATTCATTTCTTCTTTTTGTTATAATTTTTAGACTTAAATTGGGTACTTTTTAACTTATCAAGTCTACTTGTCATATTAGGTTCGATGCGAAGCTGAGGAGGTATTAATTTTACTAAGATGCGTTTTTTTTTGTTTGTCTTTTACCACTTATTTTCAATTCTCACCGAACCGATTTTTTTCAATGATACGTCAAAAGATCACAAATCGTAACTAGTCGAAGACATTATCCTCAAAAATGGAAAAATTTCCTATCATTTTGTATGTTTTTTATAAATCTTTCCCTTTACTTGTCCACAGGGAGGGATTCAAAATTACAACTTTTTAACAAAAAATTACTTTTTTAAACTCAATTTTTGAATGTGTTCCAGAAATACTGACACTTTTATATATATATCTTAAATTAAAGCTTATGTAATATACTTTAATATGAAAAAAAATGTCGGATTTTAATTTCAAAATGAAAACGGACATCAAATTAAGATTTTTGTTAAAGAATTCTTTTTTATATTTTTAATTTTATAATGCTATAACTTTTTGAAAAATAATGGATCAATACAATTTTTTATGATAAAATTGATAAATACTATTTATATACCTCTTTCATTCGACATACTTCTTTTTTAAATAAAACCATTTTCCTTTATATATATTCATATATTACAATTATAAATCATAAGACTTGTAATCAGGATATAAATAAGGAAATAGGAGATCATGTAGCCTTTGGAATAATCCCCCAATTTTTTTAAATTAAACGTTATCTACAGATTTGCATCGAAGCGTTTTTTATAATAGTGATTTTAATCACTGTCAGATATCATTATACTTGACCCAACTATGCCACGTCCTCACTGTGCTGCGACCCCACTGTGTTGGATATTTTTTATTTTATGATAACATAAACTATTTAAGTCCTTTATATCTTTATTGTTACTTCGAGGATCAAGGTCTACGAAAAGTAGAGCTAATTTGATAATTGTTTTTTCACTATTTTTTGTCATTAGAATTAAGTTTTTTCCTAATTTAAATGTTAGTGACATTACTTGCATAATGACCATTATCTACTAGGGATCTTTTAATTTCGCATATTTTAGTGTCGGATTGTATTTCTTAACTAATATCTGTGATACTAAATTTCATTTTTTTCGAGTACTCACGCGCTGATTAACTTTAAGTTCAGTTTTCAGTTCAACTGCGTTCTATTAAAATGAATAATTATTTTGTGTCTGTCCATAAAAATTCTCAGCTTTTACTAAACCAATAATGCTGATTAATAAGTCAAAGGAACCCGAAATATGTTTAGTTCAAGGCATTGTCTTAAAAAGTTTAAAAAATTATTTTAACGTTTTTTTGTGAAGGAAAATAACAAAAAAAAAAAAAAAAAAAGAGTAGAAAACGACCGATTTTAGTGTTTTTTCACAATGTAAAGTTTAATTGATAATCATTGATCTTAATTATTTTTTTATAACGCGCTATAAATACTTGTTTTACAAAAAATATTACTATAGACAAATAATTCAATCGAATCCAAATACATAAAAAAGAGTAGTGATATCTTGCCAAAAAATTAAGAATGTTATTTATGAATTTCTGGGTTCAGTTTATTAATTTTGTTCAAACTTATAGTTGAATACATAATTGTTATATGGAAATAACTATGTTAAACATAATTTACAATAATTGTAAATTATTATAGAATAATTATTATTCTATTGTATTGTTGCTTGATAGATTAATGTACAGTATTTAAATTAATAATGCATGGCTGTATGAAAATTATAAAAATTTGTTTCATTTTTAAATTTTATGAAATAGATAAATACAGTTAACACATATCAAGTTAATGCCACAACCATTCGCCAACATTGGTTATTTTAATAATACTTGTGAAATTTATTTTTCATTGATGTTATACTTCAAAAATAATTCTATATAATTTACAATTAAATTGTATTCTGACCAAATATATGAAATTATTAATGTATATTTATTAATGTATATTTTAACAGTAGATTTTATTTTGAATAGCTTAGGTATTGACAATAATCATTATTATTAAGTCTTTCCCAATATTAAAATTATTTATTTTATGTTATATTTATATCAGTTCAATTTGACTTATTTTTTGACAATTTCAAATCATATCGCTCATGTAATGCAAAAGAGCCGTATTTAAAAAAAAATCGTTTTAAGAAAAACGGCTTCATAATTTTGACATTTCATAAGAGTTACATTGTTTATTTTTAGTATTTATGTTATGATCAAGTTAACTTTTATACAAGTTGCTTCCATATTTAGATAGATCTTAATAAATCATATTAAATTACAAAAAAAAAAAATTTTAATTTTAAAATTATGATAAATGCACTCCTATGATTTATAATTTTTTTAAATAATTTATCATCAAACGGGAGATATTTTATATTATAAATATTACAGATATTTTATCAATTTTATCTACACTTGAATGAAGAATAACATAAATCAAATTGACGATTGTTGTTTCAAACACCTTTTGATAGCATTTTATAATTCATACTATTAAACAGAAATAACTCGATAAATATATGAATTGTCACTAATAATCATTTTATATACGTTATAGACGTTTTTTTTTTTACTAATGACAAAATTTATTGTTGTGCTCTAAAGTTTAGAGTCTAAACGAATTTTCATTTCAAATTGCCAATGAAAATACTGTACCAAAAGTAAATATTTACTAATGTTATACTAAATATTAAAGTCGGCTAAAACTATTTATGATTTAATAAACGTATAAAAGATTATTAAAATGACAAGAAATGTTTCCTGTTTATAATTTAATAAAGTCTCTGAAATTAATTACTTCTCAGAAATTTTCTTGCTTATATATTTATTTTTTAGTACGTTTCCTCGTCGAATAAAATGTATTTATTCATTCATTTTTAGATTACAACGGACCATTTCAACTAAAAACAAATTACAATTTAAGCTTATTACTCTTGGGTGTAATCAGCGTCTTTGTGTAATGTAATTGCTCGGCTAATTCAATAAGTTAAATCTTGAGACACGGCTTTATCATTTTGACTGCTACGTCGATCACTTAACTTTAATTAGGTAAATTATATTGAAAAATAATTAACAATTTAATAAAAGTGTAGAATTAGGATACAAAATTAAAGTTGATTTTTGTGAGTATTCAAGTAACTTATTCCAGAGGAATGCAGTTATACTTATTTTTATTAACATTAGATGTTAATAAGATGGATCTTAATGAAACCTATTTAAAAAGATTAACACAAATTATTTCGATATGTAAGAAGTATAATCCAAGTAAAACTACAAAACATTTCAATAATTAAATAACATGATTTTTCTATCAATATATTTTTTTGTTATTGTTAATAAAATTATTTTATGACACATTGCACTTTTAATAATAAGTTTACTGATGGCAAAATATGAAATAAAATCTTAAAACAACAGAATACAATAACGTGTCAAATTTCATTAACTACTTTCATAGGTTTAAAAGTAGTTTCCATCTGGATTGTTCGGTTTCTCATTATTTAATTTTGTTTCTTTACGGTTGTTAAACTTTAAGCATGTTTTTGTAACCATATAATCCCTTTTTCTATCGGAGTACTTAACTCTATGAAAGGCTTAACTCATCCGTGTATTACACCCTGGGGACAAACAGCAAAATAGAACAGCACTGACTAAACCATATTATATACTCTCTAATATAATGATATAAAATTTGTTCTTTCAAGAGAAACCTTTGTAAAATTCCCGCGGCACCACAAGAATCCTTTGAGCAACATTTACACTGAGATTACTGGTGTTCGGAGTTTTTTCGGTCTAATTGAAATCTTCATAGTTTAATACCGTTAAAATAAAACACGGCATTTAATAACGGAAATGCCAACATTATATTAAAGGTTTCTTATTTTATTACCAATTAACACAATATATTTAATGAGCTGAGTTATGTACTTTGAAACAATGAACGTACAAAGCTGTGCGAACGCACCCTCAATTATGACATATATGCAGCGCGTACCTCTAAAAAAGCAATCGCATTTATGTCATTCAACAATATAACACACGGGGGAAACTAGATTTTAAAAGGGATTTGTGGAGACAATGAGTGCGACAGACGATTACAAGCATGACCTATAATAGTAGGATAATGGGTTAAAAAACCACAATGTTACGAGGGTCCCATGTTGAGACCGTGAAAATGCGTAATGCCAATACGTATGGCTCATTAGCGTTCACTTCAACGGGTGGTGTATTATTATACTAACAATAAACGCAGAGTAAATTTTAACATGTACAAACTTATAAATGAAATAGCAAACAATACGGTTTCTTTAGGTGCCAAAATGTTGATATGATCAAAACAATAATAATTGTTTCAATTATTATAGAATAATTCATTTATTCTACAGAATGAATAAATTGATAAATCAAATTTAAAACACGAATTTTAAAAAATTGCCAAAAATCACTTTTTTTACTAATATCGTTCAGGTAATATATCATTTTATGAGTCGAGAAATAATCATTTCATTACTCTTCTTTCAAATAAAAAATGTAACTTGTTACATAACTAAAACATTATTTATAAAATATACGGATAATCATTTCCATATTGATAACAAACACATATATTTTAATTAAAAACACCTCAATAAAAATGGATGTACTGTAACATAAAAATTGTATCGTGATGTGTATTTTATATGGATTAAAAGATTTTTTAATATCTCTAAAAATATACAAATGAATATTTTTTTAATTTTATGTGCTTATAATATGTAGTATTGAGAGCTTAATTTTTTAACTCAATTATTAATTATAGTTGCGTGTTTAACCTAACAACCTTTTAATTTTCTATAACACGCAGTCAGCTTGATTTACATACACGTGACCCTACTACATTATTCATTAAATAATTTGCTGTAAATTAATAGTGAAAAAACGTTGAGTGTAGAACACATTCCAAGTTGTGTGATTTATTCCACTGAATATTTACAGTGATAACCAATTCAAATAAACTATTTATTGATCTATTTAAGCTATGCATTGTCTTATACCAATTACATTTGACCCAATCAATCACATTTCTATACTCTAACAAAGATTTTTTTTAGCTTAGAAACAGAAAAAAAAACAAAACAATAACATATTATGTATTGAGAGCATTTAAATGTTTGTTTTGACTGTAATATATTTGATATTTTTTAGAAATATATATCGTTAAATAAGTATTGCAACAATTGTTTGTGTTTAACTTCTGCTCCCTTCACTATTCAGAATTCACTTACACGCTAATTTTGACGTACATCACGTTACTCAAAGGGTTTTATTAATTGTGTTTATGTTCCATCAATTTTATTTGAAATTTTAATAACGACTACGAGATCAGCGCGCTGGTATAGTTAAATTTGCCATCATCTCGTATTGTCAGTTGGAATAAACGAATTACCCTACGGGGAGTCTTTACATCTATTTTATCAACAAAAAGGAAAAGGTTAATCGAACACAGACAAAAAAAAAAACAGCAAAAAGTTAAAGTTCCGGACGTTCAGTACAAACGGAAATATGAAGAGATCTGAAGCTCGGATAATGTCATTATGTTCCAGTGTATAGTTTATACGTTTTACATTGTTATTACTAAACATTTATAATAGATTTTTTTTTAGAACTATTTACTGTATATTGTGCACATCGATGGCAGCACATGTTATGAAGGTTTGACAATGGAAAAAACACGGAAAGACGTCCTGCAGCGATAATGACAAGTACACATACACAAAAACATCTATAACTGCTGCTCTTGCCAGCCTTGACAAATCACAAATATAGGTCTGTTTGAACCGTATGCCCCCACATTGACAAAATATAATAGAAATGTAACATGCGGTTTTTTTTTTTTGCACACCCACAAACAAGACTTGTTTGTTACTTAGTAAGCCTTGTGTTTTCGAGTAAAAAGTTTTAAATTATTATTTGCCATACAGAGGCAACACTAGCCCAGAAAATGTTGGATTACATTTATGGGTTTTTCTTTTCAAGTAATGATCTGGTGAAACTAGGAGAAGTTAGTCCTCTAGCAACGAAGGGATATCTAGGAAGAGAAATTTAGCCAACTCCCTTCACCACTTTTTGTAAAATAGAATTTTCCACCTTATATTCTTACTATTATTTGATCTCATATAAAATTCTTAAGTTAGAGTTATTAAATAATTTAACAACTGTAATCATTAATTATTAATGATTAAATGGCTAACTGTGTAATCCCACCTAGTCAAGTTACGCGCTCATCGGCTAGTTGGCCCATATTTTTGTCTATACTGGTTGTTACAAGACCACAACTACTAAATTCCAGAGACTATGTTCGCCTCGATCTCTATAGTTTCTGGGGTAATAATGAGTTAGAGTTAGTACTCTAAATCGATTTGCTAATAATTTGTTATAGGGAAATTAGCAATAGACAGATCCCCGCCTCTCCAAAATTATTAATTCTTTTTTCATTAATTTATGTAAATAAAAAATGATTTTAATTTAATTAATTTTTCAGGAAATTTTAAAGTTCTATTCTAAAAATAAAAAGAAACACCGATACTTCTTTCGAAAGCAGAATAATGATTTTCTTATTTAGATTTTAAACCGATTTTCATTACATGCTATTCATTTTGTATCAAATGTGAAATGCTATCTAGATAACTTTTAATAAAATGGAAGATGAATCGTTAAAGTCAATAGCCCTTGAAATCTCCAACATCAAATGTAATATATTGATATTTAAGTTGTGTTGGAGATATTTTTCACGTGTATTTTTCTAGGAACTTTCGGTCTAACATAATTAAATATTTTTGACTAAAATAATTATATATCTGAATTTTTTTTACTTTTGAAGAATATTTTTCATATTGTAATTAATATAAGGAAAAAAGTTATAGAGAGAATAACATTTTACAAAAATAAGTATTAATTTTCACTGGGAAAATAATAAAACAATTTTTACACGATTAAAAAACAAAAACTATTTCAATCCGTAGACATAGTGATACTTCCAAATGTGAATGAATTATACAAATGTCCTCAAGAACAGTCTTCACGCCCATCTCATTACCTATGCATCGAAAACTAGTTACGGGCGACCCTTTAACACACCTAATGGCGTACATTTTAAATCTGCGTAAATACTCACTAACTAAGTTAGCCGAATTGTATTGTGCACTGGACGACCCTACCACCAAACACCCTCCTCGCCCCACTAAAAATTGAAGTCGAAAACATAAATAAACAATGTTAGCTAAAGGCGGAAATCGCGCGTATCACATCTGTCACTTAAAAAGTACGAGACACATAAAAAGGTCCGCATCATAATCGAATTCCAATGGGAAGGGAAAATATTACAATTTTTTTTTTTATAATCATCGTCGACGTTGTTATTATTATAATCATCGTCGTTTTGGCCGACAAATACGGTGGTCCTCCGCACCCTATTTGAATTTTCACCCCCCCGGCCGTTCTTCGTTGATGGACCGATTCAATTTGTAACTCATTTCGCCAACGATGAATATTGTGCTTAGTAATCGAATATCAAATAATAATCTAACCCCGTTATGACATCGTTTAGCGTCGCTTCGACCTAATCAATTTAGTTTTGACTTGACAACGGTTTAAATTAACGTTCGTGTAAACGTAAATACGTTTATAAGTATGAAAATAATAATATTTATAAACGATAAAGAGAACCTTTGAAATTTAGCCGTAATTGGAAAAACTTGTTTTTTTTTTTTGAAAATCATTTGACACAATTTTCAAAATTAAAATAAACAACTTATTTTCCATATACTTATAAATATTTAGTTTCTTTTTTATCGTTTGCGTTTTCGTAGAATAAAAAATAAAACATCAATCAATCGTGTAAATACAATAAATAAGAATAAACATTTTATTAATTTAATCAAACAAAATTGTAATGTTTAGTCCTCGTGATTTGGGTCATGAACTTTTTTTGAACATTTAATTTAACTGAAATCTTATTTGAACAAATGTTATTTGTTTACACCAAATCATACTGAACGATGACCTAAAAATATGTACTAAAAAATTGCACAAAATTATATTCTTTTGAAATGTTTAAATTAAAAAAGGAAATATTTTTAAATAATAATTATATATTTTAAAAAAATATACACCAGCGAATTTTTTATGGTCTTTACATCATTATAGTAACTGTTCGATTGTTTACTTTATGATATTCATATGTAAACATTTGACATTTTTTTTTAATATAATCGTCATATGGAAAAATATTTTGGAATTTTTATGACCATTTTTATAATAATAATTACAAATATTTTACTAAAAGAAAATTTATTGAACAGTGTAGATCAATTTTTAATTCTTATTGCAGCTAAACGAATTACACATTTGATTTTTTATAATTTGCAAAAACACAAAAATAATAATATGAATTATGTGTTCCATTACTGGTAGTATAAAAAAAAAATGTAAGCTGTTAGTATTTAAATACTTTTGCATATTAATATTCAAAATTATTTTTATTATTTTCTATTGTGTTCAATATTTACTAAGCCGGTTACTATTAATTTTACTTGTACTTAATATTTAATCATCATAGATTACAAATGTACATATACATCTATTTATAAAAACAATATTTTATGAATCATATTATGATTTTAAGTCAATCTATTAGTTTATTCCCTTAGATAAATTAAAACAGTTGCATTTTAACTTACACGCGAGACACTCACTTTCTAAGTTAATATCTAATTATTTCATTTCAAGGTAAGTAAAATGTTTCATTACAATAAAAACATGTTTATAGTTTTTTAAATAGCGACAATAAATGAAATATTATCAATTAATTTTAAGAAAGAGAATATTAACACGAATCTTAAAATTGATTATAGTTTATTGCTATAATAAATGTATTATACATATTTTTTATTAATCCATACAAATACCTGTGTTTATACATCGAATTACTTTGATCAAACTCTGGTAGAAACATATGTCATTAGTAATAGTTAGTTAAATTTAATATATTCACCAAAATACTTTCGCTCGCTTTTTACATTTGTTCAGACCTTGTGAAATTAAAATGCTAAAATTAAATATATATATAAACATGTATTTATATAAATCATTGCTACACTTATCACTATGACTAATTGATTATACGCTTTCTAATTATTCAAATTGATAATTTTAAAGTATAAGAACTTTAATAAGTTATTACAAAATTTATTACGCGATATTAGTGCTAATTAATATGAATTACATAAAAACGTCTTTTTAAAAAGAATTTATTTAGGAAAAGTTTAATATAAACATTTTTGAGAAAAGAAACTTTACTATATATAATTAATGAGACCCGTTTATTAAAAATAGATTATAGTAATTAAATATCTCTTAGTGTAATTTAGAATTACTAATTCAAAGATCAATTAATTATTCTAGGTATTGCATTTTTATAGGAAGTCCCTTGATAACTCTCATAATTAAATAATAAATGAATAAAGTCATTCGTTTTTAATACTACTCAATTAAATATAATACATATTAATACAATTGAAATATTTAATTTCTCTTTGTGTATTTAACAATATAAAAATGAAGTTTTACTGTGCCAGTAAAACTGCATTATTATTGTACCTTTATACAAAAAAATCTAATAATGTATAGACTTCTGCAATTAAAATTACTTACGACCACAAATAAAATAAATTTAATATAGTTGTATAAATACAATACTAATATTACATTATGTCTAACATAGAACATATTTCTTTTGTGATTAGGTAGGTGTTTTTTTTTTATTTCGTGCATATATTTGGATTGGGTTGGTTTGTGAGGACTTTAAAAGCAAAGGATCTGATGATTTATTTCAACACAAAAATATTAACGCGCTGACAAGCTCTAAAAGAGCTAAAACGTATTAAAGAAATCTGTTAGCCATTTAAAAGAATTTCGGATATTCAAAATAAGAATAGTTCACCTAATTAACTTAATTTTATTATGACTATGTTTTAAAATCAATCGAATAATTGTAAAGTATTACTTTTCTCAGAACTACAACTGGCACGTGGCAAACGTATTTGTTTACTGGCACAATAGTGTGTAATGCAACGTCAATAATCTCTAAATTGGGGTAACCTATCACATTGAAATGTTTGTTCTTATTCACAAATGTTAATAACTGTATTATTATTATTATATGTTTATTAATAATACATTTTATTTTACCCAGATTTTTTTTCATAGAGCTCACCGGAGAACTATTACATGAAACTACTCACGTTATGAGTCATATAAATTATGTTAAAAAATTCAAATACACTAATATTGTTAAATATAAAATAATAAATTTTTTTGAAAATAATAGTGTTCACGATTAAATTTAATAACGTTAATTATTTATAATATGTGTTAAACATTTCTAAAGCCAACTGGTCACAAACAACAAAATGTTTGTTAGATGATTAACCAACACGTGTATCGCATGGAGGCTTTACCATTATTTACTAATCATATTTTATTTGCATCTGTTTACCAATAAATTTTTACTTATGCGTGCAATTACAATTCTTTAGTTAGGATAAAATCAATAAATACTTATTAAATTCTGATATCACATATTTCTATGAACAATTAAACAAATTGCAGTAAATCAATAATCTATACGATCATATTTTAATTGAACAAAATTTTATACATTTATCTTGTAAATAATAGATAAATTGGTAAATATGTATTTATACCGTTTACAATGTCTAGAGAGTGCGTCACTATTACTGTTTATATTTCTATTTTAGGACACCACTAAAACAAACTTTATTTTGTACTTTTTATTTATAGGAGTAAAAATTATTGAATTAAGGTAAAAAATAGTTAATAGCATAAAATAAGGTTGAAAAAAATCTATTAAAAACAGTTAACGAGTTTTATTGATCATCGCTTGAAAAAAGGGCGATGATCAAGTGGTATCTGGCCTATTTCATTGAATTATATTGCTATTAAATACATTAATAATATTATAGCGTTTGAATGTTGTCGACATTTTTTAAATACATGTCGTACGTGACATGGATATATTTATCTATCGATACCTATTTAAAATGTAGACTGGTGGTGAGACGCGAATATGAAGATTTTTATCATTTCTCGTCTGCAATCCTCTCGTCTAGGTATAAAAAAAATGCTAATAACTTTCGAAATTGAAAACAAATTAACGGGAAATAGTTTATTTGTTTAAAGTTATGTGTTATTCGGTTTTGTACTTTTTTAATTTACAAACATTTACCAAAATAATCACGGAAACCGCAGAACATACACCAGACAAAACCTAAGCAACTCCTCAAAGAAAAAAGTACCCTGTTCGCAGAAAGAGTGTAAAGAGCAATTAAAAAATACTTGACCGCTTTAGAGAAAAATATTTAGTTTTTATAATATAAAATATTATAATACTATTTATGTTAGTACTACACAAAATATGCTAAATGTTAGTACACAAAAAGACAAGATTACTTTCGTCTCATTGTACTCCATTCAGCGACTTTAAAAGAATTACTTAAATAATAATAATATTATTATGAATACTTGATAATAAAATTAATATTGAGTATGGTATACTAAAATTATTATTTATTTGTTTTAAATCAAATAAAACAATCAGTAGTTACGTGTGAATAATATTTAAAACAAAAAAGTATATAAAAATTTAAATTATTCATTTTCGCTCAAGAAACAATGATAAATCCATTAAAAGCTGACAATGTAACCAATTTTTTAATTGTTAAATATTTTAATACTCCTTAAAACTTACTTTACATACATTTTGCTCCCTCAACACTTAATAAAGCTGAAAAAAAAGTCGGTACATACTTATTTCCACCAATCGATTTGCAATAGTCGCGTGCATTAATTATTTTGAAAAGACAGTAGTCACTAAACTACAAGCAACCCGTTTTTAACGAAAATTGCAACTTAATACTTCATAAGTAGACGTGCATTTTTACACGTACATTTTCCAGTATAGGCAAATTGTTGTTTTACCTTTAAATTGGCAAAACACGGACGTTTTACCCGTAAATCTACACGGAATCCAATTGAAATGACACACGATAACGCTCTTAAATAAGCATATTATTCGTCACAAGAATAACACTGCCCAAAAGCCGGCGACTACAGTGACAACAACAATATCCACAGATTGAATCCATTGGAACTATGCACAATAGTGCAGTAGTACAATTGTATTATACTGTGTATTTAGTTCAACACACAACAATGGTCAAGGCGGAACATCTCCGAGCGATTGTTTGCCGTGTGTATACATTATTGTAACAGTCGTGTTTGTTTATACGGGCGAGCGGTGCCGGTGGAAAAAAGGCGCACATCCCGTTGGCGGTTTCCAGTTATTACAAGTTCTGGCAAACGCCGAACAGTACTGAGGTTTCGGATTGTAGTGGTTGTACAATAAATACACGAGATAATAAATGCGTTGCTGATTGCGAGCGTGTCGAATTCGTTGCTCATACTGAGAAATGCAATAATAACATTGGTGTCAATAGTTCACAAACGAGTTGAAGATAATAAGGATCGGAATCCGATATTCAAATGAGGGGCCTCTACGTCATGATCATCAACAAGTCGGAGACCCGAAAGTCACGAGCCCCCTCCCCCTGGCTCGTCGCCCAAACTTGCGTAGAATTTTTATACGACCATTGTATTTGTCGAAGGATTTTCAATTACAATGCGTCGATTTATCAGTTAACTTGTCAAGTTTACACTTAAAATATATGTATCGTTTATACAATTATATTCGTATAGTGTTTTTTATACACTTTTCAATCCTTCATATAATTACGTCCAAGTATCAAGAATGAAAATATTCATATGCTACACTAAGAAAGGTTTACAGATATGTATATATATATGTATATAATTTGTTCAACTAATATACTGTTCAAACAAAAAACATTGAACAAAATATTATTCTGATAACAAATCGTTTATTTGCACCGTGTAAATATGTACAAATAATAATTTAGGCCAATATTATGAAAAAAAAAATAGACCATTCAGTTGCGCTTTTAAATTGTTTCTACAAGTTTATTTTTTTACACGTGCTACATTTTTTTTTTTTAATTCCACTATGAATCACACAAGTTTAAAAGTGTCTGCATTATAAAAATAAAAATACTTGAGTTTTCGTTCATCATCGATGTTAACGCAGAAAAACTTGTACCATAAATTCGTAACATTCATTTGATAACTGTTTTTTAAAATATAGTCTGACAACACTGACTGACCGATAGAGTTTACCGTATTACTGATGGAAACAGATTCGTCGAGGGGTAAATTTGTACCGCTCGACAGGTAAACCGCAAATGATTTTCTTTGTGAGTGTTTCTATTTCTTCTAAAATAACACGATCCGAACACTAAATGAAAATTAGTTCACCTGACAATCGCGTTATTCATTTACATGGTACACTCGATATGCTTTTATGGGTCCGAACATGTACAAGACTCCTCGAAGAATCCTAAAAGATCACCGATGGTATCAAAACACAATGTGTACATAAGTAGACGTATGTGTGTGCACCGACTACCGATGGCCGCGGCATGTGTCCGCTCCAAGAGCCGTATAATGTTTCACAAAAGGTCCGAAATTTCCTGGTGTCGGCCCAACGTACATCGTATTATTACATTATGGAAACATTATTGTGTTTCTGCGCGGCCAATATCGTGTACAATGTGCCTACTACATAATGGCCGCGGTGCGCTTCAATACTTTATTACCGTACACTCGAAACGGCCGGGCACACTACAACGTCTCAATACTGCGCTCCGAATTTCGCGGATTATCATTTTGTTTGTACCCGCCAAGACCTTTTTTTTCTTCTTGGCCCGTCGTGTGTTCTCTCTCGCACACAACAACAACAACAACAACAGTATTACAGTCCACAACCGTATTACTATTACCGATATTATCCGTATTATTGTTCACGTCATGGGTGACAAGAGGATAATGGACCGTTGGCGGCGAACATTTCTGCGTTACAAAGGGGCCACTGAGCGTATACGTTTTACGTTGGCTGGGCGCACCCGTCCGACCATTAGACCGGTCAGTAGACACGACGGCGTTGGTCCGTAAAGTATTTTCCAATTGTAGGCGACACGTTCAGACAGACAGCGATTACTGTATTTTCGCGCGGAGTTTTTCCACGTTAGTGCACTTGCAGCGATCGATTTGGCGAGGGAAAATGTCATTTTTAACGCACTACCATTAGACAGCTGCGATACTTGAGAACTACAACATTTCTTCGCGATAACATTTATAGTGCCAGAAATTCTCTGTGCCAGAATCACTATGGTTTAAAAAAGTCCGGGCTCTACGCGGTGTCACCAAGTTCACTTTAGTCATTTTGACAGTACAGTACAATGCGCCACAGCGACTTGAATTTAATTATGAATCAATCACAGACGGAGTGACTTTTATATAAATCGTCAGTCAAAATTAGTTTTAATTTTTTAACGAATTTTTTAATTTCATATCGAGTAACTGAAAACCTAATCTGTGGTTGAATTGAATAACACAATTAATGACATTTAAATTATTCCATTTGTGGTTACCTACACTTAAGTCATTGTTTAATCTCGCCGAACCCAACTCAGCTCTATTGCTGTAGATGACAATCATCGGTCCGTTTTAAGTTTTACTTAGATTTCGTGTCAAACGTCACAACCCATGTCATAAAAATACTAAACTACCAAAAATATAACTTTAGATTGAAATGTCAAAACATATTGTATATATTTTTTTATGAGCGGTGAACTTTATTGTTGTTTGTTTGTACTTCATTTATTTATGCTGAATTTCAAAGTCTAATACTACGTTCGTGTCGTTTTGAAAATGGCAATAATTGTTATTATTATCATTAACTTTTTAATCGACAGCGCGTAAGTTGATTGAAAACGTTTGAACGTTTAGTCAAAACAATCGCGTATCTTACAATATTTAATTATCGTACGTAATAAAGTCAAAATATACCGAATTGTTACACCATGCTTAGAACTAATTTATAAAGAGATGTTTTTTATCCGATGGTTCGTACAACAAGCGCCTGGTAAAACATATATTATAATATCCTGTCAATTGTGTGCGTTTAAGGAACAGCTTTTTCAATAAAGCGATCGCTGTAAATGGGAACTCGGCTAATCCTATTTTGACACGTTCGTTTCCATCCGCCTACCACCGGACCGGTTTTTAACGACCGAACGTTGCGTAATCCCGATAAATTGTACACACAATAATTTTTTAACCAGCGCAGCCCATAGAAATTCGACGTAGCGAACAGAGGGATTGCGTTGAGCGTTCCGTAATCCCTTCGAAAACTAGCGGAGCTCATTAAACGCTTGTGCAGTTTCGGAACAACGCGCGACGGGTGTTCCTCCTACAGCCTCCTCCTACTAGAACACTACAATAAAAATATTGATAACCAATACTCGAAAAGACGGTTGCGGTAGAAAAAAAATCAACACATAATCGAGAGGATTCCGTGCCGGTAGCACAAGTACATGAACGCACATGAAAACCGAGATGGAGTTACCGCAGCCGCGCAGCAGTGTTGGGTACACACGTCTATGTGTTAATAATGTTCACGTACGGGGCGGCCGTACACAAAACGATTCGGGTGTGAACGACGACGTCGACGACAATTTTGTGTTACACGCAGAGTTGTGTGTGATGCCAAACAATAACATCTCATTTAAACATTACACGCTAGTAAATAAATAAGAGGGACGCGTTTGCTCGCCGCCTCGCCCCGCTCGCCACGGTTTTATCACCACTGTATATCCCCGAGGTCCACCTCCTGCCCCTGGGGGCATTTAGGGTTTTGAAAAGAACATTTATCGAATTATACCCGAATCTCCATCGCGGAGCACGGGGTGGAGTGCACAAGTGGCCCGTTTATTCGAAAGCCGGCGGTTTGGGTAATGATTTTGAACGGAGGGGTGCTCGGAGCCGCGCCATTGGCTCAACAAGCCGCGCCTCTCACCCCGGGCACGCCAAGCCTGGCACACCGTCGTTCGAACAGTAGGACCACGATCGCCGTCGTAGTCCGTTCGTCTTGGTGGTCGTTTCTCTTTGACATCAAAATTATATATTTTACCACAAGAACATTTCCTATCGGTATTATTTTTTTATGCGTTTGTTACATTTATCAGTCACCTTGACGCGTTAGACGCTCAACACATCACTCGAATCGTCCACAAAAACACGCCGCACTAACCCGAGTCTATACTTTGTGTGATTACAGCGCTGACAATGGAAACTGATAGTAACAGCGACAACGAAGTATCGGCCGCCATGCAAATGCCACCGTACAGCCGCGCCAACATCGAAATGCTCATCAGGAGACATCACGCCGCGGTAACGGCGCTTGGTTTGGCTTTCCAAGGACCTCAACACAGGCCGACCGCCGCAAACGCGGCAACCTCGGTGCCAGCTCCAAAACATCACACGATCGATGCGATACTCGGCTTGAACCGGGACCAAGATAAGGACCAAGAATCCGGAGGTAAGTGATACATTCACTCAAACCTTAAGTTAATTCTCATACCGACGTATTCAATAGATCTATAAACAACTGGCGGCGCGTTTGACTTTAACGAGTGTCTTACAAATGTCTCGTATTTAGATTAATAGTTTTCGGGGAATCGTTTATTAAGAGTGTGGTTTTAAAACCACTTTTAAATGGAGTGAGATTAGGAGCAATGAACGAATTGCGCGGCGGACCTTAACAATAACACTTTCATTGCGCGCTAAAAAAAACCTATTAGTAATAAGTTATCGGCCTAGACAATATTTCCATTTTCCGCTACGGATACGACAATTTATCCGCGTACACGTTATGCACATTGTACTATCTGGTCGCGTTTTTTGCGTTTTCAATTGAAACTCGCTAATAAATGAGTAGTCATTTGTTTTTGTATCAACTCTTACTACGCAACACACACAAACGGTTAATGTAAACCGTAAGATTATTTAACGAGAAAAACAAAACGCATGCGATTATGCGTGTACATAGTCGAGCAGTAAATGTACTGTGCACACACTGCAAAGGGTACGTCTCGGACGAGTATTGGGCCGCGTACAGGTCGACACCGACATCGGCATGAAAGCATAGGCGGTTATCAGCAAAATCCCTCGGTCTCGCGGTGTGGTAATTGTTTCGGTAAACGGCGAGACCGAAGGGGAAATTCGTTTTCAAGCTCATTTATTTTTAATCACTTTACTCCTCTCCCCTCGGTTTCGTCCATTACGACCATTGTTTTCGTTTCGATACGTTAAAACTTTAAACGTCCCGCACGCTCGTTAATACACATTACGTGGCATTCCGTCCATAATTACCGCAGTTATTTCCCTTGTTTTTCGCATTTGTGCGGTCGCGCTTGTGATCCGCCTGTACGAGACCGCCTAACGGCAACTACACAGCCTTCGGCGAGTAATACATGTATTTGCCTACATTGCCATTACAATAATAATAATAATAATATTTACACGGTAAACGTTTGTTTAAATAAAGTAAATTACTTACGACCGTCCTGATGTACAAAACGCACATGTAAAAAGTTCCAAAGCTGATTTCTGTAGCGCGTGACACGAGCCCATAAAGTAATTTCAATTTTACGATAGTAATTTAGACGTGTTTTTTTTTCCCCGCGATTATATACGACTGATGCATTGTCATTAAATGTCTGTCGGACAAATGCACAAACGTACCGCGCGGAATCAATTACTCAATTATACCGCTGCCGGAAAACTCGTACGGTTCCAGGAACTTTTTTAGGAGAACTATTCGGTAATGCACAAAAAATAAATTTAATTATACAGCGATATTTAAGTTGAAAAATTAACATGAAATGACCGGCAAGTCTAATTCGTGCATTATCAACGCCGTAATCGGTTTGCGTGTCGTTTACTCATAATAAAATTGTAATTATGAACAATTAAATTGATTAAAACATAATATTTTAATAACCTTTCTTATCGCTACCGCCGTTCCAATTAATAATTATAATATAAAAATTAATACGCCGTTTATTATGTTGCTTTCATTTTGATAACCAAATTTATTTGTATGCGTTTTTGCCAATGCGAACGTTAAAACTCGATTCGTATTTCCGTGCAAGTAAATTTTATAAATAAATTTACTTAATAAATTAGATTGCAACCATCAGAATTTTTCACTTTTAGTACAACAGGTTGTGTTGCATCATTAGTCATCTGTTGTTCATTGTTTTATGTTATAAACAATAATAATACCGTTGAAAAAACAATAATTTAGATTTTGCAACTAAAAGTTGCAGTACTCGTGTTTTAAAAAATGTGTTACTATTGCGGCAATAGCAATAAGGGTCCAAATAAAAAGGGTTAAAGCTTCTTAGTAGAAGAATTAGCATCCTCAAAATATATAAAATTATATATATTATCTTATAAATAAATTTTTAGAGAGGGATAAAATTTAATTTAGTTCCCCAACATGTTCTAGTTCTATGATTTTTACAATTCTATTAAATTTGCTACATTAATATTAAAGTACCTAATAAAATGTACTTATTAAGTTATTTACGGTTGTTTTATAGTTAAACTATACATAATTAATTGTCTAAAATAATTGAACATGTTTGTTTAATAAAATTACGATAAATTAAGACAACTTATCATAATAAATATAGTATTCTAATTAAAATAATTACACTATTAAATAGTTATTATAATAAAGTTAATACATAATAGTTACATAATTGCCCTTTATTTTTAATTTTGATCTAAATTTAAAGAAAATTGATCTCTACATAATATTTTAATTACGACACAGTAGTTGTGAATTCACAACTACACAGAGTGGCGGGTAACATTTATGAAATATGAAATCAATTTAGTTAACACAATTATTTATACATTACTCTCATTAATAAATGATTATGTTGATCTTTTTTTTAATTATTAAAATTTAACAGAAAACAACTAAATATTATTTTAAATTGATTACATTTTCTTAAAGTATTCCTTTGTTAATATTTTTAAAACTTTATACTGCAGGTATTGATTAATTCCGAGGGGGTTTCCCATATAAAAATTCTGTAAATCGGTTTAAAAAAATTCGAGTGATCACGTCCCATGTACCATTTACTGAAAAGGAAGTTATTCGGAGCGATTTCATGTTAAAACTAAATACTTAATATATTGTTTTCAAATATGCTCTAAAACTGATTTTATCATGTTTGTGTCTAACGTATAGACGTTTTACTAGGTGTTCTATGGTTTAATATAATATCAAATTACACATAAAATCAACGATAAAAAGTGATTTGAATTCTACTTTTTACTGCCAGATAAATAACAAATATATATTTTAACGAAAAATATATAAATATTTGTATTGTCTATCAATCTCATGATTGATTGGCCGCAGCTTTCCAAGTCTCTCTGTCAAAACTTAGCTCCTTTAAATCTCGATAACTTCCCATATGTCCGTGTTCCTTACAATATGTATTCCATTCTTATGCCTTCTCCTTCTGTTTTACCATCCACATACCCTTCAGTAATCATTTTTAGCAAATTATTATGGCGCATTTTGTGCTCTATCATATTATCCCTTCTATTACTTATAATTTTCCAAATTTGTATTTTTTCTTTAATTCTTCTCAAAACTTTTTTCTTTTGTAACTCTGTCGCTTCATGAAATGCAACTTTCGGTAACATCAAAAGCTTCTAATTTTTTCTTCTCGGTTACGTTTACTGTTCAGGTGTATAATATTATACCCTATACATATATTTTCAAAAATTTTTTCTTTGTGTCTAGCCACACATCAATTATTATTATTGATAAAGCATTTGATATTCAATGTATTTAAAATATTTAGAAAATAAACCAAATAGCTTTGTTTCTCTCGAATCTCCAAGAGACTTAGCCCAATCATTATTACATAACTAATAAAATAATATATATTGAACCTTAGAACTATTCAAATTCAAGTTTATTTTACCGTATAGTTTAATTACTGTTAACAAAGTTATACATTAAAATACTATTTGTACTTTTGATGAATTAAAAAAATCTTTATTAGTTTGTTATTTACTTAAAAAATTAATTTTTCTTTATTTTTAATTCACTCAGTAAAAAAAAAAAAACTATTCATACATTTACATAATTCTCTAAGAGTTTAATTTTTTTTCTTCAAAATCTTAATAATTGAGCAATTAAAAAAAAAAAATGTTAAAAATAAAAGTTAAATAATTAACGAGAAAATTGTGTTATTCGCAAAATTAGATTTAATTAAATAATAAGAATCGAGTAAAAACAGTTAATAAAAATGAGTTTCATAAAATAATTTTGCATTTACTCGGAGAACGTGAAAAATAACTAATTTAAGAATTTTAGAACAGATATTGGTCTTTCACATTCGGTTAAACGTTCCAGTGGCAATTTATTCGTTATTACAGTCGGGCGGTAAACTAAGAAGCTTTATTTCATATGTTAAACTGGAAGTGTATACACCCTAATCTGGATTTACGATTTTTTTTTTTTTCAAAAAAAATTTCTTTTTACAGCGAGAGTCCGCTCGGTGCTCGTTAAGGAAACGTCGGATTTTTGGACAGCTCTAGAGACCTCTTCCGTTGTAATAATTTCGTTGGACCTGTCATCCGGAAAAGCGGCGTCCAAATCTAAATCCCCATCGTGATTTTCTTTGTTTCCATAAACCAACGCGGCTGCTAATAGCCTGCTCACTATCTTCCAATGTTTATGTACACCGAGTCGTGCCGTACAATCCTCCGTTGTTAACGTAATTGGTAGTATCAATACCCGTGGCAGCCGACCGACGGCCGTTGAGACCGAAGCACCACCAGAGGGGATTGCATGCCAATGTTGTTTCCATTCTGTGCGCATATTTTTTTATGTATGTGTACGTTTAAGCTGATCTCCGAGATGCTTTTGCCACGAGATACGCAGACCTGACAAGGTTCCGCAGTTATAATTCGAATTACTCATAGTAATATAATACATTTGCAATCTCATCAATGGCAATATATCATATTAAAGTTTACACGCCAATCATAATTATATTTATGGGTTTTAACAACGTTACTGCAATTATTCTCATCTTGAGTGATTATAGATATTGCTAATATTAGCTACACGCAGACAAGCTTATTTCATTGTTTAATCGATTTGTTTTACAACCATAATTATAAGTTTAGTTTCTACCAAAGTTAAATCAGTTTTATCCTAGTTTTATCTAGGTACAAAAATACTAATAATGGTCCAAAAGTTGTTGACCACTATTCGTTTTCTTTTAATTAAATTATTTCATATCTCTTAGCTAGTTAAACATGTATGTTGTCATTAAAATAAACAATATTCACGACCCTATAAGGTATAATGGATGAACCAAAAAAGTACTTAATAATTAATTGTGAATATATATATGTAGCTAAAATATACCAAAAAAATATATTTATATTGTAAGTATTTAAGATAAAAGGATTATCTAGTATTGTCTGAACAACTAGAAAGTTTGATCAACCATAACACGGTTAAAGAATCCATTTATTTTGTTTTTTATGTCATATCCTACAATTTAAAAAAATTATATACTTTTGATTAAGTTTTCCTTGATACAGGAGCTCAGTATCAGAAATTATTAAAAACCTCATCTAAATCGTGTTTAGGATAATTAAACAAATTAGTTTTAGACGTAGTGGTAACTTTTATTTGTATCTCAAAATTATTATTAGGAATTTTCTTTTTACTTTTTTGGATTATCATTGTACATATATTATCAAATTAGACTATTAACAATACTCGTTTATTCCTTTGCTGATTTTCTGTAAATCTAATTTATAATAAGTCTTGTATTGAATGAATTTTCTAATCCTCAAACGTTTTTATTATTATATAGTTTATCCAAAATGTATTTGGAAATTTTACGAATTGAAGTTTAAATAATCAATTGTACATGTTTAATAATAATATACAGAATGATAAGAATTTTATATTATAAACAATTTCTTGAGAATGATTGAAAATATGAAAAAAAGTTTTTATCATACATAATACGTTCTATTATGTTATAATATGCTTTAATTACATTCGTACTTTTTTAAAAACGCCAATTGGAATTTTTAGGGGAGTCAACTTTGAAAAATAAATGAAAAGTTTATATTTTTATAATGCAACATATAAAATTATTTTATCTTTTATCTAATACATCATACATATCGCGTACTGTTACTAGTAAATAACGTAATAATTGTTTACTTCCGTACTTTACATAATATAGACTAACATTTGAGGCCATTGAGGAAAATTGTACAAAAAATCAAAATTTAACAAATTTCAAAATGCTGTATAAACGTAACTACTGAATTAAAATAAGAGTTTTTAATGACAACATTTTTCTTTAAAACTTACCTATAAAATGGCTATCTTCAAATCTTCAAAAAAAATTAATTTTTTAAATATTTTTTGTAATCGCGAAAAACAACACAACACACATTTTAAGTATAGTTCTATATTGTAAAAATTGATTAAAAATAAAAAGTATAAAATGTTATGTAGATCAAAAGTTATACGAGTTGGATGTGTTCCATTCTGTATATTATGTTTTATGAATAATACCATAAAGCATGTTGTATTATACAGTATTTGAACAACAGCCTTTTAAATTTTTACGAGAATTGAGTTTTTTTTGTCAATTTCGCTAGCTAATCATATTATAAATTTAGTAGGAATAAGATTAGCTGATAACTCTTAACAATTATGGAGAGTGTCTATACACATATGCGCAAAATACGCAATAGATTTGATTATCCGACTAAAACACGATCGCAACAATTTTCAAATTGAATTGTCCGTTTTTCAATTTTTAGAACAATCATACAAAAGTAATAGTATCAAAATATGTGTTAAAGAATTGTAATTTGGGCTCGTTGAGCCAACTCGTGTGAACCGACACTTGGTAACTCCGACCATTTGTCATGGAAAACATAAAAACCGTAACTCACCCCCGCCGTCTAATACAATTCAACTTGTATACAATATAATAATAACGAGGATAATTCCCGACACGTTATCAGACGTTAGACGGCAATAAAACGATACTCTCTGGCACAGTAAATATAATAATCGTAATGACGGTAATACAGTGGCGACGTGCAAAAAAAAAAAAGGGGCCGACAACTGTACACACAAATAGTACAGTACGGTTGGGGTATGTTTGTAGGACGAGCAGGGGAGTAGTGCAAATATATAAAATATGTTCCGAGTCGAGTGCACGATAAAATTCGTGCACAGTTTTTTTACCCCTCCGCACACTACATCGGTTAACAAACCTAATCCCTAATGAAGTGCTCGTCGGTGTTATTGATGTTGTCGCCACCAATGTTGTAAATTAGTTTGACATATTTTCATCGTTAGGATTACAGATTTTAAGCCTCGCAAATGAAATTGTCGATATATCCAATTGTAATAGAAACCTAATGTCTGCCAGGGCGTCACGATGAGTAATGGCGTACAAGACATTGGCAAGATTAACAAGAGCGTTGTTTCGCGAGGGCAGCTTATTTAATTACTGAATATAAGTCGATCGTGAAAGTCTTCGAGTATTTTCACGGCCGTCGTACAGGCGAATCTGATAAAAAGTATGCTCATTCGACATGTGCGGCGAGGGAAAAGGAAGTCGGGTGAGAAGCTAATTTACCATCGTGACGGTAGCCGTCCAATTAAATGTAATTCGGATTATTAAAACGGATCGCGTGTCGAATTATGTTTGTAATTCCTATAAAAAAAATAATATAATAATAGTAACGACAACGATGATGGTATACATGGAAAAAGTTTGGTGCGCGCTACAGAAGACTGCGGCTGCGGAAAGGGGTGAAAATTAAACAGAAGGTATACGACTTTTAGGTATACACACTATTCGTGTGCGCGCACATACGCAAAACGCATAATTCAGTCGCTGCTAACGAGGGTATCGCGTGCATTGGCCGGATATACTTATGTGTTGTATTTTTTTTTGACAAAAAGACAGATTATAAAAGAGGAAGTGCACGGGGTTACGTCGGTATAGCGATAATCTGATTAGTGACGAGGGATTAAAAAATGTTTTGTAAACGCTCGACGCAGACGATAGAATGCTCATTTTCAGGAATTGCCGTGTGATCGCTGACCATCCGCTACAAACCCAATGCGCTGAACTCTCAAAGGTGTTAAGTATTTTACACAGTTAATTAAAATTGTCGATGTCAGCAAGTATATGAAAAATCGATTTCGTCTCACTCGCCATAGCGTTTGTAATTATAACGGCGTGTGTTTTTGTATGCGTGTAGTTTGAATCTAATACCAAATAATATATGGCCGACGGAGAAATGTTATTTAATTAAAAAGCGCTAAAACATCAGAAGGAAACGGTATATTTGTCCGGGAAAAAAATTCTATTAACTAAAATATCCCTTAAAAAAACGAACAATGACTTAACTGTCACGATAATTCATTTAGGTCATTGTTAATTATATTGACTTGAATGAAATAAAGAGATTTTTTCGTGGGTTGATAAAGATACGAAATATTTCGAGAATCAACTTGGTAAATTTGTTTACAAGCAACTGGTCTGCTCGAAATTAACTTAATCTCATTCTCGCGTATATCAAAGACACATACTATTAATTATTAAACACTTTTTATACTTATTTATATACAAATACCCATTGGCTATTTATGAACCTTATATATAAATTGTTATTTTAAATAAATTATAAAATAATATAGAGTCCGGCAATCATTTAATGCTAATGGTTTGAACTTGAAATAAAACATATACTAATAGGTTGGACTGGTAATTTAAATCGAGTTATACATATTATATGTGATTAGTGCCGACAGTCAGAAGCCGCTTCCACATTTACGCCCAGGCTATCGATTAACTTGTCAAAACCGTCGAGGGTACAGAGATTAAGTAAAATGTATAAATACATTTAACTAGTGGAACGAGGGTAAAAAAATACATAGTCATTGGTCCATTTACACGAAACACTTAAATTATTATACTATACACAAGCGACCCGCCAGCGTGCCACGACTAGCTGTTACACGAGCCCAACAAAATAAAAACGTTCACATTAAAAACCGTTTTTACTGTTATCTGTTATGGTTATTATTAATTTATTTCACAACAGTAATGCGACTGAAGTGCTACCGCGCACGACCAGATATTACCAATATCTATACAACAATTATTATTGTACACTTTCGGTGGCGTTTGGATTATGTTAATGATAATATTTCATTCTATCCGGTTTTATTGATGTTAGCCAGGAGATTTCTATCGATTAAGAATTAATGTAATGTGGTCCGAATTAAAAGGTTTCGGTTTTGTTATAAGAAATATTTTGAAGATGGAGATAAAATTAGACGTCATAGTCGTGGGTGTGAAGACGGTACACACAACACCGAGGTAGCCATTTAAATTCAATAAAAAATAATTACAATTTTTACCACAGTCATTTAAGCAGTTACGGGCCTTCATTAATGCGTCGCTATCCCATCACTACTACTAATGACAGGCAAATGTTATTTTAGTACGACGCTCCTTTGGTAGGTCGACTGTATCGAGCAAATATTATTATCTTATCGGATCTTATTGTCATAATGGTCGGCCCGAAATAGAGTGTAGTTTCAGTGATATAAATACTCGTGTACAGCCGGGTCCTTGAGTAAACAGCACATTTTTCTTTTATTCGAAATAAAACGCGTAACGTTGTTGCATTATACAAGAGGGTTGTTTAGTAGGTATATTAACTGCACGATTGGCCTACTCGAAAACCACTTGAAACTTGACAAAACGAAAAAAAAACGGTTTAGAATTAATCTTATATTGTTAATAAATAGATAATCGAATAAACGTAACACTCAAATGCTCTACACGAAGAGCGTTTAAACGGATTTTTTTAGGGGTTCATTTCTGTCAAAATCGCCTCGCGCGAAAACTGCTATAAAACGAGTAGTATTAATGTGACGTGTATGAGTATTTAATTTGTTATTGAAGGTATACAAATGTCCAGTTTCGGCCAAAGTGTCTATAGATTATTACCGCAAAGGTATTCATTATGATGATACGTATTTAATAATTGATTACAGGTGATAACAGTTGCAATTCCAGTGATACGGAACGGCCATCCAGACAAATCAATCACGAATCGTTAGACCAACAAACCCATGTAAACGGATCTCAGAAGCGTAGGGCCAGTGACATAATGGACGACGGTAGTGGCGTCGGATGCGACAGTAGTGACGACGAACCGGACGACGATCACATGTCGGGTGGCCGAGCGAGCGCTTCTCCGGCAGCCGCAGCGGATAGCATGTCGCCGCCCGACAAGAAGAAGCACCGCAGAAATCGCACCACGTTCACCACTTATCAGCTACACGAGTTGGAAAGAGCATTCGAAAAGTCACACTATCCGGACGTATACAGTCGCGAAGAGTTAGCTATGAAAGTTAACTTGCCGGAAGTCAGGGTTCAGGTGAGTTTCATAGAAAATTATTATAATTCATTATCTTTGTCGAGTAAATCGCTGATTCAATAACAACCAAAATTGGTTGTAACCCTCCAAAAAAGTTTTGCGTTAAAAACAGTACTTTAGACGTTTGACATGATTAAAAGCTGAAACGACTAGAAGATATTGCTTTGGCTTAATAGAAAACAGTATAAGATAATTAAAACGAAATGCTATTACAAATAAATGTCTATTAAATTCAGTTTATGCAAATTATGTTCAAATTAACCCCATTAAATCGTTATAATTAAACACAATTAGGGAGTCTACAAGTATGAGCCAAATGTCAACAATAGCACACTATATCCTCTCAAGAACGTTTCATTAGATTAAACAGTGGATTGTAGACACAATTTATTTGTATTGTTCTCTGCGCTATCTCAAAGGCGAGTTTATACGATACATTAAGGACAAAATCATACACGAATTTAATAGAGCTAATAAAAATTTCTAGCAATACATTACAGTACCACGTGTCGAAAGCGTGAAAATAAAATAAAAAATAATGATAACGTATAGATAATAAATGTTGTTTGAGTATACTGTCGTTCGATTAAGTGTATTTACATTTTAAGAGTTATTATCCTTAGGGTCCTGTTCTATGAATTCGGATAAATACAAAATATCGATGGCAATAATGGGCGCAGGTATTATTACACGGACTATTGCAACATGATATTTTGCAATATTATACCTCTATTTTTATGATATTATTTACGGTAGGAATAACAAGTTTATACTCTCTCGGCACCAGTACAGCGGCGTTTGCCTAGTTCCAAATTGCTGTTAATCGCATCACATCATCTACGCGGACGGTTAACGCTTTGCGGGGTCATCGGCCACGTCATATAGTTTCGGATGTTGTTAAACGCATGTGTCGGGCAAAGAATAACCGGATAAAGATGCACCTCGTGGAGCGCGAAAAAAAAACAATCGTATTTTCCACAACAACGCATCGATACATAAAGTTTGAACGCAGCCCGACAACTAGGATATTATACCTACTACCCCAAACGCCCAGCACACTTGGGCTCGATTCCCACGAGATGTTTTTGCCACAGCCCTGTACTGTTATACACTATTTGTTACGCTCTATCGTCTGGTTGACGGCAACAACTCCCTCGCAAAGTACGGAATAAGTGGCCTGAGTACATATATATAAAATAGCTTTGAAACAAACGCTTCATTAACTATTGTTGTTGTCCCATTTTTTATACTACTCGCGAAATAACTATTTGAAATACAGAAAAAGAATAATTCAAACGATAAGTTCCATTACAGTAATGTCTCGGTCCAATTAGTTTTATATCAGTTGCTTTGGTTACAACTACTACCATATCAGTTTCAAAGTGTAATTCAACCTAAAATTGATTCACTGTATACTTACTTAAAGTGTAGACCTACGATGCAGTTATTTTATATTTATATCCATGAAATTTGATAAAAAAAAAAACAATAAACAATAATTACTTAGTAGCTTCATCGTCATCTATAGAAGGCAAGGCCTTGTCGTTGAAGCCACTCCTCTCTGTTTGATTTAGTAGCTCAAGGGAATAAATTAGTAGCTTTCGTAATTTTTTAGATCTTTGAATATTATTTAATTTAAACGTAAACTTTCTTTTTATTTTTTACTAAACGAGAAGTCTTATATCATACATAAATTATGCCAGTTTCATAGCATAATTATTGTGTTTATGAATACGAAAAATTCGATAAAATTTGTTTGGTATTTAAGTAAAGATTTTTTTCTTATGCCATATAATTTACAATAATTTTCATATAAAACTATGTAAACTTTAATGGAAAAAATTTTAAATCCCGTAATAGCTCTCATTAAATTTTTCTTTTCCTTTTTACTTTAACTTAATTATGTTATTGACATTTGGTGCTTTTGATTGAATTTGTGGGACTACAAAAAACAGCAACTACAGCAAGTTTTAATTTTGTAATTATATAATATTGCATTGGTTCAATAACCTCATAACAGGAGTTGTTAGCAAACTGTTTTATCGTTTAATAACATAATATTAACTATAAACTTAAATTTTAAATACATTTTTGAAATCAAAAAAAAAAAATTTTCGAGATAAAAAAAATGTTCAAACACGATGATAAACAATTTTCACATATTGACAACAAGATATAGAAAATATTAACATTATTTTTAAATATATTTACTTATAATATTATTATACTAATGTATTGTATTATATTATATTATAATACAATGTCTATGTACAATGTCCATATGATTAATGGTATTTTAAATATATTTATTTAAAATTTGTCTACTTGGAAATAATATGAAGTTATAATGAATCTAATCAAATAATTACATTGTTATACAATCAATGATGAATTAATTATTTGATTTTAACTTTACTTGTTTAATATTATTATTTGGCGTCTCAAAGAGACCCCAGGAATTCTATTATGAACCGCGGTGTAGGTATAAGACTTAATAGAGAGGAAATGTAAGAGAACACGATGAAAATGGCGACTCTACAGGCTCCCCGATGAGCCGCCATTGCTCTTACGCACAACCACTTCATCTTTATTTTACCTACTTCACCGCAGCATCTGATCTTACCGCCCCTCCGGGGTTTTGAAGGTTTTACTGCTCGACCAGCCGACGACGTGCCGTGGGGCTTTGTAAAATTTAATGAATTTAACACTCGATTTAGCCATCATTAATCTAAGTTTTAATTAAGCCGAGTTCATAATGTAGACGGAACTGGTGCAGGGTATACCATTTAGAATATAAAGCGGTTATAATGTACAAATTCTATGAAAAGGGGTGGCTTTTTCGGATGGCCGTTAATAAATTTTGCCTAGAAAAAGCCTCTCTTCGCTTTTCAATGATATTGATGAATATAATCCCGGTAATGTAAAAAAGAAAATGGTTAACACGCCCATTAAGTTCAAAATCCTAGGTGCAAAATTTAAAATACCACAGAATAGTTTTCTGTTGTCTATTAACGCTGTCACAATTAACAAAAAAATAAAGTATAAATGTTATATAGTAATATTATAATTTCAGAAAATTTTTTTTTTTAAATGAAACTTAAAAAAATAAAATAATAACTTAACTTTATGCATCAATTAACTATTCAAAAACATTAAACCATTTATCGTTTTATGTTTAAAATTATGATATGTTATATTTATGTTACAGAATTATATAAAATTCTGTATTCAAAATATTTTACTAACAAAGAAATAAATAATAAAATTCGTGGTGTTATTTGTATTATGTCTGTAACTGTTACAGTTGAATAGGAATCGTTATAGGGACGTTAAACTTGTAAAAGGATCTGGCACATGAGCTTTCGGGAGAAGTATACCTGAAAGAGGAGGCGAACAAGAGGGATGGATATATCCTGGGGGAGGATCCGAATTGCATTTCCCGGGACATGAATGGCAGATTAACAAGCAATTTCGCATTTAAAGCAAACGATAGGAAAGGAGAAAAATAACCTACAGCATGCGCGTACACATATATAGAGACACCCCGGGGACTCAATAAACCGAAATTCTCTGCCGATTCCCCTCTTTAATATTGGTTTACAAATACATACACAAATTAAGTGTTAGTTTTGTAGTCATCTCATTGTATTCATGAACACAATATTTGGAGTTTTGTTGATCAAGTTTTGATAATGTAATCAACTTTGAGTTTTCTTCTGTAATAAGCGTTTTTTGTATTGGCAATAAAATCGAAATTTACCCATATATCACTGTTTATTTTTAAATGAAAAACATTTGATCGCACTGACATTTTACCATTTATATTGATAAAATATAACGGAAAAATAATAATTATCAGTATAACATGTTCAATTGATATAAATTTTAAAAAAATCATTTTTTTTTTTTATAAGTTATAATTTCTTTTTGACTATCGATATCGTTTTTCTGCAACTTAAATATTTTTTCAATTTTCTTTAGCCAAATATTAATTGTCATGTTGTTTCTGTAAGATAACTCGGCAACGTACAGAGTTCCATAAAGTTTTGATCGATAAAGAAATTGAATGTGGTTTTTTGCAGTTTCGCGATTGCTGCATTTACAATTTTTACAAATCTCCAATTAGATGCAATAAGCATCATAAAATGTACATTTTTATTATTTTATTTTACACACTATACAAACAGTGTATATAAATTCCACTTTATATGAAATATAAAGTTAAAGTAATAAAATAAATTATACTATTTCAGAGGACATACAAAGAAATTGTCAATTAAAATTGTTATATTTCCACCAGACCTGCCCATTTTCTTACGATTGGTACGCTTTTGGCAATTCCATGTTATATTTCTATTAGTTTTTATTTTTTAACTTAAAAATAAAAATAAATTGTGTGTAGTTATGCTATTGCAAATTACAAAATACAATAACTATAATATAATCTTTAATTACTTAATCTATTTATTTATTAATAGCACAACATTATCATAAAATGTTGCACGTAACAAACAAAAAATATTTTTAATAAAAGTATAATTTTATAAAGTTTTTAACGAAGTCAAAACAAAATATAAACAATTTATTAAAGTAACATGGTTATGCGGAAATGAATGCAATTAAAGGGATAATTATTTATTAATTAATCATCAAAACAAGTTTCATGTACTTTAATAACAGTACAGAGCTTTTTCAAAATTTTTAATTAACATTCGTTAATTGTTTGAAAGAATAGTAAGCACAAAATAAAATTAACTTCTTTAATTTAATTTTAATTCACCCGCTATTTCATAATTACTAACGTCACAATAAAATGACGACTATACTTTAAAATGCTCGCCAAAAGTAACACTTTTTATTAAATTCAGTTTCTGAAATATGATAAGTCATCTATCATGTCTGTTGAAATACAATGAAATTTCTTTTTAATCCTTATTTAGGTTAGTTATTTTTTTTTTTTTATCGAAAAAATACGTATCTACTAAAAATATTACTTAAATAAATAAACTTAATTGACTTTTAATACATTTAAGAATCTAGATGCAATCATATTTGATATACAAGCACATATACAGTGTATAGTCTTTATTTTATTAGAAATTGAATCAAATACACGAGAAGAAACAGTAGCCCGAGGTGTTTGATCCTCTGGGAAAGAAGAAATGTAATAAAGTACTTTAGATTGTATATTCATTAATAGACATTAAACGTTTTGTTTTACTTTTTTCTGCCATATAGACATAAAACGGCGAAGGAACAAATAATATTATTTACCCATCTTGTTGACAAATGGCTTTAGTCGACGATAGCGGTGACGACTAACCGCCTCGAGGTTCGAACACAGCAAATCACTAGGATTTGACATTACTATTACTATTACTACTATGTATTATCATTTTCTGCACACACACACGTATATGTGTAATAATATATTATTTGTCACTCGTCGCCCTTCGTTTGTGTGTGTGCGGCACGTGGCTACGGTCGACGCGGTCTTATTGCAGTTATTAAGTTGACATAAACAAACAAGAAACAAACTAATTCCTATTATATTAGTAGTAGCCTCGGGTCTAATGGGGAAACTGCTGCCGCCGGGAGGTCGGGTCGCTGTGCAATGATCTGCATGTGAACGTCGCAACAGCCACCAGCACACGGTGAGGGCAAGTACGAAATGTCACCAGTTCGGTAAGAAAATCGATTGGCTTAATTATACGAACCGCTTGTATTAGGCAACCATTATTGTGTTTTAACTGAATCGACGTTTTCCTCCCACAAACATCGACGAGAACAAGCCAAGTACAAAAGACTTTTTTTCTGTGTGAAAGCAAACAACTATATCAAATTATTTTAATATTACTCTGACAAGCGTTTCGCGAAAAAAACTTCGGATTTTCAATAATGTCGATTTAAACGTTTGCCAGTAAGTTTTTACAGTGACGAATTTGTATTGCCGTTTTTCTTTACACGGCAACTGACTATGTCCTCCTTATTACGTAAATAATATTTTTCTTGCTCTCGAAGTTTTACTTAAAAAAAAAAAAAATGTATTACAAAAAATCAATTTGAAATTCCCAAATGAATTCATAATACAACACGGGCGTGTTGAAGTATAAACTTATTTATATGTCACCTATAGTTATAACAATAACAAAAATCTTGAAAAAATAGCGCTTACGTCGATTCGATGCGCATAATTTTATACACGAATTTTTGAAACAATTCAATTATAATCCAAACAAAGTTAATTTTATTATGACAAATATCAATAATTTGTTATGGCTCAATTAGTCAATTTGTCCGTTCAAATAAAATAAGTTGAAAATGAGCTAGTCCAAATGTTAATCTAGACGGGTTTACTTAATGTTATCATTTAGTATTATAAACTTAAAAAATGGTCTTTAAGATAACCGAAATCTCAAATTTAACTGTACATTTTAAACGCGATAAAATTATAATTTAAATTACGTTTCCACGAGTTAGTCGTACAAATATATAATAAATTATTTCCAATAAACCCAAACGTTCAACTCTATTAAAATGCATATTGTACCATACCAATTGAATTTATTATACTGCAAAAGGTATAGTGCCAACAAATATAAACATAGTGAAACTACCATCTCATTCGCCGGCGCTCGATTGGGTTTTAATTAAATGTCGAACACGCTCCTTTGAACCAGCATTTTGTTTGTTTCCATTTCATCTGCTACAAAGCATTGTGGTCGGTAAAAGTAGCAGTGGGTAGTGTCGGTGGTGGTGGAAGTGGAGGAAATGATGATGATGGTAGTAGTGGCTTATGGCTTTGCTGGGTACGCGATAATAAATAATATATATGTATAACAACACCGAATCGTTTTTGCCCGAAATTAACTGCCTGTCAACGTGAGTAGCAAAATCAATTGGTCGAAAATTGAAAAAAAGGGTTTAAGATCAATTGCTCAGGAAGCAGCTTGCTTTTCTCTCACGGCCAAATTGGTTTCCTTTGGCAACTCGATTAGCCCCGGATATTTAACCCGTCAGTCGGACACACTGGCCAAGAGGTTCAGAAAAAAAGACTCAGCTTCAGTAAATAACAATTATCTTTGTAAATTCCGTGGTTTTTAAGTGTTTTCGATTTCATAATGACAATATTAACTTTTATATTATACAGTGTTAATCTTTCATTGAATTTAATCAGCAATATTAATGTCAATGTTAAACAACAATACGGCATTTCTTGTATTTTAACGATTCATTTAAAAATGTTGAAATAATATTAAGAACACTATTAGTTATGCAGAAAAACATATCAAAAACCATCACAGATCTGATTTGAATCAAATTCTTGGGTGTTAAATCATTTCTTCCCTCTTTAGTATAAGAACTATAATTATAATTTAATTGTAGTTAACAAATGTAGCTCATCCATTGTGATTTTAATCAGTTTGTTTTTTTTCTTATGTATCAAATCTATAAGTCTTATTTGATTCATATGTATTTTAGAGCAAAACAAAAATGACGTTAACTCAAACTACGTGTACTACTGAACTTATAGTTATAACTTATACTGCAAGTTTAAAAAATGAGAAATTGATTTTTATTTGCAAAACTGAAACGACGTATAAATTGAATTTTTAAAAGCACATTAAACACTCGCTGCTCTCACTGGACGACCGTCGTCGCACATCAATACACGTTTATTGTTCCGGAAGCCTTTATTGCGATTGACAGAGTTTTTATAAAGAAGATAGGGGTTTTTTTTATGATATTCTCGTTAGTTTATACGCGTCGAAAATTCACCTTTTCATATCGTTTATGTACAGAATAAATTCGCGAGAAATAAGGTACTGGTGTAAAAAAATCTTCTTAATTTTCATATAACGTCTGTAAAATTTGACGGTTTTTGTACAACACGTGGGTGTATCGGTGTTAAAATAGGCGTGTGTAAGAAACGCGATACGGTTGTTTTTTGTCGGACGGGTAATTTGAACCGCATAGCGATGCGGCGGATAATAATACAAAGAAAAGATACATTATCAATAGCAAAAGAATAACAAAACTCGGAATATATAGTTGTAATGTAAATGTAATATTGACAAAAATATCGACTGGTAAAAGATACTGAAGATGAAAGATAGAGGTACTCGCCAACATAATAGACGGTTAGGTACTGAGAACATTGCATTAAAATATGATATTGAAGAAGCGCCGCGCTCTAATGTGTACAAAAAATTCGCACAAAGTGATGAAAACTAATTTTTGGCGGTGAATTTTTACAGACGACTCTAGAACCCTTTATGTGTACACAATACAAGTGTAGTAATAATGAGTCGGACGTGTTGCACTAGTGAATTAAACATTGCTCGCGTCCTCATGTAACCCCAGTGCTCCATTCTGACAGGCTGTTACTGTCACTTTTCCATTACTCAATACAGAGGATGTATACATATGTACCTTATATACCCTAGGAGATCGTCTGAAAAAAATGCGCTAACCCTAATCGTCGGACCCTTTTACCGTGACACTATATTATATGTTATTATAACGACGAAATCGGATAAGTAAATGGAGAAAAACACATAATCAGTTAGTACCCCTCGCTGAGACGAACCCCTTTCTACGAGACCAAAGACCTCGCAGCGTCATAGAGCAGATTTATAATAACATTATTTTTTATCAAACTAAATTTAAAATGGACGTAAAAAAATTGAATACTTCACGGTTAATAGATAATATGAAGGTAATTATTCTAAAAGAAATAAATTAGCTCTAAGCTATTCTCACCTTGTATATAATTCAACAAAACAAAGTTTATTTATTAATTAATTATTATTCAGTTGCAAATATAATATAGTTTGTAACTATAATATGACATGTGATTAATACAGTATAATATACGACACGATAAAAAATTTGAAAATACAATGACAATGTGATACGTAAAAAAATAATTTCTATGTCAATAGAAAGTTATTTCAACGTATAAGTCTAGATATGAGTTTAAAATAAACTTTTATCTCTTGGACCCAAAAAAATAATTAGTTTATTGATTTTTAAAAATCAAGAGAATATGGTAATTGAAATAAAAAAAAAACAGATTTTTCTATTAGTTTTTACTGTCTAGAAATTTTTGCAGTCTGAAGCTAAGCCTCCTCTCTTGCACCTATGATATTAATATGGTTCTGAAAACTACATAGCAACATAAACAATACTTTTGACATGAAATACATTCACTTAATCTGTGAAGTATGTTTAACGTTTATAACTAAGTCTTTTAGCTATTGTATTCGTCCAACTTAAATTGAAAATAAAAAGAGAAAATTAAGTAACGAGGTTTGAATGTACCGCTATCGTTGAGATTCCACAAAACCTATTACACTGTAAATTACATTACCGGTTCAAAAGGGAAAATATGTATTTAAAAAAAATATAACCCTCGTCGTTGCTCAAGTTATTTATTGCGGAAAAACTGCTAAATGGTTTTCAACCTGCCGTAATGCCTTGAGATTATTACTCGATATTATGTATTTCCATTTCATTAGAACATGATAAACTAAGCAACTCGATTAATAAGATGAATCACAAAATGGCCGTGACATTTTATAACTTAAAAAAATAACATGATAATACTCCATGTTGTAAAACAAAAATCACGCATCAAATAAATGCAGACATCAAAGGTGTTTTCGACCTTTTGTAATAAAAAAACAATTTTTTACCTTCAATATTTTTAGTTAAACAAGAAAAAAATATATAATATTTATTTATGACGGTCGCACATTGAAATCCTTTTACATTCTAGTAATCGGTAAACTAAGTTATGTTCTAGAAAAATGGATATACAAAGTGAATAACGGAAGGTATTTTGTTTTCCTTCTCCTTCACTCTTATACCTTTATAGCTTGTATACTGATCAATTTATTTTCATCTCTCAACAAGCTACAGCCTAGTTTTATACTTTGCCATGCTTTATTAAGTTTACTTTTATTTTTATTTTATTTCCACCCTGTTTCTCGACTACACTATCTTTTATGTTTAATATAAAAAAATCGTTTTTTTTTTTTTTGGACACCTAAACGAAATGACGAGGCATGAAGACTTCTTACACCCTGTTAATTTATTATCAATTGAGTAACTAAATGGTGAAAAAATATCCAAGCGATTTTTTTATGAACACAATACAAGTTTTCTTAAACGTTTATTGGAATTAAGCTACTTGAGTTTTTATTTCTGCAGCCACAAAATGTATTTCATTCTAAAGAGTGCTCTTTTATATTTTATTAATGGAAATACTCCATGTTATATTCGTACAACTCAAAATTAGTTACTTATCAGGAGACGATTTACAAAAATTCTAGTTTTAAGTTGAAAAGCTTTCTAACCATAAATAACGTCAACTTTAATAGAAATAATAATTATTTTTGTACGACGGATTAAAAATAAAAATAGTAATTATTATTCGGTTCTTTTTTATCTAGGTTTGGTTTCAAAATCGAAGAGCCAAATGGCGCAGACAAGAAAAAATGGAAGCTGCCAGGTTGGGCCTCAATGATTACGTGCATTCTACAATGTCAGGATCGCTTGGACGAATGCCCGGCTCTAGCTTAGCTTTACCGGTAGATCCATGGCTATCACCACCATTGCTTAGCGCTCTACCCGGTTTCCTATCTCATCCACAGACCGGTTACCCAAGCTACTTAACTCCTCCTGTGGTGCACAGTCCATCATCAATAAAGTCACCACCGTCTCCTCAACAAATCTCCGTAACATCACCATCTTCCACATCATCCACTACTTCGTCTACCCAACATGCTGCGAATGACCCCAGATCGTCTTCAATAGCAGTTCTGAGGCTCAAAGCAAAGGAACACATGGAGTCTATTACGAAGGGGATGCAAATGGTTTAAAATCTCGTCTTGTATGTACATAAGAGTATTAGAGTTTGGTGTTATTACACCAACACAGTAAAACATAGCGAATTCGAATTTCCGAATAAATGCGGTACGGTGTTTATTGACACTTTGAACAACCAAACCCACCCGATTGTAAACTATTATTAGTAACTTACTTAAATTTTCGATACCCGTGGAATGTTTTCAGCATTTGGTGTCGATTAATCATGTAAAAAGTAATGTAAAATCTGAATATATTATCGTAATATTTTCATGGCATGTATTATAATATTATTTGTTTAATAAACTGATATAAATCATTAATTATGTAACATAACATATCTTAGAAAGTATTGCAAAGTGCAACATTGTCATGTATGTAAATACTATATAGAAATAATAATAAAATTATCGAAAAGGCAAACATTATTAATAACTATAAATTGTATAAATAACTGTTCATAACACCTCAGTATTATTTTAACTGTAAAAATCAAATACGTAATTAGATTGTGCAAAAAATACATGTACACTTTTTGTTACGTAAATATGAAAAAAATTGTGAAAAAAATATTATTACCATAAAAAATTAATAGAAATACTAGATTTAGATATTTTGTTGTTTTTACTGTAATATAAAATGTATTGTAATTTCTTACAATTGTTTAATAATAATGTACTAGTCATTTGGAATCTGCGAGTATTTTATTGAAATAATTATAAAATATACACCATGATTAATTCAACTGCTAATTTATGTTTTAAAATTTAAATAATAAACAAGCGCAAAGACCGGAAGATAAAGGTCTTACTAAAGGTATACTGCAATTTATAGGATAATTAGAATAAAAAAAAATTAAGCATAGGTAATTTATTTTAATGCTATTTTTGTCGGAAAAAAACCGATCTGTCGAAGAATTAAAATTCATTTGTTGACGAAAGTTACGTGAACGTTTAGCTACTTTCCATGTATAATATAAACAGCACCAAACCCAATTAATTACAATTATTTGACAAAGGGCTGTGTATTCTCAGAGATTCTTCATTTATCGTACTCGACTATTCTTCACCGCGCCCCTTTCTGCTGTTTATGGCGTCAACATCACATCAGTAACGTTAAGCTGTCGTTTGGTGTGCTTAAAACTTCTTCATTACTGGGCGGCAAACAGTGAATTAGCATTTTATTAGCTTTTCCCTAGAACCGGAAAAACAACCAGCGCACAGGACACCGGCCTTTGATAACCTTTGAGGGGACTTCGAAAACCAAGTCATCTGGATTAAAAAGCCTTTAAAAGCGGTTCATTCAGACTCCAGGCCATGAAATTACCTCTTCTCGTGGTACCCTCTGCGTGCGTTCGTAAGTAAACTCTGTTTTCATTTTGCTACCGCTGCCACTTTCCGTCAGCCGTTTTAAAACGTCAGTTTGCACCCGCAAACGTTTTGTATCGTTGTGTTTTATATTAAATTTTTAAATTAAAACTATATAACGAAAATAAGAGTATTCATTAAATGCTGAATGGATGGTCAATAATCAGCATTTTTTATTTAATAGATTTAAAGAGGTATTAATATTGCAATCAGCATTAGATTATTTATGGCCAGATAAATTGTTTACAGATATTTTAGTGACATTTTCGTTTGTATCAATATAATATATTTTAATTTATTTAGATAACCATTAAGTTAATAAATATTTAAATCATTTCAATTATTATAAAGCTTCTCAATAATTCATCAAGATTTTATAATGTACAAATTAATATTAAATAATAAATCCAAGTAATTTTTAGGAAGATGAAAATTATTATATCTTGTAGAGTATATATATATATATATTAAGAGTAATATTTCTTAAAAAGATATTGAAAAAACGATACTATGCCAAAAAAAAAAGTGAAGCAATAAAATTTAAATTCAGTATGATTTTTAAATAAAGATAATCATAAAGTCAATGTTGATGAAGTGGCTACTATCAAATATTAAAACTACTTTAAATAACAAACAAACCTAATATATAAACAATAATAGAAATCTTTTTTCATAATTTTTCATTCGTTTAACTCAAAATATTTAAGTCTTTAATATTTATTTAGGTTTAAAAGAAGTTATACAAAGGTCATTTTATTAAGAAATCTTGGTTTGATAAAGGGATAATGGTTTTTTTTATTTACTTTTTAAAGTTATTAACTAAACTTGTATATAGTATAACAAAACCTTACTGAATTTATTCAACAATAATTAAAATTTAATACTAATTTTGTACTGAAGCTTTATTAAGAAATTAATGTTCTTAAACATACAAATTTTCTTTAATTAGGTATTTATTTAAAGTTTTTTTTAACAACTCAATGCACATTAGGTATATTTAAATTGAAGCTATTAAACATAATCATACATAATATTAAGGATGGATATGAATCTATAGATATATCGCATCAAATTGAAAATTGACCAAAAAAAGGAGGTTTCAAATTGTAAAATTGCAAAAAGAAAACGTGTTCTCTTAAAAAAAAAAAAAAACATGCATTAAATATTTATTAGCTGTGATGTGAAGCTGAGAAAGTATTAATTTTACTATTATGTTTTAAATTTATGTGCCAGTCACCACTTTTTTCAGCTTTCATCAGACCGATTTTTTTAACAATACGTCAAAAGATCACAAATCGAATCTAATTATATACATTACCCTAAAAAAAGAAAAAATTTCTCTCGTTCTCCACAAGGATTTGTGTAGGAATTCCCTACACAAATTACGATTTCTAAATCTGTAAAAATCGACATTTTTTTTACTTAAAACTAACTTGACATTTTTAAAAATAGATGTATCAAAACAATTTTTTGTATAAATACCTTAGGTATTTTCTTTCAATTATACATATCATTTTTTGAAAATTGACCTTTTACTTGCCCCGACCAGCGATGAAAATATACGAACCAAAATTTAAAAGTAAATATAAAAAAAAAACTAAAATTTATAAAATATTTTCAATATACAATGTGTTTATCTCATTCGTGTAATAATAGTTAACAGATGATTCCGTAATAAATAGCTGCTAATTTTTTTTTTTTTTTTAATAGTCAGTGGTTTATTTATATATTGGAGGCATAGCTGATAGCTTAAGTTTAAGAAAAAAAAATAAGTATTGTTACCAATCCTATTTTAATAAGTAATAATTTTATCGAATTTCAAAGGCTACTCTGGAAATTAATTATTAAGCAATTAAGCAATTTTTTAAAAAAATCATAAATTATTCACTTTGTTCGAGTACCTCGGTAGAGTATATATTTAACTGATTTCAACAAAATGTATTTAATTTTAAGATTAAAAACCACCAAACGTTATTTTTTTTCATTTACACGTGTACAAAATTCACCTCCTTATTCACAATTAAAATGATCTTTTTATTTTCTTTAACATTATAATAAGACATTAAATTGAAAATATGTCTTAGATCATGAATTTTTCAATCTCATTATTAGATACTCTTGTTACAGTTTTAGATTACATAACAATTTTAACCCAGCAAAATATAACTATTTACTTAAGTGAATAGGCTAGAGCAAATTTGTCCTAGAAACTTAAATAATTTGTTATTTTTTCACGTGACAACACATTATATGATAGCACGACGTAATTATCACACTGTAATTTCATACTACGTTTACAAATAACATTTATAACATTCATATTTTAAGATATTAACATAATTCTAAAAAGACGAGTAACGATAATTAAAAAAAAAAAAACAGTGGAATACTTATTATAAGTGTCAGAATTATTCATTTTTTTTAGTAAATCAATACTTAAAATTTTGATACGCGTTTACCATAGAGATAACTAGGTATATAACCATTTAAAATTTTTTTAATGATTTCTCCGTAAAGATTATAATATATAAATTATATAATATCCATTTTATTTCAAAAATTAATATCTACGATAAGTATTCATATATTATTGATGTTACTTTTGGAATAATTTATAAATCCTTTGTACAAATCAAACACTATCTACAAATTCACATCGAATCATTTTTTATGAAGTAATTTGAACCACTGTCAGATATCATCTTTACTATTTATACGCCGCGTCACGACTGTGCTGCAACCCCAATTAACTATGTTAATAATACGATATTATAAAATCAATGTCAATTTTTGAACTTTTTATCAAAAACGTGTAAAATCTCTTTAAATTAAAATAGGTCCTTCGATCGAAGTATAAAAACCTAGTAAAATTAGTAATCGACTAGCTAAGTATACTGATTGTTTACCGATACTTAGCAACTTTAAGCCATTTTGCGAATGAAATTAATGGTACTGTTTTATATGTAATAAAGCCATAGACTATTTAAGCTGTTTACGGTTCTCGTTATTAGTGACCCTGTTTTTCAAAGTATTTTACTATTAATGTGCATTTAAAAGCTCGATAATTAGCAAACATCTTGCGTGTTAGAATTAATTCGAAACCTATGTACGTATTAACTATTTTATACCTACTGTGAGGTTGCGTGTCAGCAGTTTTACTACGACCTTTAACTAAACAATAGGCGTTTAAATTCAAATCCTATTCAGTAACGTCGCTCTATTATTGAAACTATACAGTTTCAATTATTTCGAATTAATATTAAGTCGAAATAATTTTTAAAAGTCCAAAATATAAATAAAAGAGCTATAAGAAAAATTAGAACTATGTTTAATTTAAATTGTATAACAAGTAGATTCTCGATTGTTTGATTTATCCGTTTCGAGTCCAAAAACAATACTTTTTAGTATTTTGCGAACTCACGTAGAATAGTTAGAGCTCGAGTAACTACTTACTACGATAAAAATAGCCTACAAAGTGACATATTTGCAACAAAAAGATGCCATTACTAAAGTCATTTAAAGTATCGGTTAAATTAAATAAATTATAATTGATTTTTTGCGTTCCATAATTTAAACAATTTTATGCCATAACTTTCAAAATTATCATATAAACATAAAATTCTTTATAATTAATCAAAGAATAATACTATTCTTTCATTATTATTTTAATTTAAACACAGTTTATAGTTGATTATAATTAATTATGAGGATTAATTAGAGATGTCTACTTTATTGTTAAATAAAATTCATTTTGAAAATATTGTATTTTTTCAACCATTTTTAGATATTTTAATCGTTTGCACTCGTATGATTTCTAGAATATCGACGATAAAGCAACATAATAATCTCCGTAATCGATTTGCCTTAAAAAATACAAAATTCCTATGTAACATTATTAGACGTGAAAATATTTTGGACAAGTTTTAAACGAGAACCTTCCGTGAAACAATGTCTAATACTCGTCTGGGACACTTACAAAAAGGAAATAATAACGGCGTCGTCACCACTACGATAAGGTTAATCTAATAATACTAAGCACGCTACGATTATTACCGGTGCTTACTTGGTAAAGTTTTCACGCAAGAACAGTCACATAAAGGGCCGATATAATGCTGATTATAATAGCAACTTATCGTATATGTGGGTGTTATAGATACTTTACCATAATAATCTTTATTTACATACATGTAACACTATTACAATTTATTCAACTTAACAACAATAACAGTCTCATTATTAATATAAACTATTTGATTCAACTAATTCCATTTAAAAAATGTTCAATGTATTAAGTTGAAACATTAAAGTTTATACGTTAGCGCAAAAATTCCTTTAAAAACATTTTATCGCTGAACCCAATTGCTAATGAGAATCATATTTAGGGCAGAATTTTAAAAAAGGATTATTGTCTATAATGAACCATCCCGGGCGATCAGACAAACATTTGAATTGTAAAAAAAAGAAAATGTGTTCTCTTAAAAATAGAAAAACATTCATTAAACATTTATTAGCTGTGATGTGAAGCTGAGAAAGTATTAATTTTACTATTATGTTTTAAATTTATGTGTCTGTCACCACTTTTTTCAGCTTTTATCGGACCGATTTTTGTAACAATACGTCAAAAGATCACAAATCGAATCTATTTAAACACATTACTCTCGAAAAATGAAAGAATTTCTCTCGTTCTTCACAAAAGTGGGAAATCCCTCCAAAAATTACGATTTCTCTGACAAACACTTGAATTTATATATAACTTCAACAAAATTATACCTAGTTTATGAGATTGTATATATTCTAACTGCTAATTCTTGATTTTTCTAACGTCTGGTAGAGAACGCCTTTAGCAAAAACCTAGTGGACCAGTTGTCACAAACACCGTTGATTATATTATATCGTGTGACAGACAGCCGATCTCTAGAGTCTTTGCTTTTCTCACCCCCTTACCCACCCAACACGGCAAATCGATGACCTCTGTGTCAATTGTCATCCGTGAACATCGTCAGTAAGTCAATTGTTTTGTGTCATACTTTTTTTATAGCAAGCACCTTCGCTTGAATAGTAAATTTTTCGACTATTGTACGCCGTTATTTTTTATTATTTATTTTTTGCACCCTTGTGCTCAAAGTTCTCGTGCCCACGCCACCAGTGATTGGGCCCTGACCATCACTAAATAATTTCATTGCCGTAGTCACTTTTCATCTTCAATTACGTGCCTGAATCTACACTCTGACTCGTGGTACTCAAATGTTCGACACCATTACCACAAGGTCTCATACAGTCCACTTATGAATATCAACAACTTTATCTATTCAACTGAGTTTTTATATTATTTTTTAATGTTATTTATTATTATTTTAATTGAGTTTAATGGCGCTTCGTCGGTCATTAGTATTTAAGCGTACCCGTTACCCCTTAAATTAAAAATACTCTTTGAAGTACTTCTAATGTATGTGGTTATTTGTTATTTAATTATTGTATACTCTCGTTACTTATTGGATGTGCGGTTAGCCGTCGTCCTCCCAGGTGACCCCTCTACAGCTTCAATAATAGCGATTTAAACAAGCTTAAAGTAAAACGGTATTCTAGTGCGGTGCACAATTAATCATCCTACGGTCTAGATGCTTCGTACGAAACATCTAAAAATGTTTAAATGTTTCTAATTAGATATTTTACTTTTTTTTAATTAAATTGTAGTTTTTGAATAAATCGCTAAGAAATAAGTGACATTCAACATATAGATAGTCTAAATTAGGCAATATTCAGTAATCTAATACAATCAATCGATTATATTAAAAATAATTTAAAACTTACTTGTTGATGACGAATAACTGAAAAGTTACATATCAAAAACTAAATTTGATTACTTGTAATAATAAATACCATCGTTTAATTAATTGTTGGAGATACGAGAAATAAAACACTACTAAGAAAACTAGAAAAAATAAATAACATTTACAAAACGAATTTACTAACTGTTTGGTGAATATTGTATTGGTCCAACATGTTATAAAATGTCTTCGATGAATGCTACCAGGTTTCAATTGTTATCGCCATTCCATCGGTAAGATAAGGTGGTCTTAATTCTGATATTCTCTTGGGGGATATTGACTACTTGATTTTAATCTCTTAAATTGCCACGAAAATTTAATAACCTTTAACAAAATTTGATTTTTTTTATACTTTAATAACATTTCATAAAACAAAATGTTTTAATATAAAATTAATAATTATTAACTAGATCGTGTGAGCTATAATTCTGAAATTGTATAAGAGGCGCGCTCTATGACCAAAAAATATAAGCATTTGAACAAATAGATAAAAATTTGCATACAAATTAATATAAATACTGTGCCTATTAAGTTTATCTTAAAAAAAATATTCCAAATATTATTCCAAGTTTTTAATATTTTAGTACATTAATTTATGGTTAAAAGATTTTACTTCACAATTTTGAATTTCGTGTACTAGTGTATCAGTTACCCTAAGAGCATTTTTGATAGAAACTAGATAGCGCCCCGAGTAATAGTAAATGACCAAATTTTTAGTGCTACAAATATATTTTGAAATAATAATAAAAAATTAACATATAAATTTAATTTAATTACTGTGGAAGTAGCGAATTTTTACTTTTTTAAATATTGGGTTTTGTATAGTCTAACCAAGATAAAAAAACGTTATATTTATAATGTTTAAAACGAAAAATGTTGTCAAAACGTAATAAAAAACAAATGATATAAGTAAATGTAAAATATCATTAAGTATAATAAAACTTATAACACATAATAATTATCAAAACAAAAATAAATTATTTTCAAACATTATATTTGAAAAAATTTTAAGTAAGAAAAAAGTAGTCATTTAGCTACATTAAACGCTGCTTATGGTAGTGAACTGTATTTTGTACCCTTTTAAATATTTTCACATTATAGAATAATTTTCCACATTTTTTAGGGCTATCTCCCTACTCTCCCATTAGCTGCTATTATGCTTAAATATCAATTTTTATTTCAATAACCAACTAGTATATGAAACTATAACAGGCTTAATGTTATAAAATAACATGATATTTGTTATACAATTAATAATTTTTTATTATTTATAAATTTACGCTATATTGTAACGGCAATTGTTATTGTACTATTTAAATTATTGTAACTTATCTTATCTATTATGTAATGAATAAAGTAAGTATCTGATAGATATTTCAAGTATAGCCACAATTTGTTGGAATCAAGAAGGGATTTAGCTTCTCTTAATTTTGTTGTAGCAATTATGAAAATTACAAATAAATTTTTATAGAAATACTTTTGAGGCGAAAAATAAAGCTAGATTCTCCAAAAAATTTGTTTAAATTACGCCTATAACTTAAAAACTTACAACTTCCAAGAAAAAGTTGATATTTTACGACTGTTTATGATAATATTTATATAATGTATTTTTATTGTGAATAAATATTAAAAAATAGTTCTTCTCACTGACGTCATTTGTTAATCTTAGTTTTTTTCTTTAACTAATATATTAGTATAATGAGTTCTGTATGAAAATATAATTATTTTTATAACTTAATTGCATAAAAATGTTATTTTTTTATTTAAAACTGATATACTGAACTATATATTTATTTCATACTAGTATTCATTTTTCTTGTAAAAAACCTGTTTGTATTCATATCGGCTAAAATATAAACTAAATTATGAAATAATTTAACTATTTTTAAATGAACCACATATTTGAACATTTGTCAGTATAATGTTTCATTTTATTGAGCATTTTATTTTATTTTGGTTTAGCATTTACCGCCATGACTGATAATATCAAATATCATTCATAATTTTAAATCGAATAGTATGCTTCTGGAGTCACAATAAATGTCTCCAGTGTGTCTGCAATATGTGGTTTTGAACTTCGGGTGGTCTTATAATTGAAGGCGTTGTAAACACATGTTTATTGGCACCACAAGATATCTATTATTTACGGTACATTATACACAATATATTTTTTGTACACATGTCCGTATCCTTGGATGAATTCAAGCCGGTATAGGATCAAATAAACGTTGTTGACCAACACGAAACCAACCCCTAGAACCTTTACATATGCATTATAATAATTGTAATATTATGCTATTTTGTTGTATGGGTGAGAATACGTTATTATTATCGTCACTTTACTATAATAAATGCACAGAAAAGTAAAGGTATATGACCACCAGGTGTTATTTAAATCTATATGTATAGCCAACAAGCAACATCTCAACTCTCAACATACACAAGGTGACGAGTGAAATCATCCTCCAAGATTATAATAATGTGTATCCCATCGTGTATAGATGATTATTATTTGACAAAGAATGCAAAATTAGTATGGCCGGATTGGCATAAGAAAAGATATGAACACGCGGCCCCTTTTGAAAAAGTAAGGTCATTATTGTCCCATCACAGATTCTTTAGACCTATTTATATGGACCCGATTTGGCGGCTACGCTAAAAGTAAATTTTAGTTATATCGATATCATACGAAATATTTCGATATTAGGATATTGTGGTATCTAATTATATACCATTATAAATAAAAATTTACAATAAATTATATTTTAATAAACTAAAAAAATATTCTCTTTTTGATAAATTGTTATCCAAACAAAGACAATTTTTTTTCGTAAAATTTTGTTAAAAATAAACTACTTTTTTTTATTTATTTTAATAATTAAAAATAATAATCTTAGTTGAAAACACATTCAGGTTTTATCGAAATTTTCTCATCTCAATACAATTTTCGAATAAAAATGATTTTGTTTGAACATTTTTTTTTTATCTATTAGGCGCTTGATAAATTTACAAGAGCCACGAATATTAAATATACCAAAAACATGTTTAATGTTATGTGGCAGGTATCTCATGTGACCACGGTAAACAATTATATTTTTCCTAATCCAGTCTGCGGGCTTATTGTAATAATTATAATCGCGTTTTGAATAAGCGTCGCCACGAATAGAGTTCAGAGCGGTGAACAGCGTGGGATTCGCAACGGACGGCCGCCGCCACCGCCGCCGCTATAGAAGCAGTCGCCACCGTTAAGTATCCCGCGGTTTTGCCAACCAATTAGGCGGCATAGGTTCGATAAAGACCACCAGATTATAATACAGACATGGAAATAATATAATATACTACGGTTGATTAACAACATTATAAACTAACGGTTGCCTTTGTCCCTTCGTTTTTAACATATATTCTTCACCGTTAATATTTTACAATAATTATTTTTCAATCTCACTCATCGACTTCACCGCACCCCTTAATCGGACTGTTAGTTGAGTTAATAATCAAGCGAAATATTATTCACGTTAAAATTAGCGACACAACTTATCGTTAATGAACTTCAGACGATTTTTGCCAGCATACCGAGAAAATCGATAGGTCAGTCACCAATTATTGTTTTTGTCGAATTAACCGTTCCATTTGTATCAAACTCAATTTTCCGTGTAATTACAAATGCCGAACACAAAAGAGTTTTTATGCTCGAGATTTATAATGAGTACATAAAATGGAACGGCAACCGCTATATCCAATGCGTATATTGTTTCTAAGTGCCCTTTAGAAACCTTTGATTCCGCGCTAATGGAAAATGGTTTCCTTGAGCTTTTTTTTAATCACGCCAGTGTTTCTACACACCTTCCTCGCCTTCAACTGTGTAATACTATTACTCTTTACTCACTTTTATTTTGTTACTACGTATGCACGAACAACAAGTTTTAACCTAAGACGTCGATTTTATTAAATTGCATTGATATAATGAAAGTATTACTTTATAAAACTTTGGTTCTAATACATCCTTAAAAATACAGGTGTAGCTTTATCTCAAAATGTTGAACTAATGCAACTATGATTTCATTTAATATCAAGTGCATCTTTAAGGAAGGTTTATGAGCCAATTCCCTTACCATCCTAATTACAAAACTTTAAATTTTTTTCTTTAATAGTATCAAAATAGTTTTTTATTAAATTTTTTAAGGTTGCAAAAATAGTCATATAACCCTCAATAAAATCTATTTAATTTAACTACCTCTTATCCCCAAGAAGTAAACTAGATGTGCGCCTGTATTTTTTCAAAACCTTATGATCAACTGAACAAAATACTAAAGGATACAGCAAATATGAAATTATTGATACGGAATTTGATTGCAAGGAATTTTTGCCAACAAGGCGTAATATTATATTAAGTATTATTATAAGATATTCAGTGGTTAAAATGAATTATCCATCATATGATTGATTATGTATATATGTTAAAATTTACTATCATATATCGACATAATACTTTCTATACAAGTAAAACGTAAGTATTGATATAATATATTCCACATATTATTCAAAATAAATAAATTTATTATAACCGTAATCATAAGAAATACTAATAAATAAAGTTTCACTACAATACAATATTCAACATGATTATGGTTATTTAAACTATTTTTTTACTAGTGCATGTAGCCGACTAACATTTAGGATATATAATAATAATATATAAATTTAAAAGGTAGTTATTGTGTTATTGTAATAAAACTAAGCCATTACATTTTATTTAACATGATAAATAAACTATTCCTATTATTTTTTAAATATTATAGATTTGTCTACTATCATTTTAATCATTAAATTATTAAAATAATTGTACAGCTTTATTACTAAATTTTAATAACAAAAGTTTTACAGTATTTTAAATAAGTTAATAAATTTATTAAAATAAGTAAATAAATAACTTATTAATTATAATTTTGAAGAACACATTTAATTACAATATAAACATAAACAAATAATTAAATAATTGAAAAAGTCAAAATGAAACTTAACATGAAATAATAATAATTATTATTTTACTATTACTATTATTATTATATAAATTTTCAAAAATTTGACAAAGTAATATTGGAGACCGGTCTGTATCTAGTTACTATTATCACAATAATGTAAGGGTATTTAAATACTCAGCATAGCTTCATGTCAGGGTTAATTATTAATTCACAATTTTCTAGCGGATCAACAACTTAATCAGTCTTAAATTTTTTTTAAATTTTTGGCTTAGTAAATTTTCGAGTACTCATTACAGTAGCTTTTATACATTTTATGTCTTTAACAATATCACTATTATTTCAATTTTATCGTTAAATTTTATTTTTCGTAATAAATAAGCTTGATTTAAAGCAAGTTTTTTAATCTCTTTAAGTTTTTTTTCAAAAGCAATTGTAATTTTTTTTTAACTTATTTTTTTATAGCATCATCAACTTTAGTAAAAATTAATAATAAAATATGAGGTTGAAAATTACTTATGTAAACTTGTGTAATATTATCGAAGTCTATAAGATTTTTTAATTGAAATGAGGCTTTATGTTTTCAGGCGAATTACCAGATAATGATGTCTTGTATACATTGCTTATAGTTGATATATTTGGATTTCCCTTCCAAATTTTTCTAGGGCGGCTATTATCACATTCATCTAACATGTCTGCAAAATTTCTCTTGCGAGAACGAATTTGTTCTGAATGGCTGCAAGACATCAGAATACTGTTATTCTCATAAACTGCATTAGCATATTTAATTTTGTAAGCAATTTCGAAGTCTTTAAAACTGACATATATTGCAGGTTTTACGTAATTAATTTTTATTTGAGTAGACGATAATCCTATCATATATTTTGTATCCAAACTATCTTTTGTGGTTACATTATCAGTAGTATTTAAAAACTTGTCCTGTTTAGGAGTTAACATTAAATAATCATGATGAGAAAGTATGCTAGTGGGTTTTATAGTCGAGTAAATGTTTAAAGTATAATTTATATGGGATGTCAAAATCCCTGATTTGACGAATTTTGATGACCTTTTATAAAAATTATTTTCGTTTTTATACTTTTCGTTACAGTTAAGATTTACCATCTCCAAGTTATGCAAACAGTTAGATTTTTTTGAGCGGCTGAAAAAAAATTATTAAATATTTTACAGAAACTGATTTTTTTATTTAATTTAATTAAAGATTGCAATTTTATTGAACTAGTAACTTACATTTTATTTCATAAATATAAAAATTAATGATATAAGAGTATATAATAAATATATGCATAGATCATTTCATATATAAATAATTTCTTTAAGTTAGTTTTTTACCATGGGGCCGTTATAAACTAAAGCTCATAATACATACATTTTATGAGGTTTTTATTATTTATTGTGATTAAAAATCAAGGTTTGAAATTTCCAGCTGGTTTATTATTGTAAAGTAATTCCTCTGAGAGAATAATACCCAGCCAACAAAAAAATAATTAAAAATTAACTATAATTTCAAGTATATAATACAACTTTTATTTGAGAATAGATTATATGTTAATAATATTGTAACAGAATTTGTAATAAATTGCTACTAAACATTTTTATATTTCAATTTTCAATTTGTTTTTGTATAAACCCAAATTTGGATTACAAAACTATTAGTATATAAATATAATTTGCATTTCAGTAAAAATTTTATTTATTATAAAATTAAATTACTTACTTAACGAGCCTATATTTACTATGTCCCGAGTTATTAATTCAAGAACCAAACTATGAGATTTTTTATTGTTATTTACCAGTACTAGTTTGCAATACTTTATAATAATACAATGATTCACAAAGTAAAACTTTATAAAACCTATTAGGTTAACATCAGATTATTATCAATCAAAATAAATATAATTTAAAAAAATAATTTAACTTGCCTAGAGTGTAGAAAGTATAGAACTAACTAAAAATTAGGTAATAGTTTGTTTATTTTAAATGTAAAGTTCAAAATTTCACTTGGAAACAAATAATATTATAACAATTGTATCCAAGTAAAATATATTTTACTATTAAAAACATTTTAATAATTATATATTAAAAGGAACAATAGGAAATTCTTAAAATTATCATGTTAAATTATGAGGACATTATTATTTTCTAAGTAATTACATAAAGTTGTATTTAAGTATATTTAAACTAAATTAGTTATCTACAAATAACTAATTTAATTACTAACTACTTAAAACTATATTATATGATATCATTTTAAAAATAAAAAGATTTATTTTATGATGTATCTATTGAAGAAATACAATTAAAAATACATAAAACTCATATAATTATCAATTAAATGGTTTTAAAATGACCCAAATATACAAAAAATGCACTAAACATTTTAATCTTTGAAGTGCATGATATATGAATTGAATTTTGTACTGTATGAGCTATGAGCTACAGTAATAAGAAAATAAAATTTATTTTATTTATATTTAATATAAATAGTAAAAAATCTTAGCCATATCAATTTTCCTTATGACATATTCAAAATTGAATTACATTTCAACATTTATTACAGTTAATAGTTAAAAAAAAAGAAATAAGGAATCTATTAAGTTCTTGAGTATTACTACACTTATTTTCATAATAATATTACAAAAATAGTAACCAGGAAAAAACAGTAAACATAATAATTTTAACCATTTATATACACGAAAAAAAATATAGCATTGGTATGTTTGTGACACTGGCGACATAGAAATTTGATAATAGTTATCAGCAGTTCAAGTCAACGGCAAGCGGCTTAAGCAACCGAATAAAATTCACTAGTTTATCACATATTTAGATAAAATTTTCTAATTTTAAAAAGGTAACATTATAAGAATTTAATATATTAAAAAAATTCAAACTCTCAGTAAATTTCTTAGTCAAGTTCTAAATATTTTTAGTGTTAGTACTTTTAGCATAACTAAAATTAACTTAAATATTTATTTATTTTTTCTTATTAGTTGTTCCTTTTTTGCAGTTTCAGTATGAGTCGTAAAGAGGCTTTAACACAATTTATTCAACAAATACATGGTCGGCCTGTTGTTGTAAAGCTTAACAGTGGAGTTGATTATCGAGGTATGTATAATTTTACTAAGCATTATGCTTTAATTAATTAATTTAGATGTTCATCATTCTTATTTTATTATGTGTTAATAAAAATCAATTAAATAAGATCAACATATTTTTTTATTATCTAAAAACTATAATAATTTTCCAGTACTGTAATAATTTTTTTGTTGTATTTTTTACTTTACAAGTTTTTTTAATTATTAAAAATAAATAAGCTAATTAAGTTAATTAAATTTTAAGTTCGAATAGATATTATTGATGTATAAATAATTATAATTATAAAAGTAATTTTTAACTCTTACTCTGCTAAAGACTCTTTCTGTTAAATAGTTAATAAAAATACAAGTCTTAAAATTTAAAAAAAAAGTATTGGTTTAATTTGTTGTTTTCATAAATTGTTTAGGCATAAAATAATTATTCTTGTATATAAGTAAAAAAAAAATTAATTAAATATAGGTGTAATGGCATGTATTGATGGTTACATGAATATTGCATTAGAACAAACTGAAGAATACATAAATGGAGAGTTGAAAAATAAATTTGGCGATTCATTTATTCGTGGTAACAATGTTCTATATATAAGTACACAAAAAAGAAAAGGCGTGTAAAATGTATTTATAGCTACTTTAATATAAAGGAAGCTAAAAAACTTTTAGATGATATATTTACATTGTAAGCTAATAAATAAAAATTAAGTACAAAAATTACAAAAATATTATACTAAACTATTTTTTCTTATATCTTTTATTTAAGTAATTTATTGATATAAACAGAAAAAGAATGATATTACATGTATTTTTAAAAATCACATGATGCTAAATGCAGGATTTTTAAAAAGAGTACATCACAAAATCTGGTTGATAATAATGGCCTTAACAATATTTTATTTTTGCGATGAAATAATTTTTTTATCTCATCCAATTAATTTATCCAGTTTTCTGTAAAAACCATTTTATAGTTTGAAATATATTAATATAGAAAATACTTCCAAAAAAAAATATAACATCTGCTTAAAAGTTATAGTATGTTTAGAAAACTCTAAATGACTTTAGATAGCTCTTAATTCATTTTCAATATTATTAGTTCAATTATTTTTATAATTGAAGAATATACAGTAGGAGGTAGAAATATATATATAACAAGTATGATGTTGAGTTTTCTTATATCAAAATTAATTTTAGATTGATATTTTATAATTTATTTCAGTATTTACATAAATAATATTACTTGGTATATTAATGCAATATTTTTTATATAATTAATTTATGCACTCTTTAATCTTATAATGTAAAAAAAATTGATCACTTGTGGCTAGTTAATTAAGTAAAATTAAATATGTGTCAGTATGTGTTTAGCGTTGATAATGGTAACATTGTTTCCGAAATACGTATCCGCGACTTTTCATTAATTTTTTTGTGGCTTTTGAGTTTAATATTTTTAATATTTTTTAGTTTTTTTAAATTAATAATATTTTTAATATAGTTTTAATTTTACTTATAATGTAAAGTTTTAATTAAGTATATATTTTCAGTTTTTAGTTAATTTACAAAGATAAAAATAAAGAACATAAAAATCATAATTTCTAGTATTACAAGAAAAAAAATTCTTCTGTTTAATTATACGAAGTAATTGATTTATTATAAATCATTCGTTTACTTTCAAAATAAATAGAGTATTAGAAAAAAAAATGTTGATTCATTTTAGTTACATAAAGTTTTTAATTTATCAGCTAATATTTACTTTTTAGAATCATCCCTTAAAACTTAAAGATGTGTTAATTTAATATTTTTAAATGGCAATATACATGTTTAATTAGCTTATAAAATAGGATATAATTTAATTAAGAAAATGACTGGTCGATAACAACTGATGGACCAGTATTTCAGAAGTTATTAACAATTTAATGTAATGACTGGAAATGAGGAGTGGGTGTTGCTATTTTTATCAATAGTCATTTCCATACTCTTCGTCCGACCTAGGTATAAAAATAAGAATAACATCCTTAGTATCCATTGTAAGTTACCATTAAAAAAACTAAGTTGATACCCCTTTATAAAAGGTTTTGCTCTTTATATTAAAATTTGCTTCTAATAATTTTTAACTATAATAATAACCTCCTTAATCTGACTTTGAAAGATGACGTTTAAGATAAATGCAATTATGATATTTATTTATAATTTTTGGGTAACTTTTATTATCATAAAAAATGTGTATTGTTACTGATAATAAATAAGCTGTTTTTCTAAGGTTTTCATTCATATAATTTTCAGCTATCGTTAATTTAAAAAAAAATAATTCGTGATATATCAAGAATGTGACACAATCTTTATTTATAATATATCGACGATCTATACTCTCTATACATTAAGTATTTTTAAGAAAAAATAATTCGTACAATTTTAACGAAGAGTGTGAAAGACATTATTACCATTTTTATTTTTATTTCTCTAAATTGCCTATTGAAAGTTCTTGAAGTGTATAATTTCACATAGGTACTCTTTAATGTTTTCTTTATAACATTAACTGAGTTGCTTTTACATAACTAAACCTAAGTTCAGAAACATCTCACACGTGACTGGCAACAATTCAGTATGTATTCACACATTATTCTGCATTATTAGTTCACTTCGGTCGCATTTTCAATGAAAAAACGATATAAAATGAAGATTCTTTATTCAATAAAATAAATTAAAATATAATGCAAGTCATTTTTATATTATAAAACAATGATTCTAAACTTTAACTTCTAATTCGGAACTTTTTTTATGTCAATTAGTTGTATTATTCAAATTTGAAAGTTATAATAGAGAAATAATAAAAAAAAAAAAATTGTATGTATAACATTAATTTTAATAACACATAAAATATCAAAAAATATTAATTAAAGAGTATCTAATCATTAATTAGTAATGAAAATTTAAATAAATATTCAAGCTACAAAACTATATTTATTATAGTTATCAAATATTTGAAAAAAATTACTCATTATAGTCAATTTCGTTAAGTCTGTGGTGACTTATATAACAATATTAAACAATATTCAGGTATTAATTAGTTATATAAATATTTTTCCCATTAAATTTCTCCCTTATATCAACTAAAGCAAAACATTACTTTAACACGCAAAACAACTTTTGTATTGAATATCCATCACTTGCAGCAGTAGAAATATTAACGGACAGATTTTTGCTAATTATCCGAAGAACCTAAGATTGTATCGAATGTACCTCATGCTGAGCGATTCATTTATTAGCGCAGCTTTCATTACTTCATGTATCTATCGACAATAATGAACGATTTTGCCGATCGAGAGAGAAACGTTCTCATTCAGGCACAGACTTGTCATTTACCATAAATCTTGATGGTTGCAATTATTTNAATGTACCTCATGCTGAGCGATTCATTTATTAGCGCAGCTTTCATTACTTCATGTATCTATCGACAATAATGAACGATTTTGCGATCGAGAGAGAAACGTTCTCATTCAGGCACAGACTTGTCATTTACCATAAATCTTGATGGTTGCAATTATTTTATTGTACAAAAGAGTTTCGCTTACTATTACCACTTGTTATTAAGTTGTATAATTGACGTACAATTTAGTTAAAAAACTTTGTAACGTCATACTTACCATAATACCATGGTCGTATTGTCATTTATTTCCTTATAATAAATAATGAATTATAATTGTTACGAGATTTATATACTTTAACTTTATAAAATCGTACTCTTGTAAATTTAAGTTAGATTAGTTAAAATTCATGAAACAACTAAAATAATATTCTCATCCTAGATATGGACAAAACACTAGGGGTCTATTTTTATTGACATAAATCAAAATAATCTAGCTTCATTAAAAAATATTTTTGTTTGTTTTAATAAACAATTATTATTATTAGTTTTTAAGCTTACGAACACCGATAAATTAATTGAAAACAAAATTACACCTACTATAATTATTTTACTCTTATTAATTTTTAAAGGTAAAACAGTATTGATTAATAAAAAATATATATTTTACATAAAATAGTGTCATAATTAGCTTTACTTAAATTTTACTATTAACCAGTACAATTTTCATAAAATGGGACAATATCCACAATTGTATAATTTGTAAAGTTTAATTAGAATTAAATTGTAGCTGGAATCGGCTGCTATAAATATTACTTACTTTTTAGGATTTTGATTTCAACACATCCTACATAACTCTAGTTAAGTTGTGGTACAATATAAAGTTAAGGGTAAACATACTTATTTCTATACATCCTAAAGTTGTTTTATTTAAACATTTAGTGTATTGTAAATAAACAGTCTAAGTCTTCGTTTTTATGCTATGCGTAAATGAAAACAGTATTTAATAAGCTAGTAGAGTGAAAATATAATATATCAGTATAAGAGACGATAGTACTTTGACGTTTTGAAATCCGTTTTAAATTGAAACCCTTAAACCCTGTTGAGTCACCAAGTGAGATGAGGTTTCAATATACTCCAGAAAAATACATATATCAATATACGTCTGTAAATACTTTGACTTTAATATACGTTCAATCAGTAATTTGCTACATTTTTATGATGTTTAAAACAGACGTTATCAGATTGCATTAAAATAAGTTTTAAATCAAAAACACCAGAAATACACTTAAATTTTATTTCTGAAAATATAAAATTATATTAATAAAAAAATCTATTATAAAATTATAAAAATACGTGTTTGGATAGAACACTAAATTATTATTTTATAACCCATATATTTGTAGTACTACAAATCATGAAATAAGTGTTGTAAATGACACTCTGAAATATTGTAAGCACTCTCACTAATAGCATTAATTTATATTAAAATACATTGCAGTATGTATTTTTTGAAAGTCTTTTATTAATTAATTAGAGAAGTTCTGGTAAAACGCTAAATTCCACTATAAACGTCATCAAGCTAAATAATACACAATATTCATAGAAAACTCATAACCTTGAATGGTTTAGAGTTTTTTTATTTTAGATATAAGGGCGTCATAACATTTTTTACATAGAAGACTAAAAATCGGAGCCCTTGAATATTACAAAGCTAAAATAGTGAGTAAAATTATTTTTTTATGTGATTTTAGTGGTGATCCGATAGTTTATAAACTTAAACCTTGATAATGCATTTTTTTTTAAGAAAAAAAAATTTTTTATTATTTTTAGTTTTGATTTCTAATAAGAATTTGGACAACATATTATGATATTATAAATAGTATACTAAATTATAGTTTATATGATTTGTTATAATTTTTTTTATTTATTGCATTAATTTTAAAAAAGTACCTTATCTTTAACTTGAAAAAATATCTAATTCAATTTATGGGACTTACAAAGCAAAATAAGGTTTGTTAAATTGAAAATTAAAATTTAGAAATATAAAAATGAAGCACCAAATAAAAATCAAATTTAATTTTTGTAAAAACTTGAATGCAATTTTACTATGGTCAATAAAATTTTCTGCGCCGCAATTAATAATATAATAACTAAACATATTACTTTGGTATAAACCCAAAATCTGAAATTAATAATAAACGATTATTTTAAATCAATTTATGAAATAAAATATCTACTCTTAATGATCTACAATAATAATATAATTTTTTAGAACATAATTATCTTGAGAGATTTTATTAGAAAAACAAAATGATACTTTGCTTTCTTGTATTTTACTGAAGGTGTTTTGATGCCAATGGATATTAGTACTTAAATTAATTAGTGTTTTTGAAAGCATGTACGTAATGTACAAGACTTTTGCAAAATAATTTATAAACTAAGATTTATCGTTCACGTTTTCACCTGTCTTAGTGTAGATGTTATGAAATAAATTTTAATAATAACGCCAATAACTATATTAATATTTTACAAATGGTTGGTAGGGGATGGTGAGTTGTCGTTTTTTTATTTTGATTTAATTAGTAATGACACGCGACGGAGATATTGTTCATGTTTTGATATACGTCACACTAAATAGAAAAATAAATAAAAGTATCTAACATAATTGACACAAAACGACCGTTAACCTGTAATAGAAGTGTGGATGTCACGTATGTATAAAGACGACGCCTTGCAGCAAATATAAATCTAATAAAGTTTTACTGATTTATTTCGTAGCCCGGAGGTGTTTGGCTCGACGGTGTCTGGTCGAGTAACCGCGGTGTGTATGTGCACTGGACTGGGAAGGGGACTATAAGTCACATCAAGACGAATCATTTGCCCAACTATTCCAAGTGTAATATAAAATTGCCTGAAAAGCCTGCGTTAGTATATACAATTGTGCGTGTGTGTGAGCGTGGAAGTCAGACCGAGACAGTAGCTGTGGTCCTTATTGAATCTGAGTTTGTGTACACAGCACCAGGGGCCTATATACAATTTGCCGTGTAAACTTTAATGAAACCTCCCCGACGACTATATATTTTGTATTCTTTTTTCATCAACTCGCCGCCGTTAAACCCTTAAACCATCCGTTTATTAAAACTTCTTCATCTTTTATTCGATAGAAAACCGATAGTCATTCGAGAAAAAAGCAAACACAACCCAGCAACTCCTTTTTCTCGACCATCTAAGCTTCCGCATATTTTCTTCTATTATTCTTTCTCTCTCAAAACTCGGATGTTTCCACTCGGTATTTTATTATCACTTGCTTCAACTTAATAACTATATTCTATTATGGCAGCACGTTTATTTGGAAATAACTGTACCACAACGTTTAATACAAAATGTATTCAATGCGTATCAAAATCATTTTTAATAAATCACATCAGACTATTTGCAACTTGAAAAATAGTTTACAAAGTGCAACACTATTAAAGTATTTTCTACGAATATGAATACTTTTACAAATAGGTGTTCTCATTAAAAGAAAAATGTAAAATTATTCAGTAAATGTTACAACATTTAACTGGATGCTCTAAACGTTGTCGTCCTACTCAAAATATGATTAGTAGTGTATCTTTTTATAAATAAATTAATAAAGAATTTATTATAGACATATTTAGTAAAAGCACATGTTTGAATGTTGTGCTATTCATCAACTCAATTGTAGTAATGTTAACTGAAACTAAATTAAAACCACCCAGGGAAAAAAAAATTACTCTTTCAGCGAGACTTTTATTTTTACCTTTTGTTTTCCATACACTATTATTAACCAATTTCGATATTTTTAATAATTTATTAAAAAATACATTACCTTAAATAAAATATCTTTTGAAAAACTCTAGTCCCAATTAATGAAAAACTTATTAATTTATCTTTTATTATTAGTAAAACAATATTATCAAGCTTTCGCAAAAAAAAAACATTTTTGGACGAAACGGTTATTAGCAAAGTTGTGTAATACGGGGGAAATGTGAAGAGGGAGAGGCGCGGGCCAGGTGGAATCAGCATTACTATCAAAGGGAAATTGGTACAACACTCCACTGAATATTAATAAATATGTTTCCTTGCTTTCCTTCGACGTACCCCGTTAAATTAATAATAACGAGTTAAAAGTTACACGTAGGCAGTGGCTGCGAAGGTGAAGAGCAGAGGTGCCGCGTCTTCATTGTATTTAAGTTTGCAGTAGTTACAACGTTAAAACGACGGTGTGCCGGGTAAATATCGAAACGGAAAGGGTTACGTACCTAAGTATAGAATGTAATATAATGAGTTTCCATTGCTATTGTACCCAATGATCCACGAGGTTCTGAAGTCATTCAGTTTGTGCAGCCAGCAGCGTCCTTGGATATTTTACAGTCAACGTGTTGCCGATGTCCCAGAATCCATAGATATAAGACACTTTTGTGTATTATTATCTACGTGTAATAGAGATTAATAAGTACTTTTGAACTTTGATCTTGGAAATCATGTCGAAACTTTGTAACAATAAGTCTTAGAGGCGCGTACGTATTATACATTATAATAAAATAATGCAGGTGAATTTTATATTATGTATTAATATTTCATCGTGATATTCCATTCGGAGAAATACAATCTCAGATCTAAAGAATACAATGCACAGTGTTCTTCAACGAATGAATAATTTTAGAATATCAAAAACAATTTGTTTTTTCCGAATATCTTTTTAAACTAAAATTTAATTATTTCTCCTACTACTCTTTTTAATACAAAATATCCCATTATTCTATTAATTTGAAGAATATTTTACGTTGATGTGACATTGCATGCAATATGGCAATTTTTTTTAATACAGCAGTATTAAAACAAAAATTGGCCCATATTTTATATATTGTGTATTCTATGAAAAATGCATTTTATGTTACTTTCTACAATTTATAAAAATACATTTTACAACTTTATTTAAAAAAAAGATGATTTAAAATATGAATATCACAATATTGTTCTTATCTTAAGTATAAAACAAAACTATTCTTAAAATAATTATTGGAGGTATTATTGCCCGTTTAACATTTTAAAAAATAACAAGCTTTTTGTTAAATAAAAATATTTATCTTTGTATTATTAGTATTTTTTTTAATGTTAATAATGTTTTTCACTAAGTACCCAACTCTACATAAGTCCTGGTCGAAAATTCTTGTCTTTTCAATGGAATCTTAAAATTAGAATTTATTTAGTAAAAACGCAGAAGACATTTAAATTAAAATATTGCCTCTTCTTTGAAATAGTTGACTTCAAACTTGCTCATCTTCTGTAAAGTTGTAAAACAGTTACTTACATTGTTGTATTATGATAAAATAAGTATTAGTAAATTTAACTTGAATATCAAGAGAAGCAAAATCCGCTTAAAGTTTGAAAATATTTGTAGTTATACGACCGTTTTTATACAAGTTATTCAAGTATATATTTTAAGGCTGATTCGCCATTAAGAAAACGGCTATACACTGAATATCCTATATCGTATCGTCTCTAAAATATTTCAAAGTAAATAAAAATACACATTATTTGTCCAACTATAGTAAATTCTACGACTTTGTAAATAGAGTCTAAAAATATTTTTAGTAGAAAAATTTACATAGTTTCCGCATTTCAAACAGAGAAGGCAACCCACTGCACCTCATTTGAGGATATTTAAACATTTAATAAAGTTACAGAAAATTATAAATAGAAACTTTAGTTTCAGGTACATTATTAGGATGAGTGAGGGGAGTAAATTCCCCAAAACAAAAATATTTACACGGTGAAGATACAATAGTTTTTCAATTAGAATCGAACACGTATATCTATGCATTGAAACAGGACTCATTGTCGACTTATTCGAATCGTAAACGTTCAATTTAAGCTAAGATATTGGATTATTATTTATTTAAAATTAGTTTTATTTATTTTTTTTTTTAATATTGAAAGCAATTTAAATATTAAAATCTTTTTAAAATTCGTTAATAAATTGTTTGATAAAAATAAATAAATTAAAGGATTTCAAAGTAATTTATTTTTATCTTAATGAATGCAACTTTTCATTACAAGCAGAACAATATTTAACGACATTCAAGTGTTATTAATTTTATGTCACGTATAATTTAGACCAATTATATAATTATCAAAAATGTTATATGAAGCGCAGGACGTGTGGGAAGGGCTAAGTGTCCAATAGAATTCGCGACCACGACAACGCATCCGCCCTCCGGGCTAATCCTTCTGGAAACGAAGGCGTAACGAAGGGTAGATGGGGTTTATTTTACAGTCCCTCCGGTTAAAGACCTAACAAACCATGTGTCATTCAGTTGTTGTTAAGGCAAGAGAAAACATACACACCACCAATATAGAATAGTATAAATTTTAAAAGTCTTCAAAGATTTGAATAATGGACACGACTAAATCAGCTAGAAATATATACACAATCGATCAGATTCTCAGCACAACACATTCAACCAAAAATGGTAAGTTATATTCATTAATCAATCTATACTTAAATTTTTTGTCAATATTTAGAACTAAATCGATTAAAAAATGATAATTACATTAATATCTGATCTATAATCTATAATATTTAAAATATAAACATAATTATTCTAATATTTATAGTTATAAGTTTGCAATAAAACAATATAAAATTATATTATCAAATTAATAAAATTTAAACGAGTATAATTTCAGAGAATTTTTAAAATTAAAATATTGCAAATTTTTAAGGTATATATATTATTATATAATTTTAAGCAGATTATTCTTCTCAATTTATTATATTTATATCTACATAAATCGTTCAAAATAAAAAATTAATATAGAGAAAGTTCATTTATTTATTTTAAAAGAATTTGAGGTAATAAATTATTTTAAATAACTAATTATTTCTTTAATTTCAACAGTAGCCAAATAATTTATCCATTAAAATCACATAGCTGAAAAATAACAATTAATATTTTTAATTATTTTTGGCCGATTTGTGTTCAAGAGTCAATAGGTAATAGAAAACTTGCAATAATTAGTTTCTCTATTATACTAACATCTTTATTTATATAAATTTAGTACTCAATACTAGTCAGTTAACTTTTAAGGCTGAAATATTTTTTTATAATCTACTAAAAGTTTATGTATTAAGTATATTTAGTTGTATAGAATGATAATTTCATAAGTTTAGTAAATAATTAAAAAATCTTCAAGTGAGCCATTTTTTAACAATATAAGATGTAATCTCTTTTAAAAAGCTTCAATTAAATTTAAGAACGGATATATTTTCAAGTATATTAGGTCTTATTTCATAGGTACTTAGTACTTAGTGAATATAACGAATTATTGTATTGAAATTTAAAACAAAAGGTTGAAACTTATTTTAACCAGAAGTAAATTATAAGAATACCTAAGTTAATTACGCACTTATCGTTTTTAATACATCTTGTCATAATAAAGTCTTAATGGCTGTATATTCAAAATTACTGTTTGGTTGGGTAGTCTGTTAATATAAAATTAATTAACTGCATACAGACATTGAAATCTGTGATAAATGAATAACAAAAAAATAAGCTTTATTTTTTTACAAAGCCAAATATATATATTAATGGTCTTTACACAAGTGCCACAATTAATATTTTTAAGTACATGGTGTGACAGAAACTGCAAAATTTAAATTCTCCATGTAATTGTAGCCATAAATCAACAACTAAGGGATACTAGAAACGTTTAAAAGACCATTTCTTAGTTAACAAATGTCGACAGCACAAGAGTTGCCTTTTTGGTTTTACTTCACAAAACTTAGCTGATCTCTCAAATTTTAGTGATAACATCTCATGCCATCATGAACGTTCACTAGGTGTCTTTTTTCGACTCAGTATCACTAAAATGAAAAAATCTAATTTCAAAAGACCCTATTTGTGTAGTGATTTTTTATTGCCGGCACAAATAACTGTTTATGTAAGCCATGTTATGGTAAAAAAATAATATGTTTCTTTTTCAACAAGTTATTAAATCATTTACAAATGAGCAAAATTATTAGCATTAATTATACTATTAGCAGCCTTAAACTAAAAGATTGGGTTTCCTCTAAATCCTAAAGTTGTTTTTTGCCACACCATTAATCAAGTTTAGATGGTTCTCTTAAAGCTACTCTATCAATTTCTCAACTTTCAAACAAGTATATTAGAAGTTATTATCAATTTCAAATACAGACTGAAGATGAAGACGCTGGTGCTACTATTTTTATCACTAGACATTTCTCGACTTAACTCCTCCTCCCGTCTAGGTATAAAAACGTGATTAACTTCTAAAATACCACCTTGGAATTTTTTATCGACCCGTCATTACCGTAATTAGATAATTGTCTATTATATATATATATATATATATGTTGTTTCTTTATTAAATTTAAGTTAAAATCTTTTAAGGTATAAGAGACGGACCTAAAAATTATTTTATGACAGCTCAATGAAGACACATATGTAACTCGCAAAAGACGAAATAAGTTTTTGAAAAAGTCATTATTTTAAGAGAAATTTATAGGGTGCCGTTAAAAGAACCACCCCGTGTATTTCTGCGTAAAGGTATCCTAAAAATAATTAATAAATGCCAATCGTACTCGAAAACCTTTTATTTGGCATTCCTTGATCATTTTAAGAAGAATAACTTTTTGTTTTCTTTAAATTAAATTACTAAATACCGACAATTATTGAATCACATTGTTTTAATTATTGTTGTATAACATTTACAAGTATAAAATATAACAATGAAATTATTTTGACATTATTTACTGGGAATCGCGAAGATTTGTTTGAAATAGAGGTGGGCAAATCTGGATGAAATAAACCCCCTACATAATATATTATTCTGTGAACGTCAAGTGGTACTGCACCGGTTTCGACAATGGATGGTGAGTAAAGCGGATGTTGTAAACGGTACTTTTATCTGTTGCTAACATTACAATAAAATTTCAAAACGACAACGGTCTAGATTTGGCGTAAACCTTTACGAGTATATGATTCGATAGCCGAACATTTGTAAGCCGATTAAATAATATTATATATTTTACACATGTGGAAAAGGGGAGCGTTATACAATCAACGCGCAATAACAAAAGCCGTGTAAGCTGCTTAGTACCATTTTAATAATCGTGCTCTCCAAATATCACGTTATTAGTAATTAGGTTCGCATACGTAGATTAAAATAATGTTCTAATAATATATCGTGTTATATGTATAAAAGCCGACCTGGTTTATCTGAAACGAATTCATCAAAATTATATTACAATTTAACTATAATTTCACTTAATTGACGTTAATCGCCGACAATTTTCTGATTAAATGTAATCATAGTCAACGGAATTTCCACGTATTCAACAAAATTGTCTTTACTGAGAATAATTAGTTTGTGACCAACATGATTCATTTCAATAAATATCATATTCATACCACCAGAAGCGCAACCCTAAAATTACGTTTCTCTCTTGGACTTCTTAGAGGAGATATTTACCTCCCTAATTCGTCACTTTATTATAGTAAATATAAGTGATATAATTAAGAAACATTAAATACTAAAAAATATATAGTTGTTTGAAACAAAAGGCAAAATTCTAAATCTGGTTTTATCTTTTGAAGTATCTCCAAAAATAAAATTGTGGTAAAGGTATAAAATAAATATTTTTCTAATAATTAACAATCATTCGTCATCTCTTTCGACCTTTTAAAATACTAATTGTTGGCTATTTTAATTAAAATTGAAGAGAAGTGTCCATTTCCTCTTTTTCTTGTAGGCAGCATTTATTTTGTGAACACNTCCAAAAATAAAATTGTGGTAAAGGTATAAAATAAATATTTTTCTAATAATTAACAATCATTCGTCATCTCTTTCGACCTTTTTAAAATACTAATTGTTGGCTATTTTAATTAAAATTGAAGAGAAGTTTCCATTTCCTCTTTTTCTTGTAGGCAGCATTTATTTTGTGAACACATTTATATAATAATATTCTGTATTTCTAATTATTTTACTGTTGATGTAGATAGTAATAGTGTGCGGTGTCAATCCAAACTAGACGCTTTGTATGCTGTTAGCAGTTCTGACACATCATTTCACCGTATGGACGAAAACGATGACGAAAAACCGCGGAAAGTCCGTCGCAGCAGAACGACATTCACTACTTACCAATTACATCAATTGGAAAGAGCATTTGAGAAAACACAATATCCCGACGTATTTACCAGAGAAGAGTTGGCTATGCGATTGGATTTAAGCGAAGCTAGAGTACAGGTAATGACTTTTATACATTATTTTATCAATTAGTTCTATAGTACAAAAAATTATAAGACTTTCGATAGTTTGCATAATAAATCCTTCAATCATAAATCTTATACCCTTACCACCCGCAATTACACGTATATAAAATTAAAATATAACCAAAATACGTCTTTTACTAGATTTTAAATAAAAAAACTTACTTAGAAATCCTAAAATGTTATTAATTTTTATTTTCTTTCAAATGTTTCAAATTATTATTGTTCAAGTCGGTTATTTAACGAATCTAAGATTTAATTTTTTGCACAAATTTTATAACCGTGCCATATTTACGAAAGACTTAAGTACAATTTTCAAATTGGCTAAAAACAATAAAAAGACACAAATAGATTTATTCGAGTATAGTCGCATAAAAACAATGTGCTAATTGTATACTACGCGAAACACTCAGCGGTGATGTAAAGAAGGCGTCAGAGAGAGAGAGAGGGAAAGAGGCTACAAGATGTCTATACAATTGCCCTGTCACTTTCTCGCTCACTCGACTTGCTCCAGACTCCAAAAAGCTTTCTTACCACCGATTGTCTCAAATTTTTTAAACGATTCAATAAACCAATTGAGATGGACTTAAACCAGAGCACACGAGCTGCCCGATAATGAATTACAAGTTAATTGGGGTGCAATTTCTCGACAACCGATTTAACATCTCTCTAATTTCCTAACGATCATTTAAGTGCATTGTTCGCACAGTCAGTATATAAATGTATGAGGGGAGTCCCATTGTGTTACACAACACACCCTCGACGTACGCACCGCGCACAATCAACCCCAATCGGACGTCCAAATAGAGCATTAACCCTCCCCTCCTATCATCGACTATTTGCTCCTACCATCGTCACCACCTACCCTTTCTCGCACTACCGACGCCGGATAATAATCTTTGGGTGCCGAAACTTCCACCGGTTTATTAAACTCCCGTTTTAAGTGTATTGTCAATATTTTAACCTAGCCAATAAAAAAGGGATTTTACTCTGATACCCTTTTTTAAGCACACGCGCCACTAAGCCAAACTAAATTAATTATTTGCGTAATACATAAGGTAAACTATCTTTCAGCCTCGTAGGTAAAATCGAACTTTCGAATTCAGTGAACGACCCGTTTATGAATTTGGAATAAGAATAGTAAATCAAGGCAAGATAATTAATCAATTGTATACTTTTGCTATTATTTATTTAAAATTTATTAATTTATGTAAAGTTATAAATATCTTGCTATTTAAAAATAATAGGTAACAGATTTTATTTTTTTTATGAAATAGGTTTGGTTTCAAAACCGTAGGGCTAAATGGAGAAAACGAGAAAAATCAATGGGACGAGAAACAAATACTTCGTATTTGCCAGAACACTCAAGTAAATATTTACATAAAATCTTAATGAATTAACAACATTTTACAAATAAAATCATGTAAAAATAATCAGTACTTATTAAATGTACGATTAACGGAACAATACTTGAAAAATAGCAGCAACTGACTCGATATTAAAAATTGAATGTAATATGATCGTCTCAACTTGTGCGTTATCATGTAAAGATTCTACATCATATACATTATATATATACATTATAAAAAAAATTATAAAAAATACAACCATCTTCTCTAAGCTTGATTACAATAATGTGTATAATTTCAAGCATACAATTTCATGACATTATATAGGGGTAATAGAATCATAAATAAAAATTTATAATTATTAATATTTAAGCACAATCATTATGTGTAAACATATGCTATTGAATATAAATATCAAAATTAATTAATTAACTGGTAACAGAAAATGTTTTGATTGCAGTGTTCAGGAATGAGTGTTTGACACAATCTGGGCTTGGACCACTTCCATTCCTAAGTCCTGAACAATTTTGGCCCAACATAGTATTCAATCCAACAGCTGCATCAGCTTTTCTACTTGGTTTACCCTGGCATACCCATTCATACCAATCCTCAATGCATAAGGCATTATCTCAACGGATAAACCCAAATAAATGGCCAACTCAAACGTCATCTTCTGAGCCACACAGTCCATCATCGTCATCATCTAGTTCTATTCCTCTATCACCTCAAATTTTAGAACCAAATGATATAATTGACACTGAACCTGATAATCTTAAATCTCCTTTAGTCATTAGTAGGTCTTGTTCGCCAACAGCAGCGTTAGTCGAAAAAGTTTCTTGTTAAAATGTCTACCTATTATAATGTATTAAGATATATTTTATTTATAATGAGTGTTAATTGTATTTTTTTCTTATTCCCCTATCATTTCCTTTTATCATTTTTTAAAATGACAAAAAATTATCTAGATTAAGAATAAATTATAATATTTATAATAAATTATTTATTATTATTATGGCAATATTTCCTATTTGACTATTAAATACATTTATTTTACAACCAAATATGTTGTAACAGTAATTAAACTTTTCATAACGTGGTTTTAAAAGACAATATTCTAAGCTCAAATATTATAAAAGCATTTTTTTATATTTTTAATGCAGTTTATTTAATATTTAATTATACATTTTTCATAGTAAATATTGTTGACATAAAGCAGAAGGACTTTTTTTTACGTAGAATTGAACGAAGGAATGCATTCAATATGAATTCATTCCTTAAATTTCATTATTTTTTGCGGAGTTCATTTATATATTTTTAAGGTATATTGAATGCAAATTTATTGAAGTTTTGTAAATTGTGAATATAAACTCCTCATTTATATTAAAATTAGGAAAATTAATCAGTTTGCAATATAAGACAATTTAATAATCAACAATTATGACCACAGAAATAGATATTTATTTTGTCCCAGAGTTAGTGTTATTTCCCCATAAAAAATATTAATCTAGATAAAATAATAGGTATATTTATAAAATTTACCCATATTCAGATAAATTAAATAATTTCCATCTTTATCTAAAAAAGATAGATCCCCAAAAAAAAAAAATATCTAAGATATGTTGAGATAATTTTTTTTTCTAAATTAATTTTATAATTATTTAGATAATTAAAAAAAAAAAAATTCCCTTTATTTAAATATTTTAATTTTCTAAAACTATTTTAACTTGAGACACTATATCTTTAAATGTTTGTGACACAATAAGTAAATATTCTAAAGTTGTTATTGGCCTATCAAACTATTTTGTAAAAAAATCCTAAAAATGGCTTTTTTTAAATTAAAAAAAAAATTATTTGTTTCCTTATAAGAGACAAATAATTGAATATATACTTTTAATGTAGTCCAAAACTGTCCAAAAATTATATAAATATACAGAGTTATTTTTTTATCATAACCCATTCAATTACTTACATAATAAAAATATTTAAACATTTTTTTTTTTGGTTGCCTTTAGTTACACATTATTCTTGAATTATTAACCATGTAATACTTTTCAAGTTCATCCCTTATGCCTTGTAAAGGCGTCAACTTTGTTTTTTTAAATGGAAACACATATTTTTAATTTAATAAAATGTTTGAGTTTTTAATTTGATAATAACAATTTTCGTGTTCTAAAATGAACAAGAATGATTTTCGAAATTATAATATTGATAAATATTATTCGTTCATAATAATATTAAAAATTATTTTTTATATTGTAATATAATATAAATATATTTATATTTTTTATATTTTATATTGTCATGATAATAATTTGCTAAATTTGTATACATGACATTGGGAAAAAATCAAATCAATGTTAAAGAAAAAGTTCTTTATTATTTTTGGTTTTAAATATTTTCATGGCTATCATAGTTATAAATATTCTTAAAACTTATTAGGTAATAGATAATATTGATATTTTAATATATTTAAATGTTTATATTTTACAATATAATACATTTGAATAATTTTTTTAAGCAAAGACATTAAATATAAACTAATGTAGGGTGCGCAAACGTGAACTTTTTTATTTAAACATATGTGTTCATTAAAATTATTTCCGAAAATTTGTCATTATCAAGTTAATATATTTTTAAAAACTTCCAAAAAAAGTTAGCAAACATTAATATATCAAATTTATACAGTAATATCATACGAATATTATAATAATTAAACGAATTACAAATAGCAGTATAGTTGTTATAACAAAAGTTTATGTCGTTCTTTTTCTATTTCAATAAAGTATAAGCAATATTAAAAAAGTGTTATTAATTATTTTACTCAAAAATATATAATACAATAAATTTTGTTTCATATAATTGAAAGACATGTCTAAAAAAAATATTTTATATGTGTTTTTCTTATTTTGGCAATTAAGTCAAGTTTTAGATATATATTGTGATCCTCAAAGTGAAGATTTTAAGAAATACGTTATTAATTCATTAAATCACATCCGTGTTCAAAATGGATGGTACTCAATTCAACAAACAGAAATTAAACTTGAGAACTTAACAATTAATATCGAAAGCATCACAGGTGAAATTATCGATGACAATAACTTTATACAAAAACTCTACTTTATAATTTGTCTGTTAAACTGTGAATATACCAATACAATGCAAACTTTCAATGTAATGTTAAGCTTTATTATAAATAAATGTGAAATAAATATTTTAAAAAATCAAAATAGTGGATATATATATTGCACAAAGATAATTGTTTATATTTTTAATTTTTCAATAAATATGTTTAAAAAAATGTTGAAAGCGGCAAAGTATCTCGATAAAATCGACCTACGAATTATAGACTCGCCTATACTTAATATTAAAACTGTAGATAATGAAATAAATTATTTATACACACATGCATTAGAGTTAAGCAAGTTCTCAACATTTCATGCACCTAATAATTTTAATTGGGTCGAAACTTTTGAAAGTATAAAAGATTTTAATAAAAAAACTGAATTAATGATATCAAATCTTTACAAACATAGAAAAGTGTGTGGGACAGAACACGAAAGCTCTATTTTAATCAATTTGTTGATGAAATATAATATCGATCAAATGGAAAAACTGGTAGAGGACTCTAAGGATTATATTAATAACATTTATAAAGATCTTGAATTATATATTTTCAGAATAATTGATAATTGTTATTCAAAACTAGGCTTTGAACAACTAAAAGATACAAATACCTTCAAGTAAGATTAATATTTAGCACGTTTACTTACTTAAATTTAATTATTATATGTTATTGTATTATATGTTTTTATTATTATATATATATATTATTATTTGTTAGGTACAAATTTATTTTTTATATTTAAAAGGTAACATTATTATGGTATTAATTTTAAGCAAACATGTATGATTTTTATTGTTCTATATAGACATAGTTATTTCAAAAGTAGAAGATATGGCGAAAATGAAGGTATTGCATTGTGTAAGCATTTTATTTCTCACGCTACTGGTTGGATGTCATGGAAACATATAGCTGTTAAAACTGAATTTACAAACGAAAAATCACTATATTTTAAAGACATTGAACAAATGGTTGATAAGAAAAATTATTATTTCGTGCGATCATATCTTGCACTTATTTTAAGATGTCGCTATATTGAAATATTTCATAATTTCAATATAATGTTGGGGCATATAGTTTATGCTTGTAAATATGAAAATAAAATTAATTGTGCGGTTAAGCTTTATGAAACACTTATGGCATCCGATGATATGTTTAAAAAAATGTTAATTGCTCTTATTACTCTAAGACACTACACAAAAGATAAAAAATATCAACGTCAAGAATTACTCATAGAGAGAGCGATAGAATTTTTTATGGATTATTTGAATGATGTTAGAAAAAAGTATTTTTCCCCATTGTTATTTACTAATGATGGATTTTTTGAAGCTTTGACGTTTCTTGAAAACGTAGCTAAAGTTCAATCTAAAGATTTACAGACGAAATTAAATCACGTAATTGAGTTTAACATGAAATATTGCATAATTAATAAATGTGAATCAGATATAGACTTAATTACAACATTTGAACTATTGCTTCAAACCAATACCTTAACAGAATATAGTACTATTTATCAATCTTTGTGTGATATTTTGGAATCATTTATTCTGAAAGTCGTAAAAAATGATTATGAAGATTTAGGTTTCAATAATTTGCCTTGTAAAAATTGATTTTTTATTCGAGACTTAATAAAAATATTGCAATTATATTATATATGTTATTATAAAATAAGTAATTTATCCTTAAAATATTTGATAATACTCTTGAGTGGACTGTAATCATAAAATATTATAAACAGAGTGTGATGCTCTACCGTGTGTAGAATGTATCAAATGTCGTTATAACCCAACTACATGAGTAGCCTACGCTGGTTGAACAAGTAATACTTTATGCGTTACGTCGTGTAGCTTAATCTGTGAATATTGCACAAATAGCCCTTAACATGTCGTGGTATCCGCAGAGTACCGACGGCACATAGCAGTAGAGTACCGCCTTGCACGAGTACCCTAGACGTGTATCGACCACCGCAGTGCATGACTCGAAAACAGAAATAATTAAAATATAGTTGAGGCACCCAGCGGGGTGACGACACCATTTTTTAATCACTAATTCCCGATTACGTAAATTATGCCTAACGTATATGCGCGTAGGTGGACTCATGCAGTTAGTTATGTATTTAGAATTGCTCTAAATGATACTATCAATACTATTGTGTTATATATAAATTTGTCTATTGTAGACAAATTTAATCTATGCAATAAAATAAAAATAAACTTAAGTATAGTAAATAATCAAACACAAACTGACTTGCTTTATTTTAAGAAAATAATTTACAACATAAATAAATATGGAATATAAAAACGGCAGCACAGTGGGGTTGCGGCACAATATGGACGTGGTATAGTTGGGACAAGTAAAGATGATATCTGACGGTGTAAATAATAAATAATAATTAAATTTAGTATGAAATTTATATTCAATAATTTAATATTGTAATTTTTACGGAGATATTATAAAAATAATAAAGAAGTTGCATATTTCTTTACTATTAACGTGTATAAAAAAACCCAGCACAGGGGGGTCGCAGCACAGTGGTGACGTGGCATAGTTGGATGAAGTATAATGATATCTGACAGTGATTAAAATCACTGTAAAAAAAAACGCTTCGATGCAAATCTTAAGACCGTGTTTAATTTTAAAAAATTGGTGTATTATTCCAAAAGCTACATGATCTGCTAGTTCCTTTAAATATCNATTATTCCAAAAGCTACATGATCTGCTAGTTCCTTATTAATATCCTGATTAAGATAAAGTATGTCGAATGAAAAAGGGATTATTAAAAAATATTATTTCTCATAAAAAAATTGTGTTGATCCATACACTTTTCAATAAGTTATAGCATTGTGAAGTTAAAAATGTAAAAAATAAAATCGTGAATTTACACACAATAATAGCATTTGGTAACTATTTTCACCGTGAAGACAAAATAAAGTTCGAAATTTTTTTTTTTCATAATAAAGTATATTACATTAGCTTTAATTTAAGATAAATATAAAAGTGTCAGTATTTCTGAAACACTTTCAAAAGTTAAGTTGAAGAAGTTAATTTTTTGTAAAAAAGTTGTAATTTTAAATCCCCCCCTATGGGCTGGTAAAGGGTCAAATTTATAAAAAAAATATACCAAATGATAGGTAAAGACATGAAGCATTTATGAAAAAAAAAATATATTGATATGTTCATTTTTGAAAAAGTTATGGCAGTTTTAAGTAAAAAAACGGTAGCACAGTGGGGTCGCGGCATAGTGGAGACATTGCATAGTAGGGTCCAGTATAGATTTAATCTGACAGTGATTAAAATCACTATCATAAGAAACGCTTCGATGCAAATCTGTAGATAGTGTTTAATTTTAAAAAATTGATGGATAATTGCAAAAGCAACATCAACTTCTATTAAAATAAAATACAAAACCCATAATTATCATACAAAAATAGTATATTTTTCAATATGGTAGCCATTTGCGTATAGAAGATAGATCGTCGGGACAAATTTTTTTTTTTCATTTTGTAGTACATAAAATAAGCTTTAATTTTATATATGTTTAAAGGACGCAGTATTTCCGGAACATTTTCAAAAATTAAGTTGAAAAAGTTATTTTTTGTAAAAAAGTTACTATTTTAAATCCTCCCAGTGAGCAGAATAAGTGTTAGATTTTCAAAAAAAATTATATCAAATGAAAGGGAAATATCTAAGGTTTCAATACAAAAAAATATTATTTTTATTTGTTCATTTTTGAAAAAGTTATGGCAGTTTTAAGTACAAAAAACATCCCGATAAAATGTAATTTTTATCGCAAACATTACATTTTTTTTTAAATTTTCGACAGCCATTTGCACATAGAAGATAAGATGTCGGGACAAATTTTTTTTTTTCATTTGATAGTATATAACATAACCTTTGATTTGATATATGTTTAAAGGACGCAGTATTTCCGGAACATTTTCAAAAGTTCAGTTGAAAAAGATCTATGTTTTTTACAATATTTTAAGTTTTGAACGCCCCCTATATAAGGGGAAATTGTCCAATTTTAATAAAAAGTATGTCAAATGAAAGATGTACTTATAATGTATTTAGAAAAAAAAAATTTGTGCTGATATATACATTTTTCAAAAAGTTATAGCATTTTTAAGTTGAAAATTTAAAATCGAAAATCGAAAATTTTAACACAAAAATAGTGTTTTTTTAACTACGGCAGCCGTTTAAATGTAGAAAAAAAAGTGTCGGGACAAATTTTTTTTTTTCATTTTGTAGTACATAAAATAAGCTTTAATTTGATATATGTTTAAAGGACGCAGTCTTTCCGGAACATTTTCAAAAATTAAGTTGAAAAAATTAATTTTTGTAAAAAAGTTGCCATTTTAAATCCCCCCCAATGAGCAGGTTAAGTGATAGATTTTCAAAAAAATGATATCAAATGAAAGGTAAATATCTAAGGTTTTAGTATAAAAAAAAATTATGTTGATTTGTTGATTTTTCAAAAATTTGTGGAAGTTTTAAGAAAAAAAGTGAAAAAATTTCGAAAATTAGCGATTTTTAAATTTGTAATTTTTTTGGAGGTTTCCCCCATTTACGGCGAACGAGTGATTTTTTTTTANAAATTTCGAAAATTAGCGATTTTTAAATTTGTAATTTTTTTGGAGGTTTCCCCCATTTACGGCGAACGAGTGATTTTTTTTTCAATTTTTGAGGGTAATGTCTTCGACTAGATACGATTTGTGATCTTTTGACGTATCGTTGAAAGAAATCGGTTCGGTGAGAACTGAAAAAAAGTGGTAACAGACAAAAAAAAAAAAAAAAACACATCATAGTAAAATTAATACCTTCTCAGCTTCGCATCGAAGCTAAAATTTAAAGGTCTTGATGCAATACTTTTCAATAAAAAATGTTTGTTACTTATAACAAAGGTATAAGTTTTACACAATGGACTACAAGGAACTTTCATCAGAACCAAATATACACTTTTCTAAATCAACTTTTTGCGATGCTTTCAAATATGCAATTAGACTTCTTCTATCACTTCTAAGTGTTAATATTATTATTATTACTAAATAAAGTATTTACATACTTTATATAAAAAAAAATTGTTTTAAATTAATATTGATTTTGATTATAAATATGTTATAAATAAGAAAAACAACATATTTAATCTATTTTTTTAATCCTTTAAAGTTGATTTTTGTGAAAGTTTATAGTAAAAAAAAATTAATTTATTACCATAGCTTTTAACTCAATTTGCNTATCTTCTATACGCAAATGGCTACCATATTCAAAAATATGCTATTTTTGTATGAAAATTATGGGTTTTGTATTTTATTTTAATAGAAGTTGATGTTGCTTTTGCAATTATCCAACAATTTTTTAAAATTAAACACTATCTACAGATTTGCATCGAAGCGTTTCTTATGATAGTGATTTTAATCACTGTCAGATTAAATCTAGACTGAACCCAACTATGCAATGTCTCCACTATGCCGCGACCCCACTGTGCTACCGTTTTTTTGAAATTGACATCATTAAATAAAAAATTTTATGAGAATTAAAAAAATTGTATCGTTAAGATTAATATGTAGTCAGAAAGTTTTATAATTACTATTTATAGTAAATTTATCAGAAAAGCTCTATATTTTTTTTTGCATTTTTATCGCTTCTGTCGTCTCAAAAAAATGTCAATTTAAGCTAGTTCAAATTTCAAAGTTATTTTTCTCGACTTACAAAATGCAAAAAAATTTAAATAAGTTTAACTTCCTATGCTATATCAATTAGATTTATATAATATTTATGAAATCAATGTACTCCCTTTGCCAGGTATTTTAAAATACAATAAAATACAAAACCCAGAATTTTCACTATTAAGACAAATCCAGAGCTCAATTTTTTTTTTTCATATTGAAGTATATTAAATAAGTTTTAATTTAAGATATATATAAATGTATCAGTATTTCTGGAACTTTTTCAAAAATTAAATTGAAAATGTCCTAGTTGCAATACGCATGTTTAAAGCTTTGACCCTCCTTGTATTTTTTTTCAATTTTTGAGGGCAATGTCTTCGACTAGATACGATTTTTGATCTTTTTACGTATTATTCATCAAAATCGGTCTATGCAATCACATGTTTTTAAATTTTAATTTGTAAACTAAAAAAAAAAATCCTAATGTTAAAAGTTTATACATGAAAAGATAAATTAGTGTGAAAGTAATTACTTGAACTAATAATTTGCAAACGTATTGACTACAAAGTAATGATAAGAGTAAAAAAGAATAATGTATACAAGTAACGTCCATAATATGATATCAGTAAAAAGACTTGGTAAAAAAAAGTGTATTTCTATAAAGGTGTTATAATAAGCGTGTGCAAACATTCTATTAAATTAAAATTTCTTGGAAAATCATAACCAACCTGAGGACTACTGCACGATGGCATAAAAAGTGCTGTGGCTTACAAAAATGAAATACATAAAACCAAGAAAAACTCTCCTTTTTGGTTTAATTTTATTTCATTTGTTTAATTGACACCTTAGAGTCTTCTCATTTTCAATATCATAATCATCATTATATGTTGTTTGTAAGATACTTGTGGAATAAAGTTCAATTTTTTGAAATTATTGATACGTCATGAGCAAAGAGTACACAATAAAATTTTATATAGCTGCAGTTTGTGTTTGAAAAAATGTTGGTGGACAGATAAATTATCTTTCCAATTTTCACAAATCGTTTATTTCAGAAACCCCATAAATGACAAAAATTGGAGAACAACTTTTTTTGTTTTTTCTTGTATTCTATTAGTAGACCAATCGAATTGTCTAGAAATCCCATATGTGCTTCTTATTTATGCGGCTAATCGCATCTTTGAAATAACTTGTTTATAGCAGAAACCCTACATGTGACATCGCAAAGGGGATTTCTGCACTAAAATAATTAAATACTTAGTAACTAAGTATAATAACTATTATTTACGTTTACGATAGTAGCGATAGTAAATTGCTCGCTTGCTACTGCTATGCATTACTGTAGCAGTATTTAGTCGATACGCACACAATATCAGTGTGATATATTTAATATTAATTTAGCTGTTTAGTTTGTTGTTTTTCGATTATATTTTTCATTCACTGTGTCTTAAAATGTCGAGTGAAACTGAATCTAATGAAGATATTCCGAATAAAAGAAAAAAAGGTGTTGCCCATCCAAAAACTTAAAAACGAAACATTATTAAGGAATCCCGAACTCACGGAAAAGAATATGTAAATTATTAAGGTAAAAAAATTTGTCAAAAAACTTCCCCTCAATGCCCTGCTAAATGTTTTAAGCTTATCACGAAGGAAGTGTTAATGTGATATTTGGACAAAATTTTACTCAATGGAAAATAAAAATAGTCAGGATACTTATCTACAATCGTTGATAGAAAAAATAGAAATTAAACGTCGTACGAAATCTAAAATGTTGTATCTATACACCACAGCAATACGCTCAACTTATCATAGAGGCTAGCAGGCAGTGGCGTATCTTGGGAGGGGGTGTCCTCCATTTTCATAAAAATATTAAAAGAATAGCTGTCCAGCAATAATTTCATTTTTGTGTCTTAATCTTATAAAAGGCATAAGATTTGCATTTATTGGTGTTGTATCTCCTCGAGACATTTTTTCTGCCAGCTCAACAGTAAATGGCCCACAATCATGTCCATTGGTTTAGCGAGATGTCTCGCCTATTTGTAATGTCCATGTAGAAGCTTTTCCTTTTTTGTTCATCTCCCATTCAATTAAGAAATTTTTTAATACCTTTGGATAAGGACCCTCATACGACTTAAGACTATCATATGATGTCACAGTCTTTTCAGGTATATTAACCACTGTCAATATCCAATGATTCCCATATACATTCATGGGCACAAAAAGTAATTTTATTGTGTGAATATCTTTTTTTATCCATCTTCTCACAGCTGGATAACCTCCTCGAAGATACGCTACAATAAAATCAGTGACAACTGCATAAACTTCACCTTCTGACCGTGTTACTATCATTTTAATGTACTCATTAATTGTGTCTGAAGTATACCAAGATGTAGGTGACTTAAATGAAGGTGCATTATACTGATCAAGAGATTTTGTGTTCTGATCTTGCATTACTTCTGCAAGTGTAACCATATTTAAACATTTTTCATAAAATTAATAAAAAACTTTGTTGAACAGTTTATTATTTGTTAGGTTTATTTAAGGTTTTAGAATATGAAATTAAACACATATAATTACTTTTGTTTAAAACGTCCATGGACCCCCTTAATAACACGTATTATTATGTTTAATAAATAATCTTTTTTTATTTTATTTTATATAAAATAAATAGATTAAATAATGAATTACCTTTTTCTTTCTCTGGTACTTTTACTACTTCAACAGTGGACAGAGTAAGTAAATTTACGTCATTTGGCGTATTTAAGGTCAAAGGATTAGAACTAACTTTCGTCTCTAAAATAATTTATGTTTTAAAATATTACATATTTGTTTCAAAAATCAAAACAATCATTATATTATTTTTTAAAAATTAACTATATTTTAAAAGTTGAATACTTTTTATGACTTTTTCATCTTCTTCGGATGAATTTCTTTTTAAATTTGGCCGAGCAATATTAGAAGATATCACAAAGAGTTCCTTTTTTATTTCGGATTTTTTGCGTTCCAAGTTTTTCTTATGAAAACTCTTAACGGATCATAAAAATATATTTGATTATATGATAAATTTATTTAAAAAATCTGCTTTAAGTCCAAAAAATGGTTTAGGATATACCCTAAAATCTTTTTATTGAAAAAAAAGCATAATAAAATATACCTTTCCTAACAAATCAGCTGGTATTACTTGCGGATTGTCTTTTGAAATTGCTATATTTTTTTTAGCTTCGATGCGAAGCTGAGAAGGTATTAATTTTACCATGATGTGTTTATTTTTTTATTTTTTTTTTTGTGTTTGTTACCACTTTTTCTCAGCTCTCACCGAACGGATTTCTTTCAAAGATACGTCAAAAGATCACAAATTGTATCTAGTCGAAGACATCTTGAAAGTTGTTTATAATACAACACTGTTGATTTTTCAACAATTATGAGTCATCCGCAGAGTATAGTTCAATAAAAATTTGTTTAAATTAAATCTATAGTCTCTGCGACAAAAAATGTAAGAGTTATAAGGTAAATTGCTTGGTCATGATTTATCAAAATTAAATGTTTAAATGAGTTCATCAGATGAATCTAGATCTTTTTGATCGTTTTTTCTTAGAAACTTTCTTTGCAGAGCTATTCGTAGATAACCTTTTATTTTTTGTAGAATTATCAGTTGGTGTATCAAAATTATTTATGCCATCAACGTTGTTAGATAGTTCGGTGTTATTCACTAAATTTTCGAGTTCTATTGTATTAATTGTTTTATTAAACACATAGGAGTCTATAATTTCTTGCGGAATTCTTTCGAGCAACACAAACGGATCTATAATTACCAAAATTATAAATTAATTTTTTGATAACTATTTTATACAAAATAAATCATTTTTATATTAAAAAGTAATTATATTATTATAAAATGACGAAATCTTTTTAATAAACACCGTTGGAACTTTAAAAAAGAACATATAAAAATAAATATTACTATGATAATTTTATAAGAATTCCCTATGTTATTTTCAAAACAAAAATGAAAAATATATTTAAAGTAATGTGGTTTTGCTATCCGCTTAATAGACTCAGTGTAGAAGGGTTACCGAGGAACTCCTTTAGGGTTTCTTGTCATAAATACAACTAGGAAACAAGAAGGTGCTAAGCTCTCAATTGAAAAAATTACCCCCATTTTTTTAATTTACGTATGTTTTCATATGTCCTATAACTTATGATACAACAATAATTTTGTTGAAATTTTATTTTCTTCAACATTTTGAAATAANAAATTTTATTTTCTTCAAAATTTTGAAATAGCCATTATTCAGCCTTATCTCACAAAAATATTTTGTGGGTCGATGATATTTTTAAAACAAGTACATATTAAGTTATTATTTCAACGAAATTATTATTCGATCAAAAATAATAAAATATGTCTAACCTAGTTGGACATTCTGTATAATTGATATTGTATAATTAGCACCCTCCAAAATGTTAGTTAAATGTTAGATTATTTTATGGTTTAAGTGTTATATGTAAAATTAAGTGACTAAATTAGACTAAATTTAATCATTAATAACTAAAGCTCTATAAAATATAATTCATTAATTTATTACTTAAAACATTGAAACGAAATATAACTCTAAAATACACTAATACAAAATTTAGAAATATATTATTTATATATTTTTAATAATAGTATAAAATGAATGATTGATTAGCTGTTACTATCAAACTATTATATATATTCTAATAGTGGAATTTGATTTTTTTTTTTTTATAAGAAAAACAAAGGCCTCATTTGGGTGGAGACAACTAGTTATTTTCCTCAGTATATATTTTCATGTACATATTGGGGATGTATAGTATTTTAAATCGCCATATTAGCAAGACACAAAATATCAAGAGTGGGGGGCAGCTGACATAATTTACCCACTCATTCTATGCATGTGTGTATATTATTATAAAAAAAATGACACTTACTCATATGATTGACTTTGTCGGATGGTATTTCCACATTAATTGGATTTGATTTGTTTTCAGTAGATATCTCGACGTTTGACTTGTCAGGAGTTTTATTCTCACAGTTTAAATTAAGCATATAAGAATTTTTTATTTGGTCTTCATAGTTATTTGATAGTCTAAGTTTTTTACATGAATTGTTAACGTCGTCGAGATGAGGTCTCTTCTTTGATTGAAAAGTCTTGGAAGTTTCAGGCTTTTGAATCCTTGAATCCTCGTCTTCATCAAATGTTAAAAGATCTTTATAAAATTTTATAATTTTACGTTTACTTGGACGTTTGCCAACATAATGAGGATTTGTACGTATGTTGATGTTGATGACAGAAGTTCTATTCTTTTTTCGGTACATCTTGTGGGTTTTAGAATTGTTAATTCTTACATTTTCTTGTTCACCAGAATTATTTACTATTTCGTCTGCATTAGTTTTTTTACTAGACATATAATAGTCTATAATGTCTTGTGGAATTCTTTTGATCAATACAATCGGATCTATAAATTCAAAAATTATAAAAAGTGTTTTGATAAATATTTCATGTAAAATATATAAATTGTATATTAAAATATATTAATATAAAATAAATTAATCTTACTCATATTTTTAACAGCTTCGGATGGTATTTCTACATTAATTGAATTTGATTTGTTTTTAGTAGATATTTTAGCGTTTGACTTATTGCGAATTTGACTTTTACGTTTCAAAATTAACGCATCAGAATTTTTCACTTGTCTTTTAAAGACAGTCGTTTGTTTTTTATTAATTTTGTTAACATGGCCAACATTAAGTGTCTTTTTCGATTGAAACGTCTTGGAAGTTTCAGGCTTTTGAATCCTTGTACCCTCGTCTTCATCAAATGTTAAAAGATCTTTATAAAATTTTATAATTTTACGTTTACTTGGACGTTTGCCAACATAATAAGGATTTGATCGTATGTTAACGAGAATGGAATTTGATTTTCTATGTCCAGTTTTTAGATGGCTTATAGTTTTTTTGGTTCTGTTTTTCATTTTTAACTTTTCGTGAAGATATATAAATTAAATATCTGACTACAAAAAATCAAATATTAAAGAGGTTTTGGGCAACTTTTGTGGGATTTTCGGGCTTAAGAAAATTTCCGTGTCACACCTAAATCGCCCGTGACTGTTAAAAAATATTAACTTAAACAATATAAATTTGTAGTCATGGAAACAAGAAGAAAAATTGATATAAAAACAAATAAATTGCAATAAAATGAAAAATACATTGGCCAATAAAACTTTGAAAGTTTACATATTTAATAACCATTTTAGAATGGTCAGGGAAATCATAAAAATGTCAAGAATTTTTTTGATTTAGCCTAGAATTTCAAAAAATGTATGAAATAAATTACATCTATCATAAATCTATATTTACTTGTATATAAATATCTTGTATATAAATTTATGATTTATTCATTTTAAATAACATTAAAACTAACTCAACCTTCAAGTGAAAATGACTTTTTCTANTCATCAAAATCGGTCCAGCGAGAGCTGAGATTGAGCGTTCACAGACACAAAAAAAAAAATAAAAAAAAAAAAAATAAAAAAACACATCATAGTAAAATTAATACCTTCTCAGCTTCGCATCGAAGCTAAAAATTTTCTGTTAGTTCCATTGAACACTGAAAAATACAGCAATTAAATCAAATAAGTTTTATTATAGTATAATGTCTTTGAAAAAATAAATGTTATAATTACCTGCAGGTTCTTCTAGAGATAGTTAACAACATAGATATCTTTATAGATTATCCTTTATACAAATTTTATGTCTGGTATTATACAATTGATCCGAAAATCTATGACGCACAGTTGACACTTGATTTATAGTTAATAATTTTGGTTAAGCTGTATTAGCTGTGATGATAGCTATATAATGATCATTTGAAAGCTCCTGCAGCATCCATACCTTACAAACTTTCCACGAGTAAGATGACCACACTGAACTTTAATCCATGCTTGGCCAACAAGGCCAAACGAAAATAAATAAAAATGTTGTTTAAATAGGGATAGATTAATTTAGTAAAGTCTCCTATATTTTAAGCAAAATATTAGGTATATTATTTTGGGATTCTTGTAATAGTGTACTATGGCTAATATGTTTTTATAATACTCAATATATACTCTAAAAAATAAATCTCTTTATTTATTAATATTGAAAAATTATTTTAAAAGTAGAAAAAAAAGTAGGTACACGGAGCAGTGGAGCTACCCTAAATTATTATTTTTTTATTTTGCAAACTATTTCTTCTAAATAAAAATCTCTGATTTTTGTAGTATTCTACAAATATTCCATTTTGTAGTATTCCACATAAATGTAACGATCTAGCGATAAGGCCTACCGATAATTGTATCGTGAGTGTGTGATTGACCCTCCACCTTGCCGGGCCGGATCGTCAAGTAATAGATTATTTATTGCCTAATTGAGTGTCGATTAATTGTATTCATTAAATTAGTTTTATTTTAATGAAGGTGTACTATTATTGTGTTGTTTTCATTTTCCTACAATTTTATAATTTATAATAATTGCTTTATTATATAATTACACTTTTACATAACAAATATTTCAAAAATGTTGTTGATACTTAAAGAAGTAAATTATAAAAATCATAAATATAATGAAAAAGGAATTAGAATTTTTAAAAATAGAGCTCTAAATTAATGTTGTATTAATAATACGCCCAAATACTTATGCGATATTACGTTTCAAAGATGTCTAAATTGATAACAAATTAATGATTATGTTATTGCAACATTTTATGGAACATAGGTATAGTTAATCTGAAGTGATACGGATATGAACAACAACATAAATGTTAAGATTATTCAAATAAAACACAAATTGTAATTATCCAATTGGAGTATTTTTCTATTGAAACTACCAAATAAAATTTTTTACCTAAAAATTTTATTTCTTGAAACTCATAAATTACACTTTGGAAATTAAAAATAACTTACTAATTTCTTTTTTTTAATCTGCATTTTCAATTGATTATAATTAATGTTGATTTTATTATTACAACTTTATATTATTACTAAAAAATAACATCAATCTTATCAAAAAAAAAATTTTTAGCAAAATATTTAAAATAAAATAAAATATATATTTGTTAATAGAGTAACTAGAACATAATTATAACAAATGTTCAATAAATAGAACCATAAACACAAATCCACTTTACATAAAATAGGATATGCTGAAGACTTTTTAAATGTTATTGTACTATTTTATTTGTTATAATACTATTTTATGATCTAATATGTATACATTTCAAATGATCACTTAGAATTAATGAAAAATAAGCAAATCTTCAATCAAAAGTCCTTTTTAAAGCTACACAAGTTCGCTTCAAATTAATACACGTAATATATATATTATACTAGATTATAAGATAATATTATCTAAAAACTTTTGTATTGGTTATAGTCTATTCATATACATGTCTATAGACAGAACATACGAGATTAATTTTTATAAAAAAAAAAGTAGGCATGGCTTTTTATTCGAATTTTGTTATCTATAAAACTTTCTCTAGAGTATTACCACAGAATAGATTAAACCAGAA
>NW_026099572.1:21055804-21061120 GCF_025091365.1 Daktulosphaira vitifoliae | reverse complement strand
CCTTTTTTCTTTACATACGGTCACATTGTTCAACACCATTATTAATGGTTTGTTTGTAAACACAATGTTTATAAACATGGTTTATTGGTAAACAAACCGCCTACACATGTCATAAATCTGTAGCGACGCACTGATCATTCGTGAATTGTGGTTTATCTGCGCTTCATGTGTGTTGTGTTCCGTGTTGTGAGTTTTGCTAATATACTTTGACTAGTGATTATCACTTGCTGTAGTTTTAATTTTTCAATTGCAATGGAATACTTTTTAACTGCAAAACGAAAAATACTTAAATGTTCAATAAAAAACTGCAAAAGTTTAGAAGTAGATCCGGCATTAGTAAGTCATTTTNCCTTTTTTCTTTACATACGGTCACATTGTTCAACACCATTATTAATGGTTTGTTTGTAAACACAATGTTTATAAACATGGTTTATTGGTAAACAAACCGCCTACACATGTCATAAATCTGTAGCGACGCACTGATCATTCGTGAATTGTGGTTTGTCTGCGCTTCATGTGTGTTGTGTTCCGTTCACCGTTGTTGTGAGTTTTGCTATTATATTTTGACTAGTGATTATCACTTGCTGTAGTTTTAATTTTTCAATTGCAATGGACTACTTTTTAACTGCAAAACGAAAAATACTTAAATGTTCAATAAAAAACTGCAAAAGTTTAGAAGTAGATCCGGCATTAGTAAGTCATTTTTCTTTTCCTAAGGATCCTTGTAGGTAAGTAATTTGTTTAGCATTTATAAAATATATTTCAATTAATTGAAATATTAAATTATTATTTATTGTATAGGTGTGAAGTTTGGATTGACAAATGTGGATTGTCCCATCTCAAAGGAATTGATGCAGCAGTTTTGAACAAAAATTATCGGTTGTGTTCATTGCATTTTGAAAACTGTATGTTTCGAAATGAAAAACAGAACCGTCTTAGACCTGATGCTATTCCAACGTTATTTGAAGATGCACTATTAAACAAAGAGGAACAGGCTGTTGAAACTATTGCTGATAATGATAATGAAACAGTGGAGTGCTTGCCATCATGTTCAACACCTGGTATGTTTTTACTTATAACTTTAGCTATTTCTAAAATAATTTATAAATACTTAATTAGACTGATTATTATATTATAATACTATTTAATTTTTTATTACAATATCTATTTAATTTTTATTTTAGATACATCCTCTGCCTATTCAACGATATCTGTGTCGGATGTATCCACTTCGACATCAGTAGAAATGAGTTCTACCCATTGTCAAACTCCATCATCTCTAACAGATCTAACTCCACGGAAAATGTCACTTAGGAAAGAGCTCTTCGCAGAAACAAAAAGAAGAAAAGAACTGGAGTCAGTAATAAGTTGTAATCCTGAACTAGCTGAAGATTATTCCATCATGACCTGTCTGAAAGTCTGTGAAAAATACTGCTCACCAACTATATGTCTATTGGTGAAATCACAAATTGAAAACAAAAATCGAAAACCAAAAGGATATAGGTATTCAAATGAAATCAAATAATTAGCTCTTAATATATAAAATATTAAAATAGGAAATTGTCTATTTTAACTCATCTATAAATTATTTATTAATGTATATGATATTTGTAAATTATTGTAATATATGTTTTAAATAAATTTAATATTATGTGGATATTGAATAATTTTTTTTTTTTTAAATAAGTCTTTATTAAATATACATAAAATAAAAAATATATTAAACAAACTAATTACACATAATGAAAACATTAATTGAAAGTTTTAAAATGGTGTTATATGTTTAGAAATAATAATAAAATAAATCCAAAATATTTACTATGCAAATTTTCTAAAATAATTAGCATGTAAATAATACATTTAGAGTTCAAATCAACCGCCGATGTACAATTATTGTACAGTACAATGAATTATATACATACAATTTTTTATTTTATTGTTTTTATGGTAACACTGAGCGACATAAGCTCAAAATTACCGTACTCTCATAAGAATACGTGTAATTTTTTTATCAGTGTCCATTCTGGTTTAATCTATTCTGTGGTGTAGTGTTGTCAAGGTGGATTCTTGGTCCAATCTTTGGTGAGTTGTTAAACTGTGAATCATAGATACCACATAACATATTATCTATATCATTATCATAACATTACGTCGCTTACAATTCCTTTAATTTATTCAAATTAAATTATACCAAATTAAAGTCTATTACTTTCAATAAAAAATTGATGAAAGGTGTCAACAGTATCTACATAGTTTTCTTTAAAATTCAAACTAATTGAATCGCACTAATTAAAATATCATTTACCTTAACTAAACAGATATCTAAGTGTATTGGAACGTATACTTATTTAAAAGTAATAATTGATTCACCTAGACAAGATTTGAGATATTGGCGTAATTAGGTTTTCAACTTGGGGGTTAATATACATAAAAAAATTGTTACTTCCTTTCCAAATGAAAATATCTGTATCTTAGTAATTATTTTTGTCGTGGGGGAAATCACCCATGAACCAGTACTAGACCAAAGAACAAACCCTAAAATTAAATAATAAAAAGAAAATTTTTAACAAAACGTAATACAAGCTTTTTTATAGTATTATATAAATTTACATGTCTTTGCTCCTAGCTCTTTACTATTGAACTCCCTTTTTGTGAGTTCAACAAGAGGATTTCGTTAAAATTGAGATAATTATAAATTTATATTAATAATAAAGATCATTTTTTGTGATTGTATTTAGGAACATATTTAATATTTTTTATTGAGGAACAAAATGTTTGGAAGAAATACCTTAATTTCTTCCCCTTTAAAAAAATTACTATGTAATTTTCTTATTTTAGAAGGGAGATGTTTATAACAAAAAGGTTGAAGCCACCTTTCCAAATTGTACCAATTGTCTCTCTCTTAATTATAATTTCTTTTTTTTTTTTGGCAAGAAATAATTTTTTTTAAAAAATCCTAAAAATTTGAAAGGCATATTAAGGTATTTTATTATAAACAAATTTCAATAATAAAAAACAAACTGGTTTATAAGATATTACAAATTAAATGTTAAAAATTATAACAAAAAACAATATAAAATATGATTTTAAGCTGTAGCGTATCCAAGATTTTTCAATGGCAAAACTAATATAAAAATAAAAATTGCGACCTAATTTTTTACTCAAAATTTTTATTTAGTTGAACATTGAAGAGGGGTAACTCTCTTAGAAATTTAAGTTATTTAAAGGTTTTCAGTAATTAAGTAGAAAAACACATCTTATATTATTAAGTTTAACAAAATAGACTTTTGGTAGTGAAATTATTTCAATGTTACATTATACAATAATTATTAGTTTGCCTTTCTTGAAAACTGTTATTTTTACTTGTATACCATATACCAAAGGTTAATTTATGATAAATTATTACAAATAGAAAACAAGATAAAAGGAACTATCCAATAAAATTATATGTATAATTTTCTATATTTATATATTATTAAATATATAATTAATAGAAAAATAATTTGAGATTACAAAAAAAATTAAAGAAATCCATAAATTATAAAAAATTTAATTGGACAATAACTTCATTATATAACCTTAATATTATTAATGATCTTTAGTCTATATTTATATGAACTTAACTCTATTTTGTTTCCTTGTAAAATATATCATTTTTTTATTCTATTTTATGACGAATTTTAATTTGTAATAAATAACATTTAATGAATGCACACAAAAATTTTAGGTATAAATATAAGTCATTCGCAAAATTATTTTACAATTATACAGAGATTAATAATGTTATTTTATATCATCAAAAATATGACAAAGATTTTAAAAAAATGAAGGTTACAATCAAAATTAATATTTTATTATAATATAAACATAAAATGATATCTCATATAAATAAAATTTAAAAATAAAATATAGACAGTTATTTATAAATCAGTTTTTTTTTACGAAAAGACATAAAATTCCACATTATTTTTTGTAAAATTACTAATCATTTAAACAATTTATCACTATTTAATGTTTAAGTATCGTTTTTTACAAGAAAGTTTAGTTATTAATTACAATAAATTTCATTTAAATCAATTTCTTCTAAGTTTTTTTCCAAGTGAAGGTTCTTTGTAATTTACCTTACTTGTTGCTGATCTTCTTGTCCTATGAATAGTTATTGAATCATTTACACTAGAATTATTACTTGTCTCACTAGATCTTCTGTTTTGTCTTTTTCGATAAGTTATGTTTCTTAGAATACAAGATTCAGAAAGCTGTTCATTATCATGACTATTTTCATTTTCACTAATTAATATAGAGTGACAAAAGTTGCTACTAGTGTTAGATACTGATGCAGTTACAGTGAATTTATCATCAAATGAATTGTTTACTTTTGGAGTTGAATTATCACAATTTTCTGAACATTTAGAATTTTCAAATAAATTTGGGCTCTCTTGATTATTTAACCAAATAGATCCATCATTTGGTATAATAGATTGTTTTGGTTTTCTTTCATTATCAACAGATTTGGAATTTTTTAATAATTGAGCAACATCTTTTAAACGCACATATGGTTCAATACTAAGTTTATGCTGAGGTGAATTTCTAAAACTAATTGATCTTTTAAGACGTTTTGGTGTTTGTTCAGAATTGGGACTTTCAATAATTGGGGACATACTTAATTTATTATTTGATGCAATAGGATTATTAATAGTGTTTCCTCTCATAATAGGTCGTACCGTTTTAGTTTGAGATTCTTTGGTATTGCCATTGATTGGTTGATTTTCAATTTTTACTAATTCATGAACAGTTTGCATCATACTTGGAAAATATTGCGATAAAGTAACTATTGCTGGCAGACAATTTTTTAAGTTTTGTTCTAGTTCATGTAGTTTTTTACAAACCATTTGATATAAAGCAGTCAAAGTTACATTAGAGTTTCTCACAGAATTCAATTCTTTTTCTAATGCCATATTTTGTAACAATAAACTGTTTCTAGTACCAGATAACTGTTTATTTAGGTTAGAATATTGGATTATACGTTTACGTAAACGTGAATTTACAAGCATATAATGATTCATTTTTTTAATGTAAATATTAGAATGTGATTGAACAGGTCTACGCTTAGATGCCACAGTCAATTTTGGTGCCATATTAAAAATTCTGAAAAATAAAATATATATATTTATATGAATACAACTAACAATACTAAATTATTTATAAATATAAAATTTTTAATAACATTATAGGCATTTATGAATTACACCTCTATGTTAAATTTTTCATAATACTTATCAATATTTATATAAACTATTAATTTTGTTTAATTAATCA